>NC_137675.1:70679070-70694070 GCF_963989245.1 Nansenia antarctica
ACAGTCAAATACCCCGAACATATAAATACTTATCTATTTACATTGTATCTCTATCGAGACAACAAATGTTCATTCAGTTCAACGCAGATCTAATATAATGTCTTTGTTTTTGGTACCTTACCGTTATGTTTCACTATGACCTGAGATCCTTGAATTTTTCATCCCTGCAGCTGCTCTGCTGACCTTGGGCCGAATCCCAACCTCAGATGTGCTGGAGCAAATATCTATTTTACATAAAAGATGATGAATTACAATTAAGAATGTTTATGATTTACACAAACAGGATTATTTTTTTTCTCAAGTTACGATTCAGTCCATGGTATGAAGGAACTAGAGAGAGTGAGAGAAAGATAGAAAAAATCTATTGTATATTATTATCACACCAAATAGAGAATGTATATAGAGAATAGCAGTGGAGAAGGAGTGACTGAGTAGTCTCAAAGTGTTTGGTTCTTCAGTGTTCCCCTCTCCTACCCTGGAGAGCACAGGAGCGGCTCTGTCTCACCATCACAGCTGCTCTGGGCACAGAGGATCCAGAGGGCTCTGGGTAGCTTTAGCCCTTTGTGTCTGGGTGAGACTTAGCCAGCTTTACCACTCGCCTCGCCTCATAATCTCTAAATCTGGTTGTGCCAAGGAGAAGGCCTTTGGGGAGATGGTGGTTTGTCAAACCTCGTCTCCACATCAAGCACTTATGCTTAACTTATACACCTTTGGGGAGCCTCAGTGACAACGTGGGAGGTGTGTGTGTGTGTGTGTGTGTGTGTGTGTGTGTTTGTGTGTGTGTGTGTGTTTGCATGTGTGCATACGTGTGCGTGCATGCACATGTGAAATAGGAGGATCAAGAGTGTGAGAGGAAATGGAATGGCCTCCTTTATATCCACATCTCAAGACAACAAGAGTAATACCATGGTAATACATGGTTAATGTGCTGTCTGAGAGGGTTATACCATGGTAATACATGGTTAGTGTGCTGTCTAAGAGGGTTATACATACCATGGTAATACATGGTTAGTGTGCTGTCTGAGTGGAGGGCATGCCTAATGCCTGGCTAAGTGTTTAGGGTTGTGGCACTGGGCTCAGTAAAGTCTAAACTCCTATTAATCTGAACCATTTAAACCTTTAATCTGGCTATCTTTCACGAAAAGGCTAGACACTAATTGTAAACCCTTTTAATGATCTTACGTTATTTAAACTGTTTTTTTTAATGATACCTGAATTCCCATCTCTAACCCCGCCCCCCCCGCCCCCTTCTCTCTCTCTTGCTCTCCCTCTCTTAGACACATGCGACATATTGAGTGCCTGCAGCGAGATTCTTCCCCATGAGCGGCATTCCAGAACAGGCCATCCCAGGGGATTATGGGAGTGGGACAGGGCTGAGGGACTACTTAGGGCATGGGGGGGGGGGGTACTTAGTGAGGGTCCAGAGTGGAGGGAGGGCCCAGAGAGCCCTACGATCTAGTGACATCGCTACCCCTACTACCACACACCCACAACCACATAGGCAGTGACTGTGCCTTTCCCTAAGCCCCAACTTCAACAATGTATGTCTGTTCTGGTTGGTGCCTTCCTCAGCATCCTCTGGTCGGACAGTCTGCAGAGTGGCACCCATTCAAAACACAAAACACCTGCAGTGTCTCACTGTATCCACGTGGGCCTGTGGATGAAGCTAGCAGGTATGCAGTGTATAGTATTGTCGTGTCCGAAAGTGAAGTGTAAGTGGAATGTTCTCTACCGGTCATCAGTCACATGTGACAAATATATGGGTATGGCTGGCTACGAGTATAAATTGACATTTCAGACGTAATTGTTTGCACCTCATGCATATCCCTTTCGCCGTTAGCTTAACCGTCAACAGCCTCATTGTTTCCTTGTCATATCTCGGCACAACACATAATCCTGTTCATATCTGGGTCTTTTAATGGTGTTGATGTTGTGTCTCCTGCTCTTAATTAAATGAGAGTAGGGACGTTGTGTGCATGTGTTCATGCCTATGCATGGTTGTGTGTACGGTATGCATTTTTGTCACATGTTATCTTATCATTTCTCTCTCTTTCCCTTCATCTTCCCTTCTTTCTTCATTCTTTCTGTCTGCCTGTAAATATTTAATTTGCTGTGCAGTTGAGGCAGCCTGGTACATTAACCAGTGGTGCCAGTTGAGCTCTCTGCTTGTGGCTCGCCGTATAAAAATAAACACACTCTCGTTGTAATGAACAGATGTCACAGAATTTAAACGTGCACTCACCCCTCCTCCCTTACCCCCTCCCTCCTCCCTTCACATGCACAGAGGCGCATGCACACACTGCATACAGATACACTGGTGCAATCAAATGTGTTTACACACACATGCACACACGAACACACACACACAGACACACTCCTACACCTAGATATAGGACAACTGTGGCACTGAAACACAATTTCTCTCAAATACACATTGACATGCATATGTTTCAACACACACACACACACACACACACACACACACACACGTGCAGACAGACAGACACACACATAGAGACACACATTCATATTCCCCTGTGCACTTTGCCTGGTACATGCCTCGCTACAACTGCTAGCTCTCCCGCTCTCTCACTCTCTCTCTCTTTCCCATCAGGTACCGCGCTGCATATAGGCCACTGGTTATTTTCTCGACACTCTTTTAATGTAGTCCTCCCATCCTCCTCACAGAGCCAGCCTGCAGTCCCAGAATTCCCTGTGGCATCGGCGGCGACCATTTTGGTGCGTGTCCACCCCCCTGGTTATTCCCGCTCTTTTCCCAGTGAGTGTGTGCCAGCTCTCTGTGATTCCTGGCTGACAGGAATGAAGGAGAGCCGGTTGTTCGCGATGTACCTGGAGACTCCCTGCTGCCAAGACTTCTCTCTGTAGCTCTAGCTCCTCACTGTGAGGCAACCTCCTCAAAGCTAAACACACATCCTCACTGCATTCCTAGGGCTTAGAGATATCAACGTGTATGTACAGTATGATAGTAGTACCAGTAGTCATGTGACAGCAGCTGATGAAAGCGGGAACAAGTTGGCAACTGACCAAATGTTCAGACTTTTTATTGTGTAGAGTAGTGGGGATTACTCACCGAATCCATTGCATTGCAATATTTTGGCTTGACTAGCGAGTGTGTCATTGATTTTCAACAACGTTGACATTTATTTACATTTTTCAGAATAAAAGTCTGAACATTTTGATCGGTTGCCGACTTGTTCCTGCTTTCCCCAGCTGTTGTCTCATATATCTATGCAACTATTTATGCTTCCTCATGGTTGTTCAAGTTAGCAATGACCTCACTCACTCCGGAGTCAGGAATAGAGAGGTGGTGGAGGAGGTGGAAGGGGAAAGGAGAGAGAAGAGGACAGGAGAGGTGCTGGAGGGAAAGAGAGATCGTCAGGGGGGTGATCAGTGAGGTGGATGCAATGCCATCTGACAGGTCCAGCTGGGAGACTGCCCGCCCCCCAGCACTGCAAACTGGTCAATATGGAGGCCAATTACTGCTGCCCATGTGATCAGGGCATCATCCAACCCTATCACTCACACACATACACACACACACACACACACACGCACACATGCACGCATGCACGAGCATGCACGTACACACACACACACACACACACACGCACACACACACACACACACACACACACACACACACACACACGCACGCACTCACATACTCATATAACACATGCCATCTGTGCAGACCAGCAACACACCCACACCACCCCCTCTGATCTATTGACATCCCCATGCACACTCCTACTTAACCTCCTAAACATTGACCAGCCACGCCCCATTCCAGAACTCGACCTCCCCAAAGATGACTGACAGCTGTCAGGTGAGAAATTTGCAGGGAGAATATAATGTATTGGCTACCAGGGCATTGTCCCCTAAATCTCCAAGGTTCTCTATCTCTGCACTCATAGCATTCTCCCCAATGCCCCAATACATGGCAACCCCCAAAAGGCCCCAGACCCACCTTTACCCCTGTCTCACACCCTACAAACCTCCATCTCTCTGTACCCCCCCCCACCCTGTACCCTTCCAGTGCCCCCTTGGTTCGCTTGGTTCCCCCCTCCCTGGCATTAGCTCCTGCAGCAGCAGATTCTACATTTAGCTTCTGCCTCGTCTGCCTCCATCTCCCGTAAACCTCCATGTCCCATTGTGTGATAACAAACAGATGTTGTGGAATTTCCACTGAATCGTCTGCCAGTGACAGCGTTGCCCCCTTGTCTGGCATCGGGACAATGGCATACAGTCTGGCACAGAGGCTGCAGCAGTCGGGCTGACTGTGTGTGTTTGTATGCATGATTATGTTTGCTATGTGTAAGTCTGTGGAAAAAAATTAGGTATGTGTGTGTGTGTGTGTGTGTGCGCTTGCGCATGGGTTTGTGTGTGTGTGTGTGTGTGTGTAAGTGAGAAAGAGACCCTCCCTGACCCTTCCCTTTAAGGCAGAGGCCATCCAGTCAATGGCATCATACTACATCAGTAAGAATAGCTTAATACTTACTACTTATATTTTCGTAATTTCCTGGATATCGTATCATATTACAACTCATAAACAGCATGTATGTCGTGTTTTATTTGGCCAATGTTAGTAATATACTATGTTATATTAGTAATATATTTGGATATTGGTATAGCATGTAATTGCAGACAACTAGGATATGTATTTTCCCTGGTAAATGTTTTATTATTATTATTTTATAAATTATATTTGTCTAGACTGAGTGTTAATTCACACCAGTAGGCCTACTTGTGACATTTTGAGATCGCACTATATTGACTGTTATGTCAGACAAACACAATTTTTTTCATTTCTTGAATCAAGTTTAGTGAGAAAAGAGTGGGCATGAACGCTAATTTAAACAGCGAGATTTATTCACCCACTTTTATCGGATGGAGGAGGACAGAATTGTGTTATAGGAAGTTCTTAAAAGTTCATAAAGATTTTTAAAATTGAGATCGCTTTGTGTAGAACAAATTCAACACAGTGTAATTTTTTGTAAGAACAGCCTATACATCATGTACTGTAGCTAAAGAAAAACATTTTTGCGATGTGCTACGCTATCTTACAATCTTGTCCCTCGTCTTCGACCGTAGGTCTTTAATAATCATAGGAAACTTGGCAACCACATTAAGTATAGGTGCCTCTAATTGTGTCGTTTATTTGTCGTTAATAGTGACTGGTTACTAATATTTGTGGATTTGTTTTATGGACCCACAAGTAGCCAATAGCCTTTAAGTTAATGTTGCGCTATGTCTCAGATCAGACATGTGTTAACCTGAAATATTAGTAACAATTGTCACTGCTTGCAACCTTCGACATCATCTGTGTGAGACCGTGGATGTGGATACTGTAACAGAAAAGCGGACCATTCTATAGACGACAAAGTGGAGAGCTCTCCGTGGTGCTGAAACCGCGCTATACATGCCGGGCGTAGAGTTATATATCATTCCAGGAATTGGGCCTTGCTAATTTCGCTATCATTGATCCTGCAAAGACGATTGATAACAGCAAAGCTAAACGTTTAGTTTGCTGTTATCAAAAATGGAGCTTCAATAAGTCACACACGAAAATATGTGTCAGCCAAAGCACACCATAGATAGGCTATATTGCACATGGAGGAAGCTTGTGTGTGTGTGTGTGTGTGTGTGTGTGTGTGTGTGTGTGTGTGTGTGTGTACGTGTGTGTACGTGTGTGTACGTGCGTGTGTGTGTACATGCGTGTGTGTGTGTACATGCGTGTGTGTGTGTGTGTGTGTGTGTGTGTGTGTGTGTGTGTGTGTGTGTGTGTGTGTGTGTGTGTGTGTGTGTGTGTGTGTGTGTGTGTGTGTGTGTGTGAAGGGTTAGTCAAAATAAGAGCGGTCTCTTTTTAAACGTGCTGGATAATGAACAGATGCCGCGAAATTAGGAAAGAAATACAGACTCCTCCCAACAGCGCCACTTTGGCCGGGCGAACTGGCACGCGGCAACAGCGAAGCACGCGGGTGTCCTCTCCTCCCGAGCTCGTGCTGCCTGGTGCAGGGGAACATTAAGGAACTTGGCACGCTCCCTCTGCATGGCTGCCAACTTCCGCCTCTGGAAAGCGCGCACCTCATGCTGGACGGGGGAATATTTTGATAGATGCCCTCTCCCACTGGCTCTCCTGCACCACCGCCTGACTCTTCCAAAACACACTTAGGCCTAAACTTTTCGAGATTTATGCTGATGAGGCCAAAAGTTTAAAGTACTTTTCTTTAGCCTATTACCACGTTTCAAAATTATTTTTCTAATTCGGTCTGTCATCATGACAATCTTTCATGTTTTTGTTTGTATTCTTTTTTCCCATAGAACACACATGCACTCATGCACACGCACACACGTACACACACACACACACACACACACACACACACACACACACACACACACACACACACACACACACACACACACACGCTCACACACTTCTTGAACACAACACTCTCACAATGAAACAATTGAGTGAATGACGCAAAAGGTGTCAGATGAAATGAGAGAGAAAATTCTGTAATGCTTTGAGAACATTAACAAGAAAATATGAAATACTGTAGCAGATAGTATGCGTGAACGCCGAGTGTATTTAGATACAAGTACGATTTGGAAAATTCATGTGAATTACATGCATGCAGGCGCATATCACACACATCCTTATTCCCTGAAACAGCTCAACTCCAGCAACGTCCTTTCAAGATTCCCCTTTTAAATGAAGTGTGGAAGGCCTGAGCTATATCATTGTCAGATGTCAGTTTTCTGTGTTTTATACAGAACTTTAGCTCGATTCGATTTATTTGTTTAACATAAAATTCCAGATCATTTTGCAACAACCAGCACGCCCGTTAAAACTCTTTGCTCCGACGTGGAAAAGGCTATGCAATTGATTAATCCAAATACATCTAAATGTAAACTGCTACTGCAAAATAAATGTGTCCCAGAATTAAAGATGCAAAATATTTAAAATTACTCACTCACTTTACCTATAGGCCTATGTGTTGCATTGCCTGTATAGAAGGATTGATGCCGGTCATTCACCACACGACTCGCTCCCTCTCTTTGCGTCGGAGTGTCCTCAGCTAATAGCACCCTGGACATTTTGCGGAACATATGGGTCTCGGGGCAGCGCTCCAAAGCCAGTCGGGGTGGCAACGGCTCATCCGGGCACGAGGGACGTGTGAGGGCAACTGCTGCCCCTCGCATTGTTTGAGCCCAGAAGGCTCGACTCAGAATCACAAGTGTGTATGTGTGTGTGTGTGTGTGTGTGTGTGTGTGTGTGTGTGTGTGTGTGTGTGTGTGTGTGTCTGTGTGTGTGTGTGTGTGTGTGTGTGTGTGTGTGTGTGTATGTGTGTGTGTGTGTGTGTGTGTGCGCCCGTGTATTTGTGCATGATGTCTACTAATAAGCATAATGTTGCAACTTAATTTGATTACATTTCTACGTTTGTCATAGCTTTGTGACCTCGAGATCAAGAGTGTCCGAAATATGTGATTTAATTCAGGGGGCTGTGTGAATAAGGCGTTTTCGATTCCAAATAATTAATTCTTAAACAGATACTAAATTCTTACCTCTAAACATGAAAGCAAAAAAAAAATCTCAGCACAGTATGCTCCATGAAATCAAAATGGCCTAGGCCTATTTAACCTGAAATGGAAACGTAGAAAAGTAATGCTACTGCTGAACCTGTTTTTTATAATGTGTTTATTTATTGGCGTGGGAACACATTGATGGGATAGTGTAATAATTGAAATCGCCATCTCCTTGATCTTCAGGCATTATGCTCCCTACTTCACCCTACTTCAACTTTACTTAACCGCTTAAAATGCTATAATGGTAAACATTCTGGATGAATGACTCTTTCAGGATAATGTGACAGAGCAATATTTAGAAAATAATGCTATAGCCTAACTTTGTCATTTGCTCCAAGTTACTATGAACGATAGTTATATTGTATAGCTCTAGGTCAAATCCTCCTTCTCCTTGTCACTCATTGTGATTAATTTGAACAATTTAGTGCGATATGGTTATATGTGGATGTGGTAGCTTAGAGAGGCCAAAACAGTCAAAAGAGATTGGTTAAACTGAAAATATTGATGTTAAAAGTGTTATAGAGACAGGTGGGGACAATAGTCTCACTAAATCCGACTCGCCATTTACATGATATTCTGTGATCCGAGATCAGGCAGACAGTATTGCAATAATGGTCATCCTTTAGGAAACATTTCGGACACAAATGGCGTAGAAACAGTGCGGTAGATTTATGGGGTTATCTGTTATTGTGATATTCTCAATCACAATGTGTTATTTGGCTATTCACTTTTGCTGGACTAAGCTATACTATTGTGCGGCATCCAATCAATCCTGTTGGGCCTAGGCCTATAATTTATTTATTTTATAAAGACATTAGGTCTACATCAACTCAACAACACGCGACTAAGCCCTAATTAGAGCCTATAGCAATTTAACATCTTTATATCACAATGTTGAAAGAAATGGACTTGACAAACCGAATTCAGATAAAAAGGGCCGGGGAAAGGGATAAAGGTTACTTGATTTAGGTTATAAAGCTTTGACTTTATTGGGGTTATCACACAATTAAAGCAAGTTATGAACACCTCTCGTTTAGTCTTTTTTTTTTTGCCATAGCATAAGCATGGAGAGGGCTCCGAATTCAAGGCGCGACTAGCTGTGCTCTGACTCTGATTGTGTTTTACCCCTACCTCCATTCACAGTCCCGGACTAAAATGTGCTTCCTGGTTTGATCTGGAGATTCATTTATAGAGGCACCTGTTGCTATGTATATGATGGTAATGGTATTTTAGCCTTTTTCAATGGCATTTTGATCAATTGTGATCAGTTCATGACAGTTGCTGTGTTGGGCCATTAGAGTCACTAACAATAGCGCGTGGGCAGGGCTTGTAAATTATCCTCTGTGTATAATTTGTGTTTCAAAAACCAATGCTTGAAGGCTATATTCCGCCCACTTGTATCCCCCCGGTGCAGGGTGACCCTGTCTGTTTGATTCCGGTTTACCTTTGAAGCCAAGAACATCCTGGCGTGTGCTCAAAGGGAGACGCGGTTCTGCGGTTGTCCTCATTAGTCCATTTCAGGAGCTTTTTTAGAAAGAAAGAGTAGCCTATATAAATATAGTAATCAACAGGCCTTTAAGCAATAGCTATACGTTTTGCATGCTACAACATTAACACCATATTGACGCACGGCTATAAGCACGTAGAGGCCTACCTGCATGGCCCCGCACCTTTGGGTGCGCCACAGAGCCTCTTTAGTCACGTGTCAAGCGCTGGTTGCTAATAGAATTCCAAATCGAAGTTTAAAATCGACACAGTTCGATCTTATATAACACAATAATTCCTTTACCGTAAGAGCAAGGGATTGCAAACAAACCCCAATATTGCATAAGTGTAGATATCTGCAGACTGCAAACTGTCGCATGACGCACAAATGTAATCGGCAAAGGCAGCGCTTCATAAACATCATATCGAAACAAGTAGAATGTGGATAGCAGCAATATAGCCTAGAAACTGGACAGATTGGTGTGATTGAAATGAATTGCGCAATCTAATTCATTGTGATTTTATTGAACGACACAGGTGTTTGAAGAGGCCTACACAGTTTTAAATTGAACTTTTCGTAAAAGAAAATACTCAACACAGTGATGACTCAGGGCCCCCTTTATTTAAGGAATTTCGACTATATACACTTATCTGAAACAAACGAATGCAGTAAATAATGGATGTATAATACACAATCGTAATTATTATTACAAACAATTAAATTATATGTTTTGGTAATGATTAATAATAATAATAACAATAATAATAATAATAATGATGATGATAACAAAGGTGCCATCATTCAAACTTATTTACCAACCAACATGTAGGTGTGGGTAGTTCGCACTGCGAAATAATACAGTGAGCAAACGAATAGCCAGGACAACTATTAGCTATTTCAGTGCAATACATGGAACTATCTCGATTCATAGAGTATGTAACATTGAAAGGTTGTTCAGAATACTATGGGGATCTATGTTCGTTCCAATTCATAGGCCTAGTGCCGAATCCAACTCTCCGTTCGATATCATCATTTTAAGAGGGAAAGTTACATTATTTATTTTATTAGGCTATTGTTTTTTACTCAACATGATATAGCAATATTGTCATTTATCTAAACATTTAAAAAGGTGCAAATGTCCAAAACCTTAGCTGATTTCGTTTGCTTTCGTTCAGAATTCGCGTGTCACTCACGCAGGTGCGTGTGCGTGTGTGTGTGTATGCGTGCGTGCGTGTGTGTGCCCTGTCCGAATGTAAGAGTTATAATACAAGATTGTTTTGAAAAAAAAGGGTGATAGATATAACCTATTGACCCTTAGATTATGTGTGTCTTGCATAGATGTAAAATATGATAAATTCTCACTTACCGTTTCTTAATCACCATTTCCAAATAACTTACATTAAATAATGTGTAAGCAGTTTTACAATATGTTTTATAAACGTCTGGTTGGGTTTAAAACTCTTTATTTTTTCTACCTGATTCAATGTAATAATCCATGTGTCAATCACCGTCAACTATGTACACTTTTCATCTCAAATGCAACATTTTGACAGCACCAGTACATCGTCAGCGAATACGTGTAATCAAATTAGACAAAACAAAAGGACAGCAAAAAACATTTCTTAAAACATTTTCCTCATACAGGATTGGTGTCTTGTGCCTTAGTCCTTGGAACGAGAAAGTTTTCCCCCTTTATTTTGTGTGTGTGTGTGTGTGTGTGTGTGTGGGGGGGGGGGGGGGGGGGCGGAAGGGTGGGGGTCTAGCAGAGAGGTGGGTTACACTCGTTGATTGTTGATTGCAAGAGGACTCACAGGGCGATGGTTCTGCCGTTTAGTTGTGAAAAAACACATTCATTTCATCATACACGGGGGGGGGCCGTTCATGGTGTAAGTGCATGTCCTGGTAAGGCAGTGCATTTTCAGAATGGACGCCGCCCCGCACCCCTGAAGAACCGTACACCAGGTTGTGGGCAGTGGTGGGGCGAGAGCCAGGCAGGCTGGAGTAATGCATAGAGTAGTGATAGCCTTTCTCGGCGTCTGGCGACGTAGAGTCTTGGTGCTTTAAAGAAAAGTTGCCATTGACGCACACGGGCGGGCTGAGCGGTGCCTCGTACTCCGGGCTGTTGTATTCTGGAGACCCACTCCCGCCGTACAGCGAGTCGTAGGCTGAGCAGTACCCGTGTGTCCTAACGGGGTGGGAGTTCGAGCCAGACTGACACTGTGGACTGGACAGACGCGAGCACTGATACGGGTAGGAATGCATGGAGAAAGAGTTGGACCCGTGGTAGCGCGTCCCCCCCTCTTGACACTGCTCCGTTAAGAAGTTTCGGGAGTTGATCTGTAGACACCCCGCTACCAGGTTGGTCGTGGGTTGGGAGAGTCCTTTGCACAGCGTCTGCACATAGGACACAACGTCGGGTCTTTTCCCCGAGCGCAGAATCTCAGACAGGGCCCAGATGTAGTTCTTGGCCAACCGGAGAGTCTCAATTTTGGAGAGCTTTTGTGTTTTGGAATAACAGGGTACCACTTTACGCAGATTGTCGAGCGCAGTGTTCAGGTCGTGCATGCGCGTTCTCTCCCGCGTGTTCGCCTTTTGACGACGCACCTTGGAGCGTTCGATGCGCGCTGGAGTCATTTTACGCTTCTTTGGCCCACGTTTTTTAGGCATATCACCCTCTGTATCGTCCTCCACATCGTCGTCGTCATCCACATCATCGTCTCCATCCTCCTCCTCGTCTTCGCAGGCGATTTCGGACTGTGTCCGGCTGACTCTCAGGTCGGGGTCATTCAAATCGCCGAGGTGGCAATGATCCTGGTCATCATCCTTGTTCTTCGAGTCCTCGCTCTCGCTGTCATCTGCCCAGCCCGAATATTTTTGCCCATCGGAAAGCAGTGAAGGGTCGCTAAACAACCTTGTCAACATTGCAGCACTATAGAGGAAAGAAAGGAGAGAGGAATGAAAACATTTGAAGGAAATACAATAGGCACAGTTACACAAAACCTTAAAAGGTCACGAATAAGACGAACATTATTAGTAGCTACATTTTAAAATGTAAAACAGCCTGCCATCGGAAGCACTTCAGTGAACACGCGCGTCTGCAGCCAGACGGGTCCCCCTCTTTAATTCCCTGCTGTCGTCGGCCTCTCGCGCCCTCTCAGCGGCACAGGCCACATATACAGATCCCGTGGGGCTCGTAGCTGTGAAGCGACGTGCCCCCCCTTTCACTCCCCCCAACGCCTCCACACTTCTGGCTACATTCCAGCACTATTCCACCGCACCTCTCCAAAAAGCATTCAACGTTTTTATTTTTAAATTTGTTTTATTTCACCAATTTCAATTTTAAGTTTCTTTCCTATTTATGCGTTTTGATGTTGATAAACTGGTTTCATTGTATTATATGGATATCCTATTAGAAAATTTATTTTATGAAATGTGCTATTGCTGTGCACTGAAGGACAGATACTTCACTGACACTACGTCTTATCCATAGTATCAATTTGTAGACAAGTAGGCCTAGTCTGAATTGCTAATAACAACAACAACAACAACAACAATAATAATAATAATAATAATAATAGGCTAATAATAATAACACAAATATGATTATACCACTGTTTAATTGTATTTACACGCTCTTAGGGCAAGTCGTGTTTTAGAAAGTAGATAGCCTAGTAATTCAATGTAAGACCAAGTCAATCATTTCTTAGAAAATTCCCATATCGAAAATTAGGCCTACCTGTTTGAGACAAGCCTTGAAAATATGTTCAATACCTCCCAGAGCAAAGATAGTCTTAGTGAAAACAACACATAAATGATAGATAGAAAGATTAGAGAAATTCTAAACAATGAAATATAGTCATCACAATGTTCCCCTCAGAACTGGAACTGGAGAACTGTGTCAACGTAATGTAGCCTATGCTTAATGGACCTACAGTAGGCTCCGGCAATTATCTCGGGGGTGTGCCAGAGGCAAAATCTAGTTTTTACATTACAGGCTCAAGAGATTTGCTCAATTAAAAAAAAAACTAAAAACAACACCGTTTAATTAACAGACCATGTAACTTACAAAAAATCTATTTCACATAATTCATGCAAGACTGCACGATTTCAAACCACTTTTACTTAGTGGTAAGTATTTACAGATGGAACAACCTTGTATGCTTTTATCCCTCGTTAACTATACATCTATAGGCCTATACAAACGCATTTGATAAACAGAAATATTTTATTTCGCAAAATTGCATTAATTATGTTTAGCTTGGTTTGAGTATGTATTCAGCATAAAGTTGTGTTATTGGAGGATAATTGTTGAAGATAAAACTACACAAACACAAATAAATCATTTCCCCATTACTGTAAAATCGCCTGTCTTCACACGCCAATGACGTCCCACCCATCCTTTCATTTTCTTCACGACGAACACACAGATAACATTATCGATAAATCTTCCACCAAAAGCCTACGACACGAGACGCATGAGTAATTAGCTGTAAGGCTAAAGCTGCCTTACAATCTCTAGCCTTTTTTTTTTTTTGCTGCAAGGTCTAAACACACTGGTTTGTATTTCTATCCCCTTAATCAAATTATTATCCGACACCATCTGTTACAGGAATATCGTATAGGCTAGGTGCCGTCACATAAGCTGTATAGAGCCTGTCTTTGTTGATAGCCGTGTTCTGAGCCAAATAAACATAGGATATTAGATTGTATAGGCTATACGCATGTTAAGAAACATATCGCGGGTCCAACGTGTTAAAAGTTGAAGGACGAACAATTCCAGCGTGACAGAGACCCAACGGTACACCCTCCAAATCTGACCGTCGTATAAAGCTGCGTACATTCTCGTTAGGCAGACGTTTACATGAGACAAAACATGCAGAAAAAAAACGCTCATGAATCAGATTTGCATTATTAATTTCTATTTATTAAATTAATTAGCCTACTTCCCACATTGTGACGGTCACTCGTCAATGTGTTTACAATCCAACTTACCTCCGCGGGAGCTCTTGAAGGAGTGGAAAGTGCGTGAGTTCAGATCATCTTCAGGGACCACGAGCAAATCAAACGCTCCTATTCGGGGTGCTATCCGCTATGCGCGCGCTCAGAGACAGTGTGGCATCATCGCTACCAGGCAGGGTTACATACCAGCTATGATGCCAGGCCATATGGTTGGCACGTCACTGGCAAGAGCCATCACATGAGAGCCGGTGATTGACATGCGCCCGCATTCGGAGAGATTGCCTTCCCGAGGGAAGAGGGGCCCGCCATCTGTCACAGCGCTCTGCGCTCACACAGCCAGAAAAAAAGAGAGAAACTGAGACGGAGGCAATAGAATGAAAGAGAGGAAAAAAGAAAATGGTGGAACATTAGTGATTACTGTTAGTGTTGACCTACGTTTAAATAGGTTTCGTATTTTCCTGCATTTAACTTTCAACGAAAACAGTAGCCTGCAAGCTCTATATAGACATTATGGGCGTTCAGAGGGGGTACATTTACAAAGACCTGGGTGGGGACAGAAGGTGATATTGTTTATTTATTTACCTAATTGGATAGAATTATACTGAGTTCTATTCAAGGGAGCAACAATCAAAACCAAATTGCAATGCTCACTGACTACGGACAGAATGATCAATGATATACACTCCCAATTAAAGATGGACGAATGTATAGGTATTGCCTATACTGACTATTTGGTGCTGTTTAGTTGACTGGTTGTTGTGAGATGAGAGCGGAGATGAGCAGTGTGTACCGGTAGGAGGAAAGAAGAGGTTGCTCGAGCGCTGGTGTTTTCAGAGCGCGACGCTAAGGGGCGCCTGCGGGGGCGAGCGCCGGGTCTGCCTGCACAGAGAACGCGAGGGGACCCAGGTGTGTATGCGGCCCCACCAGGGACGAGTTGCGGAGGG
>NC_137675.1:70699070-70709070 GCF_963989245.1 Nansenia antarctica
TCTGCCAAGAAAGGAAAATAGAGGTAAAAGGCATTCAGCTGAATTGAGTATTCACCTCTCTGTTTGTTTCTCATTCCATCGAATTCTCTCTCCATTGTGGTTCCCTAGCTCTTCCTTGTCCTCACCTGGGCCCTTCCCCCTGCCTGTGCCTCAGCTGTTCCATGGCGAGCAGCCCCCTGGGCACTCTGCTGTACCCCTATTGCAGAGGGGTGTGTTCAAAGTTGGCAGAGAAGCTGGTGAAGCCACTGATGATCTGCCAATCTGTCCGCCCACATGGAAAGAGCGAATGAATACCACTCTGGCAGTGCTCCTCTTGCTCCTCCCGGAGGGGAAACAACACACTCCCCCGTGTGTTTCTGGGCAGGGGCATGGTGGATTGTGAAACCCTTGTTGACCCTCTGCCTTTAAACTGTTCCAGCCTCCCTCCTTCCTCCTCCTCCTCCTCCTCCTCCACCCCCCTCCCTACACCACTACTCTTCCTCATCCCCACCCAGCCAAAAGCTCTACCCTGACCAAGAGCCAAATCCCACCCAGAACCACACTCTCCGAGTCAGCAGGGCCCCACAAATAGCACTTGGACTGCACCCCCCCCCCCCTTCCCCAGTTCATGAAACCAGTTTGAGACGACTTTTGCGACACGGTGCATTATCATACTGGAAGTAGCCAATAGAAGATGGGTAAATTGTGGCCATGAACGGGTGCACATGGTCAGCAATAATACTCAAATAGGCTGTGGCATTCAAGTGATGGTTGATTGGTATTAACAGGCCCAAAGTGTGCCAAGAAAGCATTCCCATACCATACCACACATGAATGAGAAAGTGTACAGGTGTTCCTAATAAAGTGTTCGGTGAGTGTATATCCTCCTGCATTATGTGCCCCCCCGCCCCCCCCCCCCCCATCCTCTCCCTCCTTCTCTACTCTCTGACCAGAAGGCAACTGTATTTGTTTGTGACCTCATACCAGGTCTCAGGGTTCTGTAGTCTGCCTCATCTTGTTATTGCTGCTTCACCTAATCCTAACCCTCTCATTGACCTGCTTCCACATTGACTCGTAGAGTCAAGACTTTCTTGTGCCTGTCTCCGGTCTCTATCGCTGCCTCTGTCTCTGTTTATTATTATTATTATTTTTAAATGTAACCTTTATTTAACCAGATAGGTCAACTGAGAACCAATTCTCATTTGCAATGACAACCTGGCCAAGAGGCAAAACAGAGGCAAGTCTGTACAACACAACACAATATACAATATAAAACATGAGTATAATAAACAACAAAAATATTTTTTTCCCCTAACAAATACAACATCACAATATATACAGTATATAAAACAGTATATAAAACAGCTGGGACCAGGAGGAGGTTATTTTAAAAGCAGGTGCAGTGATCAGAGACTATATCTAGTAATGAGTTTTTAAAAGAGGGTAACGAGATGAAGGTGTTGAGTTTTAGTGTTTTTTGCAACTCATTCCAGTCAGTAGGGAAAGCAAACAAGAAAGAGTGACGGCCAAAGGAGGTGCGGACTTTGGGGATGACCAGAGTCAGACTGAATGCTGGAGCGTAGATTGTGTATGCTGGTGGAAATGTTCAGTAATGAGCTACGGTACGGGGGGTTTTGCCGATGATGGATTTATAAATGAACTGATACCAGTGGATCTGTCTCCTGATGTGGAGTGATGGCCAGTTGACTTGGGAATACAGGTCACAGTGCTGAGTGTTGAAAGGGGCACCGGTGACAAAGCGGATGGCAGTGTGATAGATGATGAGGTTTTTGGGGGCAATCCTGTAAATTTAGGTTGGCATAGTCCAGAATGGGTAGAATGGTCATTTTAACCAAGGTGTGTTTTACAGAGTGGGTGAAAGATGCTTTATTATAGTACAGGAAACCAATTCTTGCTCTGACTTGGTGAGCAGGGTATTGATGTGGGTTTGAAAGGAGAGTGAACTGTCGAGCCAGATACCGAGATATTTGTATGTGTTGACAAATTCTAGGTCTGACCCATCCAGTCAGTTGATTTTCGAGGGACAGTCTTGCGGTAGGGTCCGGTTGAAGATGATGCATTTAGTTTTTTGGGTATTTAGTAGAAGGTGGAGGTTGGAGAAGGCATATTGGATGCTGTTGAACCTATTTTGCAGAGAGGTCAGGGCAGTGTTCAGAGAGGGGCCGGATGTGTACAGAATGGTGTCGTCAGCATACAGATGGATGTATGAGTTGCCAGCAGCGTGAGCAATGTTATTTATGAAAATTTTTAATAGGGTTGGACCAAGAATGGAGCCCTGAGGGACACCCATGGACAGGGACAGTGGGTCAGACAGCAAGCCCTCAGCTCTCACAGACTGTACACAGCCAGAGAAGTAGCTGCTGAACCATGCCAGAGATTCCTCTGCAAATCCCACCAGTCATGATTTCATAATGCTTTGCAACTCAATAGGAATGCGACTGCTAATATTTTCCATGAAGGAAATGTATATTGTAACTCATTAATATGTCTGTTCCCAGGGGCCTCATCAGACATGCATAGCAGCTCTGCCTAATCAAGCTATCCATCTGCCCAATACCCAATCATAGCAGGCATCCAGTTGTCACTTTGCATATGGAAATGTGCATTTTGCTGAGTTCTGTCTACATGTTTTTATTGCTTGCTTATATTCCCCTCCTCTATTCTGTATCTGCCTCTCTGTATTTCGCTCCCTATTTGTCCCCCCCGTGCTCTATCTGTCTCTACCCTTTCATTCACAAATAGAGGCCAAAAGAGGCTCAACTGATGGGATGAGATTATCTTTTTTTTTCTGATTACAAATCAACCTCAGATAAAAACATTGTCCCCCCCCCCCGACCCTCACCCACCCCTTCCTTCAATCCCTTCCCTCCTCCCTCTCTCCTCCCCTCACTCTGGCTCTCTCCGCCCCATCTATGCCCCAGTCCCTCCCCTTCTCTCTCTCCCTGCCAGATCTAAGGACGTGTCTCATTCACTCTTGCTGCACAGGTTGTGAGAAAGGGAAAGAGAGGGAGGAGAGAAGAGAAGTGAGAGGGGGGAGATAAACACGGTCAAAGCAGAAGTGAGTGTGAGACAAGAGAGAGAGAAAGAGAGAAAGAGAGGACCTGGAGAGTTAGTGGAGAGGAGAATCTGCCAGAGAGGGAAAGGAAAAAGAAATAAACACAGTAGACACTGAGAGACAATCAGTTCATTTGTGTTGAAGGGAGACAGAGGCAGAGAGACAGAGAGAGAGAGAGAGAGAGAGAGAGAGAGAGAGAGAGAGAGAGAGAGAGAGAGAGAGAGAGAGAGACCCTTCAGAATCAGGACTACCTTACAGTGGGAGATTCCTCCAGGCAGCTGAGCTTAGTGACTGACCCCCGGCGGGAGACAGAACCATGGACCCCTCTGAGTCCACTGAGGTCGGGGAGGAGACCAAGGAGAGGAAGAAGATCCACTTTGCCGTTCCGTCCTCTGATCCCACCCAACTGGACCCCCGACAAGTGGAGATGGTGAGTGATAGATAGATGGGCTCTGACCCAGTAGAGATGTGGCTGTACAGTGTGGCTGTAACACTGTACAGCCACACTGTGGCTCTGTGTGTGTGTGTGTGTGTGTGTGTGTCACCTTTTCTGTGTGTGTGTGTGTGTGTGTGTGTGTGTGTGTGTGTGTGTTGGCCATGTCCTGTCCAGTGTGTGTATATAGCGTGATTTCTGTATACGTGTGATTAGCTTCTCTGTAAACATGTGGTTCTGCTGGCCCACTGCACAGCTCAAGGTAGTCTCTGTATTCACTTGGCTCATTTGACCAGGGTCAGAACTGGAACTTATGTCATGACCCACTGGGTCAAACAGTTCTATATTACACCTTCCATCTCAACCACCATTTCACTGTGGATTCAATGTTCATCTGTTTTCTTTGGGTCTGCTCTGTCGGCTGATTCTCTCTATCTGGCTACGTGCCACGTGATTGAGAAACAGTGTGTTATCACATTTCCCTTTTGGGTTACTCTGTGTTTCAGCTCATCTTTGGCCTGTTTAACTCTATGCACCATCGAATTCATTTTGAATGAGTCAATGAGTTGAAGTTTAATCCCGTGAGAATAGCTGGAAGCCATAACCTTCAACATAGTTTGCCACAAAACTACCAAACATAGTTAATGATTACACCATTGACTGAAATGTGTCTTCCCAGCAGATTTTCTCAAAATGCTGTCCTCATTAATAGTCCAACTCTCATGTCTCTTTCTCTGTGTCCCTGTCTTACCCCACCCTTTTCCTCTCTGTTGCCATTGCCAAACACACTGTATGTAACCAGATGGAACTGTAAGGCAGTATTATGTGCGAAGGTGTGTGTGTGTGTATACATCTGTAGTCAGGTTAAGGTGGGACAATTCTGATCGTTCTCCTTGGCCCTGCTGCTGGTACATTTTATTTTAGTCCAGGAGAAAGTGGGTCAAAGTAGGAGTTGGTTGGTGCCTCGTTATATCGAGGCAAGTAGCTCGTCCCCCTGAGAGGCAGAGAGGAGAAGACTGTATGGACGAGTGCGAAAGAAAGAGGCACAGCCCGTTCCCTCTTTCACCTGTCTGTTGCCAGTTCCCTCAGCAGCTGTCCTTGTTAGCTGTCCTTGATATCTCCCACATTCTATAGTGCCCTCACAGCTCATAGTGTTGCAGGGTGTCCGTTCTTTAACCTGCTACATCAGATCAAGCGGGTGGTCTCAGGCTCAAGGGCATGAGCCACCACTCACGTACTGTATCTTCAGTGTTCAACCTGTAACCCTCCGTCCATGGCATTCTCTGATTCAGCCCTGGTGCCCCCCCCCCTCCCCGCCCCCTCTCTCTCACTCTATTTCTCTCTTAGAGTCTTAGTCAATGTTTTATGTCCTGTCTCTTTTATCTTCTGTATCTTCTTCTTCCTGTTTATCAGAGGAACTTGTTGCTCAACTCCCCTATTTTCAGAGTTTGTGGTGAGGTCTCTCTCTGTTAGCGTTTCCCCCTGACCTTTACTCTCTGCCCCTGCCCCCTGTGGGACTGCTGTCCCCCCCTCTCTATGGTGTGTCTCCCTCCTCTATTTGGGATGTTTGGGGTTATCTGGTTTATCTGGGGGGCAGTTCTGTTAGTTTACACTAAATACACCTCTAGACACTCTAGAAGCTGAGGTTCACATTAACGTTAATATCTAAATAGAGCCTCAGGTGAGTTGGTCCTAGCTGAATTCTGGGTGGGGAACAGTGGATGAAAGTTATGAGATTATGTCAAATACATTGACAGAGTAACCAGAAAAGGGAGTGTGGGAAATAGAAAGGATGTATGCGTATACTGTGTGTGTGTGTGTGTGTGTGTGTGTGTGTGTGTGTGTGTGTTTGTTTTTGTGTGTGTTATAGAATGTGAATAGAATTTAAGCAATGCTGAGTGTGGGGCCCCAGGGATATGGGAGTGGGCATGGTTAATGGTTAAAGAGGGTCATTGTGAGATACCCATAGCAATTGTGAACACCCACGCTTATATACGAACACACACATACACACACACACACGCATGCACGCACGTACGCACGTACGGATGCACGCACGCACGCACACACACAGACAGGGAAAATTGGTTTGATAAATCCACCCATTATTATCACTTATCATTATGTACTAGTGTATATCTCAACCTCTTTGGTCCACAACTACTTAAAGTACACTATGAAAGTACCACAGGCCGATGAGAGGGGTAGCACAGTCACAATGACTGCAGACGTGTTGCCATGACAGCTGCACACAGGAACGTTACATAGCCTCCCTCACAGATCACCTCTAAAAGGTCAGTTTTGTCTGTGTGTTCGAGGGTCGTTTGCATACGCTCACACATGAGTGTTTGTAGGCAGGAGAATGCAAATGTGAGAGCGGCTCTCCTATCTCAAACGTATGCCCTGCCTCAGGTCAGGTTCCAGACATGACTGCATGGCCTCAGGCCCCACAGCCTCAGTCACACTCACAGACCAATTAGACAAGACCGAGATACAAAACACTCCCAGCAGGTCCACTGGTTCTGGGTACTCTCCAGAGGAACATACAGTAGGCTGCTGTATTTCTATAATAGTCTGCCCTTGATACCAACACTTCATGTAGGCGGCACAACGTCTCCCAGGTGCCCGTCTTTAGCATCAGACATCTGCATACTGAGAAGTCTCTCTAGTGTGATTTGGGCCCGTGTTCATAAACTGTCTTAGAGTATAAATGCTAATCTAAGATGAATCAGATAACATGGACGGGAGGGACCCGACCCTAGATCAGCACTCGTAAATTCGCTCTGGAAATCTAGTCAGCGCTCATGGAATGCCTCTTGTACAATCAAATTACTTGGTCCCTTTATGACATTGAAGCCAGTGTGCGCTCCGGCACTCTGGGAGCGAATTTACGAACGCAGCCACTGTATGAGTAACGGCCCACCCCGGTCCCCCATTGGTTCTCGCCCAGATGTAGTGGGGCCAGCACATGGCTGCATTTACCTCCAGTATTCCCCCATGCGTTGTAAACGATGTGGGGTAATGCGCATAATGGAGGGAGATTAGGGTCATCCTGCAGAGGCTGCATTCACTCACAGTTGGCTGCTGTGTGGACTAAACACCACAGCAGCCCCTCTCCCTCTTCCTCTCCAGTCTAATGTAATCCTCTGCTGTTGATCCTATGGACTGATAGATAACCCATGGGGCCGTTGATATCAACTTGCAACAAAGAGCAACAATCCAGGCACCTTTTTTAGCTCCAATCTTAAGAAAACCTGTAGGGAGATTAGAGGGCTTCTGTTTGGACACCCCCACCCTCATCCCCCTCACTTTGGTTAGACGTCACACAGTGACCTTTGGTGCAGTGAGTGTTTGTGGGTAAACATTACTGATCAAGAGGGACAGTCAACATACACTTCTAACCAGAACATCTCACTGGATGGCATACAAAATGTGTGTGTGTGTGTGTGTGTGTGTGTGTGTGTGTGTGTGTGTGTGTGATATCAGATCTCAGATTCTCAGATCATGTCATGTCAGGAACAAATGATTGAAAATAGCAATGACCAAAACCAATTATTATGAATTCCTGAACAACCAAAAGCTATGGCCTATTTCCCTTTATAACTACCCACAACACTTTGTGGTATTTGCATTGTCAATAAGAGAATATATTAGGCTACATTGATTGGTTGGAATGTAATTAAAACACAAAAGGCTGTCCATTATGACATACAACATAATAACTGTTTACAGCAGTTGTTGGTAATAATAAAGAATTAGATATGGGTGTGTATGTGTGTATAGATGTGTTTTCCTCCCTGTTTGTGAGTCACAGTGTTTTGTTGTGTTAATGGTTTCAGGGAAGCATGGGCTAGGAGGTCTGTGTCTACATCCAACAGCTTAGCTTAGTGACCTTACGACTCCTTTCACCCATTGTGACCACGTCATTTTATTTGGAATACTTCTGTACAGTACCTGCTCTTACAATGGTCAAATTGAAAGTTCAGTTCAGTATCTGTTAGTGCTGATATCTTATTCTATTTTAAACACAGACACGTGAAGGCAGTGGGTTTATTTCTTGCATCATAGTCATGAAGGTTTGTTCATTAATACATTAGCATGTGTCCTTTCATCAATGTTGTTATGTGGCCTGTATGTCTATGACTGTAAGCCCAGGTAAAATCATTGTTAGTCTGACATACAGACTATAGCCTCTCCTGTCTGTATATGCTCATACATGTGTGTGTGTGTGTGTGTGTGTGTGTGTGTGTGTGTTTGTGTGTGTGTGTGTGTGTGTGTGTGTGTCTGCATGTGTTGTATAAACACCTAAAACACAAATATTGAAGGTGGGCAGAACATTGTGCAGCCTGATGACAGTATACACATCTTAAGATCAACCAAAGAACAGAAGCATGGGGGCTCGTTGATGATGTGACACAAGCATGTGCTGCTGAAATATGTTCACCCAGCCTGTTGTTATGACAAACACAGTCCCCCGTTGCCTTTTAGCTATGAATCCATGCACCACTGTAACAGCACTCTCTATCTATCTATCCATCTCTCTCTCTCTCTCTCTCTCTCTCTCTCTCTCTCTCTCTTTCTCTCTATCTGTCTATCTATCTATCTTAAAACAGACATGTTGTCTTATAGAAACAGGCCATAATCAGAGATGTTGTGTTAGTAGTGTGCATTCATTGACATGACCCATTCCAGGGCCAGTTATGAAGGCACACCCATGTGCAGTCATTCATGTGGGCACACTGAGGGCACTCTCCTCCATTACTGCTACTCCTCCACGCTCTGCCCTCTGCTATGATAACAGCAGTCTTATCTCGGATCGAGTAAGAGCCAAGGGGGGATTACGATGATCAAGACGAGGCTGAAAACTTGAGCTCCGAGTGGGAAGAATCCTTTTGAATAGCCCTCCAACTCGTAATTAACAGGTCATTACGAGTTGGAAACTCTGGGATCATGCTTCAGCTTTGAGTTTCCAACCTGTAGTTCTCTGACGTCATGTCAACACGAAAGTAACCGCAAGCTTGGCAGGATTTTCAGAATCTTAAGCTAATGTGAAATGGAAATATGACAACCATGTGTTTCTAAGCTGCTGAGTACACACTGACGCTTGTTTTTGTACATGAGATACCTTTTGGAGAGTTGCAAACTCGCAAAATGGAAAGTTCAAGTGTTATAACTGGCCAACTGTGTCAGTCATCACCTGTGGGGAGTTTCCAAACTCAAATCAAACTCGGAGGTCCGAGATCACAGATGGGAATTCTGAGTTTTTGAGTTGGTCATGAATGCACCATAACCACCATTGCAGTGGACGGGGGCCTCTGGCACACTGGATGCGGTGCGTCATGCTGGGTCAGCACCAGGACCAAGAGGAGTCTCTATCATCAGGTCCATTCTCAGAGAGCAGGAGAGGAAGCGTGACTCAAAACAAATTAAACTGGTTTGGTCTTTCAACATAGATGGGGGAGGGTGGGGGGGCGTGGGGGGGGCGTGGCATTGTTGTTGTTCCTGTCATAATCTCTGAATGTGTTGAGTGAATGAGTGTTGACTGAATGAGTGTTTTTCGGCATATAAAAGTAACTCATTCAAGGGATGGATCTCAGTTGGGATAGATGTGTTATCTACCTGTGGTTCATTAGCCTGTGTTTCAACCTGACTCTTAACCTCTTAAGCAGGTCACGTTCGCTAGGTATTCCAATCACTGTAATCTCTGTACCTGTAGTTTGTGCACCTCACTGGAGGAGGTTTGATGGATAGGAATCTCAATCCCCAACACAACAGGCTTCCCCTTGGCTACCAACAACTAATTAACCAAACAGTAGGGAGGTGTGGAAGTGGGTCAGGGGAGGCTGGTGGAGGCTGGTGGAGGCAGATATCGGAGGACAAGCTCATTGGAATGCATGCAATCGAATAAACAATGTTATCGATACCATTCCCTATTCCATGCGTTACAATCAGCCTGTCCTCTGATTTCTTCCTCTACCAGTCTCCCCTGTATTTCTGCCTCTACCAGCCTCCCCTAGCTAAAACACATCTCTTCTCCCTGGCCTTTGACCTGAGGTGAGCCTGCCTTCCCGACACTACACTTTTTGCACTTTTATTTGTATTGCACCTTGTTTTTAGTGTGTTTTATCTATTTTATCAGTTTTTCTATCTGTATTTTATCTCTTTTATCTTGTTTTTCTCTTTATCTTTTTATCTGTTAAGCACTTTGTGGCGGCTGTTTGTCCTTGTAAATTTTGTGCTATATAAATAAACGTTACTTACTTACTTACTATCATACTGTTAGTATGTACTTTCTCTGTTTGGGGTAACTGGAGAAACTGGGGTTACGACCTCCTGCTGCTACCTCCTGATCATCTCTGTTGTAAGTCACTTTGGATAAAGGCGTCTGATAAATGCCAAAAATGTAAATGTAAATGTAACATTTTTGTTTAGTTAGCCATTGGTGGGGTTAAAGGTTGTTCCATATGTGTCCTGCCTGTAACAGTTTCTGATTGAAGCCCAAAGAAAGGTGA
>NC_137675.1:70719070-70761570 GCF_963989245.1 Nansenia antarctica
AAAACACACTTTCACTGGCTACTGCTGTCGTTATTTCCAAATTAATCTGTCGCATTAGTAATCTGGCTGGATTACACAAGGGGAGAGTGGGGATCTTAAAGACTACAGCAATAACGACATTATTGTAGACAGAGAACATTCCACTGGGGCAGCCACATACCGTCATAATCATACAGTACTCAGTCTACTTGTACATACCTGTCAAATATGTACAGTATTTGGGCAATATCCTATTACCTAGCAGGCATAATTAGGCATACCTAGCAGGGGAGGCTGGTGGAGGTAGAAATCAGAGGACGGGCTCATTGGTATTCCATGCATTACAATGAACCTTTCCTCTGATTTCTACCTCCACCAGCCTCCACTGGTACCGACTCACTAGGAGAGGCGTAAGTTTGCCCAAATGAATGATACAGTAGGTAGAAACTACTAACAGTGGAGCTAATTGGTGTAATGTGAGTGACCTTATTTCCCTGGTGTCTTCTATCCATCTTCCCTGTATGTCTTAGGAATGCAGTACAAGCTAAGAGCCATCAAACACATAAACAGATGAGTTACTTGCTCTAATTTGTTACGTCTTCTGACATCATCTCTTGCCCCCCTCAGAACCCCAAGCAACGGTCCCCGCAGGCCAAACAGAGAAGGCGTCCGGCGTGACGGGCACTGCCAAGCAGATCAAAGGAGATGATGTGGAGGAAGAAAACGAAGAAGAAGAAGAAGAAGAGGAAAAAGAAGAGGAAAAGACAGCGGAGGAGAGCAGGCGGGGGAGTGATTGAGAAAGACGGGGAGAGAGTGGAGGAGGGAGAGAGAGAGAGAGAGAGAGTGTGTGTGTAACAGTGTGAAATCTAAAGAGTACTTCTGAACTCAAACATAAAGGGAGAGAAGAGATATGCAGGTGTATGAATGAGTGTGATGTGAGAATGTCTGAATGAGAGAGCAAGAGCTAGTTTGTGTGACTGGTAGAGATTTAATGTGAGTGAGTAAATGGATATGCTATTGGCTAATTTGAATGAGTGAAAGATCAAGAAATCTGTATATCAGTAATCTTTAGAGAATGAAAGAGCGAGAGAGAGAGAGAGAGAGAGAGAGAGAGAGAGAGAGAGAGAGAGAGAGAGAGAGAGGAGGAGGAGGAGGAGGAGGAGGAGGAGGAGGAGGTCGGAGGTAGGAGGTAGAGGGTTCTGGGCAGACAGAAAGTCATATGCCCCTTTATGAAGAGGTGAGGAGTGATCCAACACCACATCATAAAGAACAGTCTGCAGACGCCACATCGGCCCCAGAGTCTCCAAAGAATTCATGACAGTAGATTGGCCAAGGTCATCAAAGGTCACCATGACAACAGGCCCCTCACAGCAACACTAGTCTTCTCCATGTCAGGGGCCTCATTTTCTATGACACACACACACACACACACACACACACACACACACACACACCTCACTCGCTTCTAAAGCTCCATAAGACTAACTTACACGTTCCTTTCAAATACATTTGAAAAGTCTTTGTTATATGTTTAGGCTATGTGAACTACTTTTCACCCTGGCCTAGATTGGAAATGTAATATGGAACATAATATTGTATATATCTGGCCCTAGAAGAAATATGCTCGTACTGCCATCTTGTGGTAATAGACAGGACCTCATAGATCCAAATGTATACAAAGGTTTTTGAATAAGAAACCATGCATAGGGATGAAGTATGCATGTGATTAATCTAAATGATCCACATTTGTAATTTCTATATTAATAGTTTTCATATTTTTAGGATACATCTGGGGAGGTAACATTTGAATCTGGTCAAAGGAATCTTCTTTTGCATCTTGAAGTGTTGATAATCATTCATGCAACCTACTCTGGGTTAATGGAAGCGCCAAATGATTTTTGAAAAAGTGTGAAATTTCTGATTAAATTATTAGACATTTAGTAAACAGACAGTCAGGCGTGCTTTCTCAGTCTTAAATCATCACCCCTGTAAATAGCTTTATGGGATATATCTCTGTGGCTGGGTATTCTCCTTGTTTGTCACAACGCTTTTGTAATGTTTCAGTTAATGATAAGTGTTTTTCATGGTAGTAGACACAACTCTGAACAAGTGGGAATTGTAAAAGTACATGCAACCTCTTACACAATCATGGTCCATCTCACTCTCCCTGCTGAAATAAAATACCAAATTTAGGAGTATTCATCATCAGATCGTTGTCTCAGAATATGTTTCAGCAATGTAGCTATTTGGGGTGCCATAGGACAGTTATTACTCCCAAGTTATTACTCCCACTTCTGATTGGTAAATGTCAGTGTGATAAATGGTTTGCAAACACACCCTACACATCTGTTCCTCTCATAGGGCTTTCACACCACCAAGGAACCGTTCTGGTTCGCATTCAGCACAGCGGGAACCAGAAAATAGTGGTTCTCAAGCAGGAACCAAAGAGTAGAACCGTGAGGTCGTGAGTGGGTGTGTCATATTCTAGGCTGCAAAGACCAGCAAGAAGGAAGGAGACAACATTTAATCTAATCAAAATCTAATCATTAGTGATAAAAAAAAGTTTAATAATTCTCTCCATCTTCCTCACATGCTCAGCAAGCACGTGTACATGCGTGAACGCGAATTTCGTAAGCCATTTCTATTCCAGTAATGGAGCAGCTGGTTAGTAAGAGAACGTGTGTAGAAAGAGTATTTTATTTTGTTTCATAGAAAATAGTGTTTATTTCACTGTAGTGGAAGATATTATTATACAAATTTCCAGTGAAGTAGCTGCCATCTTATTGTGACATTTTTGTTTATCCCGCCCCTACATCACCCAGCGTTGATGACACGGATGGTTCCGGTTACACTGGTATCAATGCGGGCTAGTTCGCCAGACAGCACTAAGGTTCGGAGGTTCCAGAACGCAAACGGGAACGGTTCCGTGGCGGTGTGAAAGCCCTATCAGGGTGTCATAGATTATATTGCTTTGGAATGTCTAAATCTGTACCAATTTGGTGTACCAATGTAATTGTTATGATTCTTGGTTTTGTTTGACAATTTCATTTTTGTATTCTCTTGATTTGCCTGAGTGTCTCTGGCCAGCCTGTAAAAGCTTGGGGACACTGTGGAACTGCGGTCTCCCTACAGTGGCTCTGGAGTGAACATGTTCCTCCTTCCTCAAGTCTCTCTCTCTCCATCATATTCCCCTCCATGGTCCCTAGACGACTGCCACGGCAACAGAACTCTAATCCACACTTAGTTTTCTTTATTTCACTTCTTGCTTAAAAAAAACTTAAACTTAAACTTAAACTTAAAAAAATAAAAACATTTCAAAGTAAACAACAATTACAATATGTTATCTAAATAAACAAAGTTCCTGTTTTCCTTGAGGTTTCTGTTTTCCATGTGTGTGTGTGTGTGTGTGTGTGTGTGTGTGTGTGTGTGTGTGTGTGTGTGTGTGTGTGTGTGTGTGTGTGTGTGTGGGTGTGTGTGTGTGTGTGTGTGCGTGCGTGCGTGCGTGCATGCGCGTGTGCACTAGTGTGTACTTTCTTTAGTGTTTCCAGGTGTACATTAATAGCAATCTCAGCCTTTAGCTTATTGGGCAGGCTCTTCAGTACAATAACGCGGGCCTCCAGATCCTTGCTGACGTGCCTGAACTGCATGTAGTGCTTGATGGCGTCGATGTGGCTCTGAAAGGCACTAGTTGTACATCCATAGTACATCATGATGCGATGATCACACACAAACGCACGCACACACACACACACACACACACACACACACACACACACACACACACACACACACACACACACACACGGAAAACCGGAATTTTAGGAAAACAGGAATTTTAGGAAAACAGGAACTTTATTAGCGATGATCATCAGACAGCCAGTGGTAGTACAGGTTATCAGGACGGAAATGAGAGAGATAAAAGGAGAGAGAGAAGAGTGAGAAAGGAAGAGTCAACATACAAGAGATGGTCCACGCTGCAGTCTGTGTTAGTTGCGTCGGCTTGGGTGTGGCTGACGTGGCTGGATGGAGCCTGTAGCTCCCTCTGCTCAACCTAACTCTCTGAGAGTCACGACCAGCTATCTATCTTCAATTTACAACAACAATATACTACAACTACTGTAGGAGACTCCTTTCACTGTATGTACTATAAGACAACAGGTCTACACTACCTCAAGTGTACACTCTGCTCCTGATAAGTGTGCACTATCCACTCCACTCCTTATTAGTGTGTAGGAGCTTCCTGCCTGGCTACCATCATATGTGACACGGTCTGGTCAATTGGTCCAGCCGATTTAATGTTCATACTTTTATATAGAAACATGTAAATACATTTCAGCGTTGTTGAAAATCAATGACACACTCGCTAGTCAACTAACACAGCTTGTTTTGTGAGCCTGCTAACATTGACTGTGTTTACATGCACACCATATTCCTGTATTAATCGGAATATGCTCAATATTCCGATTGGGCAAGAGTCATGTAAACACGTACCGAACCCGATTAAGGCCATATTCCGATTGGAGAATATTCAGATTAAGACCCCTGGCATATGCCTGTTTGAATCTGAATATTGTGACATGGTAATGGTATACACCTTAATCGGATATGACCCTTTTCGGAATATTCAGTTACGTCTGTGCATGCTCGATTCGCAGGGTATCCTGGTTTTTGTTGTTGTTAGGGACAGCATAGCAAGCCACATTACACTTGATAAACCAGTGTGTGATATTATTTATCGTCTTAGAAACATCTTAGCAAGAGGCACTTCAACAATTATGTTTATAATAACGTTTATTATGCATCCGCTCTTTTTATACAACCTACATTTACACAGATGAACAGACCTAATGTAAGTGGAGAGGAGATTGATCAGGAGTTGACAATACTACCGAATGAATGAATATGAATGAATTTATATAATTTTACGGTACTGTCTCAATTATATTTGAACAGCATGACGCATGCCCAGTGTACCTGAATACGCGGTTCCATTATGCGGCCAGAGATACTTTTGCCAATTAACATGTAAATAGAATATTCCAGTTGTTACAGCGCATATAAACACCTTATTCAGAATATTACATTAACCAGAATATTGACGTTAATCGGAATGAGTGTGCATGTAAACGTAATCATTAGCCCCTTTCACACATACGAGACTTCCCAGTAGATTCCATGCAATTTCCAGGGTCGGTGTAAGTGTGAATGGGACTGACCAGGGGAATCCGCACAGGCAATTACCCTGGTCGAGACCATGTATAATTCCATGCAATTTGCAGGGTCGCTGCATGTCTGAATGGACCCTGATTATTGCCTGGTCAGTCTCCTTTCACAGCTGTCCTGCATCGCACAACCAGCAGGGCAGAGCGCATAAGAACTGCCCCAGTATCGCTACTGCTAAATATAATTCCACAACTGGACACTACTTAATTTCCAATCGTAGTGGAGGTATGTGGCAAATTTATATATATTAAAGGCTTTTTTTAAAGGCATTTTTAACGAACTCCCAGCAGAGTCAAAACATGAAATTCTGTGCTCACTGCTCACTACCTTTTCCAGTTGAACATAAACTAAACTATTTAAATGCTGCTATTTTTTTGCGAAGTTACAAGATCCTTACATCACACCATTTTTTTCAAAGGATGCGAAGTTCTAATGTTGTAGTTGATCCCAAAGTCTGTTCAAACCCTGGCAGCGAGACCAGCAGGGAAACACAACTAGATCTTCTATAATTCTAACTGGATAGTACTTCGTTTCCAATCATAGTTAGCTAGATTACTTACTTAGCTAGCTTACTTTTACTTATCAAATGTACATTTTGTGATATAAACGCACACACACCGTCTCCTCTCAGCTGTCTTGCATCGTGCATAGCCCGCAGCGCAGAGCGCATATGTCTAATTGAGTGAACTCGTATTATGCTTATCACCAAGTTCTCCCATACTGTGCTGATGGACTAGTATAGTATGTTTATATCAACGGTAATCAAGTGCTTTAGTTGGCGAGCACACTTGGTGATGCAACCCGGGAATCTACCGGCATTTGGCTCATGTGTGAACGCCGAAAATGCCTGGTCGGCACAGCTTGGGATTCCATGGAAATTACAGGGAACTATGTTGGAAAGAGGCTATTGTTAAGTAGTGTTATAGTTAACTAGGTAGCAGTGGAGATTACTCACCGAATCCATTGCATTGCAGTATTTAGCGCGTTCGTGTTTCAACAACATTGAAATGTATTTCCCTCTTTCAAAATAAAAGTCTGAACATTTTGATTGGTTGCCGACTTGTTACCCCTTTCACCAGACCGTGTCATATATTTGAGTGTGGCATAAAATGTAGGGCTAAGGGGTGAAATGTGGTTGGGCCTGTACCTCTGTGACGATGTTGCCCTTGGGGCAGATGTAGTCTCCCGGGCTGAAGACCTGCAGACGCAGCTTCAATACCAGCTAGACTAGCAGTCCTGGAATATACACACCTGCACAGAGAGAGAGACAGAGAGTACCTTTACTCCAAACATTTACTTTACTCCAAGTTATCACTGCTAATGGAGGTGCCACAAGCTACTTGACTGAAGAGGTTCACATATTTTTACACACATGAAATTAGTTTTTGATAAATAAACGACTTTTCTTACTTTTCTTTCTCCTTCATTTTTATATTTTATACAAAAATAATGACCATCAAACCATCAATTGGCTGTGAGTGTGTTCACAAACTTCCTAGCAGCACTGTATACACAAGTATTGTGGTCAGAGGGATTGGACAGCTCTGGCACCTGTGGAGAGGGAGGGAGATGAAAGAGGGAAAGGAGTGTGTGTATGACATGTGTAAGTGTCTATGATGATAGAGAAAGGAGGCAGGTCTGAACTATTACCCTCTACCCTTAGTAATAGCAGGGTGAGGACTGCCTTGTTATGATGATACCCACTGACAGATGGCAACACGACATATTTAATTTAACATACATTGAAAAACAAGGACAATACACTTACCATAATTTGATAGAGGATCAAACGATCTATTTGGGTAGCAACTAGGAGAGCAACTAAAGATATAAATACCAGACAACCTAAATACTTGCTTAAATTGAGGACGGACATGTATGTGTGTGAATATTATCTTCCCTGTTCCACAAAAGCAGTAATAAAGGTTCCTACCTAATTTGTCATCTGATGGAGCAGATACACAATTAATTCTTTATGCGATTTTGTTGTTGTTATAATGGCAAAATATATACAACAAAAGTCAATATGGTTTAAATGATGCTGTCATTTCATACAGGGCACCCTCAAAAACGAGATGATGAAGAAGAAGAAAAACATTAATATTTCCTTATGATGGTGTCAGCTTATTATGAAAATGGTATCTGAGACATTCTAATTTTGTATCACTCACTGTGATGTAATAATGCACAATTCTAGAACATAATGTTACCACATGTAAGGGGAATGAAGGTTCACATTGCTCAAAAGAATATAGTTGCAGTGTGCCACCTCTTGCCCAAAAAGTGGATATTAAAGATATTCAACACAAGAATGAATGAACTGGAAGAGGCGTCCACCTCTACATTTCAGAGATGCAACATGGAGAGAAAAATTAGTTCCATGGCCTGTACAATATTTAATGAGCTACGACTGGAAGGAAAATTCTGTGACGTGGTGATTAAAGTCAATGGCATCGACTTCAACGCACACAAGAATATCCTTTGCGGCTGCAGTCCATATTTCCGGTGAGTGTCTTAACTTTGTGGGGATGTGGCCATGATGGATGGCAGGGATTCACTTGGCATGGATCCAAAGGATAATCAGAAGAAAATAGCCAGATCCTACAAGAGCTTACACATTGTTCTTTGTGGCAGCAATGATACATTCTATAAAAGATAGCATGCAACAATTGATTCATAATATTTGTGTACCCCTCTTTATATTGTGATATACTTGCAGAGGGTGTTTATTATATTGCTGTGCTGTATTGAAAAGAGTATTGAGAAAATCTGGTACAGTATATGGATGATTCCTGACCATCATATCCCTCCTCTTTAAACCCTGACCCACAGAGCTCTCTTCACAAGTGGCTGGAACAACTTAGAAAAGCGGGTGAACAACATTCCTGGTGTGTCACCGGACATGATGCGTCTCATTATTGAGTATGCCTACACACGCTCTGTGCCTGTCACCGACGAGAATGTGGAGCAGCTTCTGGTGGCTGCAGACCAGTTCTCTGTCATGGGCATTGTGCGAGCCTGCTGTGACTACCTAGAGGCCCAGCTGTGCCCGGAGAACTGCATTGGCATCTGTAAGTTTGCAGACTTCTACTCCTGCCATGAGCTGAGGCGCAGGTCCTCTCTCTTCATCCTGCATCACTTTAAGGAGATGGTGCGTAGCTCCAAGGAGTTCCTGGAACTCTCGCTGTGGCAGTTTCGTGACATCATTGAGAAGGACGACCTGAACGTGAAGCAGGAAGATGTAGTGTTTGAGGCCATCCTGCACTGGATTGGCCATTCTCCTCAAGACCGCAAAGCCCAGATCTCGGTGCTGTTGCCTAAGGTGACTGAGAGTTGGACAACACAGTTAGACCAACGTAAATGTTTGATGCATTTCATAAAGGTGTATCAGCTGCCGACTACATTCTGTGTCTACATCTGTCTGTGTCTGTTTGCTTAGGTACGCATGGCCTTGATGACAGCAGACTACTTCATGAACAATGTGAAGAATAATCCACTGGTGAGAGTCAATGATGACTGCAAGCCCATCATCATCAACGCACTGAAGGCCATGGATGACCTGAAGATGAATGGGCCCTCCAGCTCTGACTTCGGCAACCCTCTGACCCGCCCTCGCCTGCCCTATGCCATCTTACTGGCCATCGGTGGCGGCCCCACCAATGGCATTGAGGCGTATGATGCACGGGCTGACCGATGGGTCAATGTGACTCGAGAGGAGGAGAGAGCACGGGTCTACCACGGTGCTGCCTACCACGGTGCTGCCTACCTCAATGGCTTTGTGTATTGCGTGGGAGGCTTTGACAGCGTTGACTACTTCAACAGTGAGCGCAAGTTCAACCCAGTCACACACACTTGGCACCAAGTGGCACCCATGCACTCACGGCGCTGCTACGTCAGTGTGGCTGTTCTGGGTGGCTGCATCTACGCCATGGGCGGCTTTGATGGCTATGTGCGACTTAACACTGCTGAGCGCTATGAGCCTGAGACCAACCAGTGGACACTCATCTCACCCATGCATGAGCAGAGAAGTGATGCCAGTGCCACCACACTTTTTGGAAAGGTAAGTGGAACAGAGGAATAGGTAAGACTAACTGTACCTGGAACACAACTTGATAACTATGGTACAATGAATCTATTAAAAAGCCAGGATGGATGAATTTACAAGTTGCCTTATCTCTAGGTATACATATGTGGTGGTTTCAATGGGAATGAGTGCCTGTTCACAGCAGAGTGCTTCAACCCTGAGACCAACCAATGGACTCTGATCGCCCCCATGAGAAGCCGACGCAGTGGGGTGGGGGTCATCGCCTATGGGGAGCAGGTCTATGCGGTGAGACCTACATAAAAATACACAATAAATCTATGCTCAAGTTCTGATATTGTATTATTGACCCACATTTCTCCTATCCTCTCTTAGGTGGGCGGCTTTGATGGAGCCAACCGTCTGCAAAACGCAGAGTGCTACAATCCCCAGACCAACACCTGGCGCGCAGTTCCCACCATGCTCAACCCACGGAGCAACTTTGGTATCGAGGTGGTGGATGATCTTCTGTTTGTGGTGGGCGGCTGCAATGGCCCCTTCAATGTGGAGTGCTACGATGAGAAGACAGATGAGTGGCATGACGCCCATTACATGGGGATCTTCCGCAGTGGCGTTAGCTGCTGTGTGGTGCACGGACTACCCAATGTGCTCGAGTATGCTGCCCCGCGAGATACCCTGCAGAACCCCCGGGAGGAGCTCAAACTGTCCACCTCCAATATCATCCTTACTGTCTGACACCATATCTACCCACCATTACCGCCCATCCCTACATGACCCAGTCCTGCCCACTGCAGTCCATCTGGGCAGAGACAGAAACTATCCAAATAAATCCTTCAAGTGCCCATGGAAATCACATAACATTTCTGTCTTTCTTATTGCTTCTATCAGGCCAGGTGGTACAGTTATTTTTCTACAATGAACGTATAAGGGAGGCTTTAATTGAATGCTAGTTTGCAATCATGTCTTAACTTTGCTGGGCAAGCCCATGCCCATTAAGTAAGTAAGTAAGTAAGTACATTTTATTTATAAAGCACCTTTCGAAACAAAGTTACAAAGTGCTGTACAGTGGACATCACATAAAAACAATCAGGTAAAAACAAGTTAACACAAGGCACATAAGGGCATAAGAGCAATAACACAACAAGAGATAAAACAAAACAATGACCTATAGAAGTGGGTCAGGTGAAAATGTCATGAAATAAAGTGCAAACAAAACAAGTTCTTAAAACAATCAAAGGATTGAGCATTCTTTATCGCCACTGGGAGGGCGTTATTAATGTAAAAATTTCCAGTGAAGTAGCTGCCATCTTATTGTGACATTTTTGTTTATCCCGCCCCTTCATCACCCAGCGTTGATGACACGGATGGTTCCGGTTACACTGGTATCAATGCAGGCTAGTTCGCCAGACAGAACTAAGGTTCGGAGGTTCCAGAACGCAAACGGGAACGGTTCCGTGGCGGTGTGAAAGCCCTATCAGGGTGTCATAGATTATATGCTTTGGAATGTCTAAATCTGTACCAATTTGGTGTACCAATGTAATTGTTATGATTCTTGGTTTTGTTTGACAATTAAATGTTTGTATTCTCTTGATTTGCCTGAGTGTCTCTGGCCAGCCTGTAAAAGCTTGGGGACACTGTGGAACTGCGGTCTCCCTACAGTGGCTCTGGAGTGAACATGTTCCTCCTTCCTCAAGTCTCTCTCTCTCCATCATATTCCCCTCCATGGTCCCTAGACGACTGCCACGGCAACAGAACTCTATCAGTATTGATTGATTGACTGATTGACTGAACATTTTCATTGTGTGAAGCGCATTGAGTTGCATCTTGTAAGAAATGCGCTATACAAATAAAATTTGATTTGATTTGATTAATCCACACTTAGTTTTCTTTATTTCACTTATTGTTTAAAAAAAACTTCTTGAAACTGGACTATGACTGGGATGTGGTGATAACTTATTAGTTTTTTGATTGATTATTTTAGGACTGTAGGGGGAAGAGGAACAAGGGCAGTAGGTTTTAAATGTGTACAACAGTAGTCAACTAAGGAGGTCATAACTTCATATTTTTGTTTTGTTTTTAACCTTTTTCAGTATTAAGTTTTTGTCGTTTGCAAAGATTCTTTGTTTGCCAAGTCATATCAGCTACTTGCACACAAATATGAAAACTAGCTACCAGGAAATAAAAGAGAGAATCTAAGAGTTTTTTCTTGAGTGGGACACGATCCATGTTTGCCAAAGTGCCAGATGTATCTTTTGTGTCACCTTGTACCCGGTCCCACTGGCCTGACCTGGCCCAGCAAATCAATAAAAATGGAAGTTATTCTGATCTGAATGACATCTTTCATTGTTTATGACCTTGTTAGAGATGTTTATGGTTGTTGTGATATAAAATGGTGATTCAAATGGTGAACTCAAGTACAACTCAAGAATATGAAAACGAAAAGCAGCATTTTCATAATAATTCATATTGTATTAAGAGGAAACACTACTCTGAGCTCACAGACCTGCAGAGATCCAGTGCAATACATTGGCATGTACCAGAAATAACAAGTTAACAATGGTCTGAAACGTTTTACCCCTGAGGGGAAGGCTGAGATAATTCTCTGAAGCTAGCTAAAGTTATACTAAAGTTTTAGAAAATACTTCGCAGTAACAACATAAAGAAACTTGAAACATACTCTTAAGTGTAACTGAAAAGAACATTTGGAAATCACAAAATGATAGCCACAATTCATGTTGTCTATCTAGTGTTGTCTCAGTTATACTAAAGTTTTAGAAAATACTTCGCAGTAACAACATAAAGAAACTTGAAACATACTCTTAAGTGTAACTGAAAAGAACATTTGGAAATCACAAAATGATAGCCACAATTCATGTTGTCTATCTAGTGTTGTCTCAGTTATACAAAAGTTTTAGAAAATACTTCGCAGTAACAACATAAAGAAACTTGAAACATACTCTTAAGTGTAACTGAAAAGAACATTTGGAAATCACAAAATGATAGCCACAATTCATGTTGTCTATCTAGTGTAAACACAGATAGCTTATGAGGCATTTTTGTTTCTCATCACAGACACTCTTTGTTCAGTGGACATGTGATAGTACTTCTCCACCTAGTCTCACATGGTGGTTAGGGCACCGGTCTAGCTGTTATTACATATAAATAAACCCCATTCTTTTAGAGAACACTGCATGGTTGCCTGGTGACTTGGATGTCAGTGGGGGTGCAGCTGCCCTCTGGGCGTCCCTGACCAGCACCTGTCACCTGGGAGCCTATAGGGGGAGGTGCAGCTCCAGAACCGTCTCCAACTGGTTATAGCAGCAGCAGAGAGAATCCTGTTCAGGGCCAGAGAAGCAAATCAACAGTTCAAGATATGTGAACAGCTGGTAAAACACAGATCCCCTGGTCATTACTTAGTTCTACTATATGAGCATGTCTACCTGAGCAAAGCATAGAGTATCATTTCTACACATCCTCTTTGATCAAAACTAGTTTGCTTCAGGATTAAATAAATGAGCCATGTTTGGGAATGGAAACCTGTTTTAGTCGTTTTTTTTACTTTTACTTGCAAAACAGCAACAGCTAGACTGGCTTCATGGGAGGTCCCAGATAAACAAGGAAGAGACACGCACTGGTGTAGACAATGTTTAAAGGAGCAACAGTGCAACAGACAATGTTTAAAGGAGTATGTTTCAGGTTAATTATTACCATACCAGATCAATGGCTAAAACGTTGGCCAGAAGTTGCATGAGGGAACCTCTGTTGAGCGCTCCCTCCAGGAGCTTGAGCCGGAGGATGGCCGCCCCCACACAGGCACAGGCAAGGGTGGACGGCAAGTACAGGCAAAAAGTAAACTCTTAAGACAGGGGGACGACAAGACAAGAGACAAGCTATGTCAGTAAAGTTTGGGAATGGCATGCTCAACTCAATATCAACAACTTAATTGGGTGTAGGCAGGGTTAAAAAAACAACTCATTTATAAAGTAAGAAAAAACACAAGAAATACTCTTCAAATATTGATTGCATTTGCAATATTGATATTGACCTCTACAGCAAACGCAATACATATTTGAAGAGCATTTCTAGTGAGTGCAGGTTTTTTCCTTCATAAAAGAGACAAGAGATGGACACTTTATATCTGGGGAAATTTAAACAGATTAAAGGGAACCAATTGATGAATATCATTATCAACCTAGACGGGAAGGATGACACAGCATCCTTTGGGAACAAGAAACACAACACCAGGCTGCGACCGCAAATCATTTCTTATTGGTTGGTAGTAGTTCAGAGGAGGACATCCTTAATCCCCGAGGCAATATACCGTAAAAGGCCAGGAATGCCACCATCATAGACCCGCCCTGACAGACAGACAATGGAAAGTGCTTTAAAAAGGGATGTTTCCCAAAACCTGATAATCCCAGCCCTAACCCGCCGGCCCCCAGGGAAGGAAGACGATGAGACAACGAATTAGTCCGTCTGCCTCCGACACCTTTCAGAATGGGCTTCAAAGCCGGGAATCAGGAATTGGTCGAATCCGTATAGACAATGTCACAGTCAATACAAAATGGCCCTGACTAGCCTATATCCCAGGGACTGGTTGCCTTGGGCCACCTTGTGGGAGATTCGTGGGAAATCAGGCAGTTGAATGGACGGACATGGGTCTTTCAACACCGCACAATACAGGATTACACAAACTCAGCCCCCCCGTATCCCCAATGAACCGCTGACACCACGTAATCAAAGTTATGGCTGCTGCGTGGCCATTGTTCAACACGCTCACTGAATAGGTGAAAGGCATGCTATTATCATCAACATTCATCAAGGAAGTGTCAGAGCTCTCAGATGTCTGTGATAATGACAGTGGCGATTGTACAGTATGTGTTTGACTTAAAGAAGTGTTTGACACAGGAGAATTCGATTCCATGTCAAACAAATGTCTTTAAACATTTATATTTGTTACATATTACATAAAAAATATTTATACTTGTGTGTTACTTACTTATTACACTGTATTGTTGATGTTGATTGACGTAGTGGAGCTGCTCTGCCTTAAGCATTTCGTTGCATTGTATACGATATAATGACAAATAAACTTGAAAATAGTTTAGTAATAAGTACTGTTCTATGAGATTGCCGTTGCTAGTACTTGCTAGGACCCTAACCCTGACCCTAACCCAAGGACATTTGTGACACAGTCTGATCAATTGTCCGCATGTCGGCAACCAATAAAAATGTTCAGACTTTTCTTTTGAAACACGGAACTACGTTTCAACGTTGTTGAGAATCACAACACAAACTCGCTAGTCAAGCCAAAATACTGCAAGGCAATGGATTAGGTGAGTAATCCCCACTGCTACCTAGTTAAGTATAACACTACTTTACATTATTAGAAGGCTCACAAAACAAGCTGTGTTAGTTGACTAGCGATGTGATTTTCAACAACTCGGAAATGTATTCAAATTTTCAGAACGAAAAGTCTGATCATTACATCAGATACCGACATGAGGACCAAAACATTAGAACGTGTCACATCATTGACATGTTACTGAACACCTGCCTCTACCTGTGGCTGCCAGAGCAATGTAGCAGTGGACATGACTGCGCAGCGCATGGAGGTTGTGAGGGATTATGGGTAGGCCGTGAAGAATCAGCTCCAGGAAGTCAGAGGGTAAGACAGAGGCCAGATCCCAGTCTAACGCTGAGACCACCGCAAGTTCCAACTGCTGTAAAACACACACACACACACACACACACACACACACAATCACAATCAGTTGCATAATGGACTAGTATACACGTTTCAATGGCAAACCAGCTTCCATGATATACAGACCCCTGCACAAGTAATGGGACAGTGAAGCAATTGTTGAAGACGAACAAATGATTCAGTGTCCCATTACTTACACTGGGGCTGTATACACCTTCTTTCATATCAATAATCCCTTTCACATAGAACCTGACAAACAAATGTTGTGTTTACCAGGAGCTCTGATACTGAAATTGCATTGTCAGAGTAAACGCAGAGCTTGCCGGCATCGAGGGGTACTGTCTCTCTCAGTTTAGAGGCCAGGAACATGCAAACCGCCCCTAAGCGCTGCAGGCTGGCCCTTTGAACAGGAAGGCGACTCAAGTAACGGTCCAGGTAATGGACAGCCAAAGGAAACACCTCGCCTTCACACTTCTGCTCCTCGCAAACCTGTCGGGGGGAATAGGAGTTGGGGGAAAACCTAATAGCCAATGTACTTCTTCTTGTGTCAGGTTGTGATTACTCTGGTTCATAATACCACCAGCCCTGCTGAATGTCATGTCATGTGTTGGAACTTGGAAGGTGTGTAGGCACAGAGCAAGATGTCAAAGAATCATCATTCATGTAGGCTAATACATCATCTACACTGAATTCATCGTTTTTGAAGATGGTTTTCTCATTCACATTTGTTATACCTCTAGCATCCACACCGCCAGTACTCTCCTCATACATAGCTGGATGTCTGTCTGAACTGTGCCGAAGTAGGACGTGGAGGGCCGGCTGGTCTTCTCCAGGGCCAAGAGGTTGTGCAACGTCCGGTGGTCCCGTGCTAGCTCCGGGTCAGAGCTAGCCCGGATAGACAAGCAATGGAAAGATTCAGCTGGGGTGGTTCGGCTGTCCATCTTCATTACGAATCAACTCCACTTGTAGTATCTATGAAGTTAGATATGGGACTTTAATAGTGAGGTTGTAGGTTCGTTTTGTGCACTTGTATCTTGAGATTTGCACTTGTAAAATAAATATTTGCACTTGTATCTTGAAAGTTGCACTTGCAGATTCGATTTGAGAACTTGTACAATACATATTTGCAGTTGTATCTTGAAAGTTGCACTTGTAAAATAAATATTTGCACTTGCAAATTCGATTGGAGAACTTGTACAATAAATATTTGCAGTTGTATCTTGAAAGTTGTACTTGCAGATTCGATTTGAGAACTTGTACAATAAATATTTGCAGTTGTATCTTGAAAATTGCACTGGCAGATTCGCGACTTTCGCTGCTCGAGTTTAGTCCCACTTCTTGCAGTCGGCTTGGGACAAAACAAATCTGTAACATGTAAAACTGGATGTGAGAGCGCAGGGAAGGGCGGGCCTGCAATGATTGATTGACCAATCACAAGAGAGCATTTTCGAGTGGGCATTGAGTGATTGACTGCAGTGATTGACCAATCACAGAATCTCAGTCCAGTGGACAGGAACAGCCAAAAATGCAAATGCAGGGTGCAGATCAGTAATAAGACAGACAGTAATACTTAAAACTGACAGAAAGACAGTAATACTAATGCTACATGATAGCTATTTCTTTCCGCGCTGCTACAGGTATGTGGTCCACTAGGGTACGCTCGTGTTCGCTGCTGTACTTTTACCATGGCTGCGTTAGTAAATTCGCAGTGTGCGCTCACTGCCGGAGTTACTAATTGCAGGGTGAGGACTGCCTTGTTATGATGATACCCACTGACAGATGGCAACACGACATATTTAATACATACATTGAAAAACAAGGACAATACACTTACCATAATTTGAGGATCAAACGATCTATTTGGGTAGCAACTTGGGAGAGCACGTTTGAGGACGGGCATGTATGTGTGTGAATATTATCTTCCCTGTACCACAAAAGCAGTAATAAAGGTTCCTACCTAATTTGTCATCTGATGGAGCAGATACACAATTAATTATTTATGCGATTTTGTTGTTGTTATAATGACTAAATATATACAACAAACGTCAATATGGTTTAAATGATGCTGTCATTTCATACAGGGCACCCTCAAAAACGAGATGATGAAGAAGAAGAAGAACATTAATATTTCCTTATGATGGTGTCAGCTTATTATGAAAATGGTATCTGAGACATTCTAATTTTGTATCACTCACTGTGATGTAATAATGCACAGTTCTAGAACATAATGTTACCACATGTAAGGGGAATGAAGGTTCACATTGCTCAGAGGAATATAGTTGCAGTGTGCCACCTCTTGCCCAAAAAGTGGATATTAAAGATATTTAACACAAGAATGAATGAACTGGAAGAGGCGTCCACCTCTACATTTCAGAGATGCAACATGGAGAGAAAAAATGAGTTCCATGGCCTGTACAATATTTAATGAGCTACGACTGGAAGGAAAATTCTGTGACGTGGTGATTAAAGTCAATGGCATCGACTTCAACGCACACAAGAATATCCTTTGCGGCTGCAGTCCATATTTCCGGTGAGTGTCTTAACTTTGTGGGGATGTGGCCATGATGGATGGCAGGGATTCACTTGGCATGGATCCAAAGGATAATCAGAAGAAAATAGCCAGATCCTACAAGAGCTTACACATTGTTCTTTGTGGCAGCAAAGTAAAATGATACATTCTATAAAAGATAGCATGCAACAATTGATTCATAATATTTGTGTACCCCTCTTTATATTGTGATATACTTGCAGAGGGTGTTTATTATATTGCTGTGCTGTATTGAAAAGAGTATTGAGAAAATCTGGTACAGTATATGGATGATTCCTGACCATCATATCCCTTCTCTTTAAACCCTGACCCACAGAGCTCTCTTCACAAGTGGCTGGAACAACTTAGAAAAGCGGGTGAACAACATTCCTGGTGTGTCACCGGACATGATGCGTCTCATTATTGAGTATGCCTACACACGCTCTGTGCCTGTCACCGACGAGAATGTGGAGCAGCTTCTGGTGGCTGCAGACCAGTACTGATCCACAGTACTGGTCACAGCCTGATCCACAGGCTATTCACATCATAGCGGGGGACTTTAATCATGTCGACCTGAAGGCAGTACTACCCAAGTTCTACCAGCATGTAAAATGTGCAACGAGAGGAGAAAAAACACTGGATAAGGTATACACCAACATCAAACGTGCTTACAAGGCTAGTCCGCTAGCTCATCTAGGCATGTCTGACCATGTGTCAATCCTCCTGATTCCTGCATACACTACAATGGGGAAAAGTGCTCCCACCACCACTAAGACTGTCAGAACCTGGCCAGAAGGGTCCGCTCCACTGCAGATCTGCCTAAATGACACCCTATGGCAGGAATATGAGCATGAGGACCTGGAACAGTACACGTCGTCGGTTCTGAACCACATAGTGAACTGCACCAACTCAGTCACCGTGGACAAACGGGTCCGGGTCTACCCCAACACGAAGCCATGGATGACTGGGAAGGTCCAAAAACTGATAAATGAGAGGGACAACGCCTTCTTCGCAGGGAAGCGCACACCGCTGTACAGCTCCACCAGGGCCAACCTAAAGCGCGGCATCAAAGCGGCCAAGGCAGAGCACAGAGAGAAGATTGAGGAATGCCTCCTGAGCAACGACTCCAGGCGGATGTGGCAGGGGGTTCAGCAGATGACAAACTTCAGAGCCAACAGGCTCACAGCCGCAGAGGACGACCCCCTGCTGGCGGGAAAGCTGAACACCTTCTACGCCCGGTTCGACGAGGGGCGAACGGAGGTAACCACAACACAAACACCACTCTCTCCAGCTCTCAGCAGCCTCACCCTCACAGAGCACGAGGTGAGACGCATACTGAAGGCGGTGGACCCCAGGAAAGCCTCGGGGCCGGATGGCGTCCTGGGACGGGTGCTGAGAGACTGCGCCGACCAGCTGGCCGGGGTTTTCACCAACATCTTTAACCAGTCCCTGTCCCAGGCCACCGTCCCACCCTGCCTGAAAACCTCAACTATCATCCCAGTCCCGAAGAAAAGCATGGTGAGCTGCCTAAACGACTACCGCCCGGTGGCACTCACACCAATCATCATGAAGTGCTTCGAGAAACTAGTCCGGGCCCACATACTCACACGCCTCCCGCCCAACCTGGATCCATACCAGTTCGCCTACGGAGCCCACAGGTCCACAGAGGACGCCATAGCGACGACTCTCCACGCCACTCTATCCCACCTGGAGAGGGGAAACAGCTACGCGAGACTGCTCTTCGTGGACTTCAGCTCCGCCTTCAACACCATCCTTCCAGACAGGCTAGTGACCAAACTACTAGACCTGGGTCTATCACACTCTATATGTGCGTGGATCAAGGACTTCCTGACCGACCGCCCCCACAGGGTGCGGGTGGGCCCCCACACCTCCACAGCCCTCAGCACTGGGTCACCCCAGGGCTGCGTGCTAAGCCCCATCCTCTACAACCTCTACACCCACGACTTCACCCCCGTCCACCCCAGCAACTACATCGTAAAGTTTGCAGACGACACCACCGTGGTGGGATGTATCTCGGGGGGGGACGAGGCGGCGTACAGGGATGAGGTAGAGCAACTGAGCAAGCTGTGCAAGGTTAACAACCTGCTGCTAAACAAGTCAAAGACCCAGGAATTCATCGTAGACTTCAGGAGGAAAAGTCTGAGATCCAGCCCCTGCTCATCGACGGAGAGAGCGTGGAGAGAGTCTCAACCCTCCGATTCCTGGGACACAACATGCGGGATGACCTGGCCTGGAAGGACAACACTAAAGGCACCATCAAGAGGGCACAACAGCGGCTATACACCCTGAGATGCCTCAGGAAACAACACAACAAACAGGAGATACTGGTGGCCTTCTACCACGGCGCAGTGGAGAGCATCCTCACCTTCGGCATCTCCAACTGGTTCCACAGCTGCACAACAGCGGAGAGAAACGAGCTACAGAGAGTCGTGAGAACAGCACAGAAGATCACCGGCGCCCCCCTCCCCTCTCTGGAGGAGCTGTACAAAAAACGCTGTCTCAGGAGGGCCTCCAAGATCTCCAAGGACCCGACCCACCCTGGGCACGTACACTTTGTCAAGCTGCCCTCGAACAGGAGGTACAGGACCCCGGCCGCTAAGACAAACAGACTGAAGGACTGCTTCTACCACAGGGCCGTCAAGGCCCTGAACTAGTGTTGCACGATATACCGGTACCAACGATATACCGCGGTGCCAAAATGTCACGGTGCCTACTATACCATAAGCTTTATACAACGGTACTACCGTGGAATACTATACTACCGTGTTGAACACGGTACCAGCGGGGCAACTCATAACACTTTCGGCTGCGTTCGTCAATTCGCTCCGAGAGCGCCGGAGCGCACACTGGGTGCAACGTCACAGAGCGACCGATTCGTTTGATTAGACGAGAGGCGTTCCGCGAGTGCGGGTCAGATTTCCAGAGCGAATTGACGAACGCAGCCTTTTTCGCGACTACCCATCGCGTTAGCTTTGTCGGCTAACAGGTTAGCAACCTCAAACGTTGTTCCTATGGTTCCTGCGAGCTCAGTGGGCATTAACTAGAAAATTAAAACCACTGAGTTTTCTTAAGTTGAGTTAAGTCTTGAGCTACAGTTTGGAAGTAGCCCTCTATTTTTTTGATATGCCAGTGTTTGCTTTTACTTTTCAAGTTCGTGAAAAAGACCCCACAGACGGACAGACATACAGACACAGAAAGACAGACAGACAGACACACACACAGACACACACACACACACACACACACACACACACACACACACACACACACACACACACACACACACACACACACCTACTTTGCTATACTCTTGCAAAAGGCCAGTTGGTCTGTTTGATGTTTCAAACTACTTATTAATAAACATGTTATTCACAAAAATATCGGTTTCAGTACTTTTACTTACCTGTAGAGTTACAGTGTAATGCATTAAATGCATGTTATTCATGCACCACTCATTAAGTTATTGTAACTTGTATAAATACATTGCATGTTCATAAAAATAAAAAGTGTTACAAATGTGCCGCGGTATCGCGATACTACTCAGTATCGTGATACTTGGGCTGGTATAGTATCGCAGGGTAAAATATTGGTATCGTGACAACACTACCCTGAACACAGAAAAGGCCTAAGTTCTGGGCCCAGGACAGTCCGGACGGATTGTATGCCAGCTAGTGCTGAGGCACAAACATGTACATTTTCAAGCCTGCAAACTGTGACACTTTAAAATAATGTGAAAAAAATACTTTTTGTGCAATATGACAACCCTAGTTGACTATCTGTGCAGTATAGTACAGTGGATTGTGTACATAGCCTTTATTGATGTAAACCAGCTCCTTACCTTCTTGTGATTTTATGCATCTATGCTTTTTCTAAAATGTGTTTTCTTTTTCCTTTCCTAACACCAGGGGAGCCACCCCTCCTAAATTTCGTTGTTTGGTACCTGTACTGTAGCAATGACAAATAAAGTCCATTCCATCCATTTCATTCCAGTTCTCTGTCATGTGCATTGTGCGAGCCTGCTGTGACTACCTAGAGGCCCAGCTGTGCCCGGAGAACTGCATTGGCATCTGTAAGTTTGCAGACTTCTACTCCTGCCATGAGCTGAGGCGCAGGTCCTCTCTCTTCATCCTGCATCACTTTAAGGAGATGGTGCGTAGCTCAGAGGAGTTCCTGGAACTCTCGCTGTGGCAGTTTCGTGACATCATTGAGAAGGACGACCTGAACGTGAAGCAGGAAGATGTAGTGTTTGAGGCCATCCTGCGCTGGATTGGCCATTCTCCTCAAGACCGCGAAGCCCAGATCTCAGTGCTGTTGCCTAAGGTGACTGAGAGTTGGACAACACAGTTAGACCAACGTAAATGTTTGATGCATTTCATAAAGGTGTATCGGCTGCCGACTGCATTCTGTGTCTATATCTGTCTGTGTCTGTTTGCTTAGGTACGCATGGCCTTGATGACAGCAGACTACTTCATGAACAATGTGAAGAATAATCCACTGGTGAGAGTCAATGATGACTGCAAGCCCATCATCATCAACGCACTGAAGGCCATGGATGACCTGAAGATGAATGGGCCCTCCAGCTCTGACTTCGGCAACCCTCTGACCCGCCCTCGCCTGCCCTATGCCATCTTACTGGCCATCGGTGGCGGCCCCACCAATGGCATTGAGGCGTATGATGCACGGGCTGACCGATGGGTCAATGTGACTCGAGAGGAGGAGAGAGCACAGGTCTACCACGGTGCTGCCTACCACGGTGCTGCCTACCTCAATGGCTTTGTGTACTGCGTGGGAGGCTTTGACAGCGTTGACTACTTCAACAGTGAGCGCAAGTTCAACCCAGTCACACACACTTGGCACCAAGTGGCACACATGCACTCACGGCGCTGCTACGTCAGTGTGGCTGTGCTGGGTGGCTGCATCTACGCCATGGGCGGCTTTGATGGCTATGTGCGACTTAACACTGCTGAGCGCTATGAGCCTGAGACCAACCAGTGGACACTCATCTCACCCATGCATGAGCAGAGAAGTGATGCCAGTGCCACCGGTAAGTGGAACAGAGGAATAGGTAAGACTAACTGTACCTGGAACACAACTTGATAACTATGGTACAATTAATCTATTAAAAAGCCAGGATGGATGAATTTACAAGTTGCCTTAACTCTAGGTATACATATGTGGTGGTTTCAATGGGAATGAGTGCCTGTTCACAGCAGAGTGCTTCAACCCTGAGACCAACCAATGGACTCTGATCGCCCCCATGAGAAGCCGACGCAGTGGGGTGGGGGTCATCGCCTATGGGGAGCAGGTCTATGCGGTGAGACCTACATAAAAATACACAATAAATCTATGCTCAAGTTCTGATATTGTGTTATTGACCCACATTTCTCCTATCCTCTCTTAGGTGGGCGGCTTTGATGGAGCCAACCGTCTGCAAAACGCAGAGTGCTACAATCCCCAGACCAACACCTGGCGCGCAGTTCCCACCATGCTCAACCCACGGAGCAACTTTGGTATCGAGGTGGTGGATGATCTTCTGTTTGTGGTGGGCGGCTTCAATGGCCCCTTCAATGTGGAGTGCTATGATGAGAAGACAGATGAGTGGCATGACGCCCATTACATGGGGATCTTCCGCAGTGGCGTTAGCTGCTGTGTGGTGCACGGACTACCCAATGTGCTCGAGTATGCTGCCCCGCGAGATACCCTGCAGAACCCCCGGGAGGAGCTCAAACTGTCCACCTCCAATATCATCCTTACTGTCTGACACCATATCTACCCACCATTACCGCCCATCCCTACATGACCCAGTCCTGCCCACTGCAGTCCATCTGGGCAGAGACAGAAACTATCCAAATAAATCCTTCAAGTGCCCATGGAAATCACATAACATTTCTGTCTTTCTTATTGCTTCTATCAGGCCAGGTGGTACAATTATTTTTCTACAATGAACGTATAAGGGAGGCTTTAATTGAATGCTAGTTTGCAATCATGTCTTAACTTTGCTGGGCAAGCCCATGCCCATTAAGTAAGTAAGTAAGTAAGTAAGTAAGTAAGTACATTTTATTTATAAAGCATCTTTCGAAACAAAGTTACAAAGTGCTGTACAGTGGACATCACATAAAAACAATCAGGTAAAAAGTTAACACAAGGCACATAAGGGCATAAGAGCAATAACACAACAAGAGATAAAACAAAAACAATGACCTATAGAAGTGGGTCAGGTGAAAATGTCATGAAATAAAGTGCAAACAAAACAAGTGTGTTTTTAACAAGTTCTTAAAACAATCAACGGATTGAGCATTCTTTATCGCCACTGGGAGGGCATTATTAATGTCCATCAATACGTGTATCGTCTACATGTAAATACCTTCCAAACAAAAGACAAATGATATCGCTTGCCTTGAAAGATGCATACACATATTGGGCTACACAACAATCATGTAGATTAGCTATCCATTTCAACCCCACATTCAAGACAGATCAGGCATCAAGGTTATATTTAAAAAGTTACTTTGTTGCCCCCTAGTGGGTATTGAATGCAATATGTCATCTGTACAGTTATGTGCTGCTGAACTATGAGTGCGGATAATGATATTGTCAATGGGACTCCATCTTGGAGGACAGTAACTATCCTGTTTATTTGTTATTGTTAGATGTTGAAATGATTGTCAACCCTGTTGCAGGTTACTGGACTGATCTGGCTAATCTGCCAGTGGTCGCTATTGCACCGACATCACAGAATTGACTTGGTGTGGTCAACTTCATTATCTGGCAGCGACTAGAGGCCTTTCTTTCCTGACATCTTACCATTTCAATCATGTCCTTTGAGCATTATTGCTTTATGCCCATAGTACGTCAAATCCAATTTGTATGAAAACAAAACAAGCATCTAAAAAGGTCCAGGGTCAGAGCTTCTGAACATTTAAGTCCTGGATACTTTCCAGTCTATAGAGGTTTGTTTTTATAATATTTGCATGCTGAGACCAAATTGCGTATCTCTCATTGTCTTGAGTTTCAGACTCTCAGTTCCTCTCACCACTGTTTGACCCCTGTGTTCAATAATCCATGACATTCTGCTCTGAACCATGATCCAGACGAGAGGAGACTCACATGCCTGGCCTGATGGGCACCATACTCCCGTGCTACAGGGCATACTGAATTTGAATGTTTGCAGACAGGCACGCTGCATCATGCAAGGCAGGGGTGTCAAATAAATCTTGGCCCATGGGACACAGTTGTCTCCTCCAAGATCTGGAGAGCTGGATAACAAGAGTTCTCAGACATATTATATATTTGTAATAGTTGCATCATCATTCCGAGACAGGTTGTATATTGTTTTAATCCCTTCTCTTTTTATCCAAGTAGGTTTCGAGTTAAATATGTAATTACATATTTTTCAGAACATATTTCTTAGTGCAAAAACATATTTTTCAATAACAAGACTTGGCGGACCAGCCTCACATTATCTCTCCAGTCCACCCTGTTACAAATATCAAGCCGATGGGAACTTATGAATACATTTTGAACAGCATGCAATTAAATGAAAGAAAATCAATTAAACTCTTTTCCTGAGAGAGGCTCTGGGGCTAATTGCTTTCTCTAGACCCCCCCAAAAAAAAAAAAAAATCTGCATGACAAGCACACGACTCCTAACTACGAAAGATAGCACTGCCAGTACATGGCACATGTGAAGACAGTTATATCACTAACATGCACCATCATAAGAACATCATACCAGAGTGTTCGGGCTGGGCCGGGCTCTTTGACGCAGACACACGTAGCGTTCCGGCTGTGAAAAAAAGTGTCAGCAAGAATCAGAAATAGGCTTAGGGCCCGGCTAGGACTCGGGCCGGGGTAAATGTTAGCTCGTTGGGAAGGGTAGGGCCGGGCCTGAATGCCACAGGTTTGGGCTGGGCTCGGGGTGAGATTTCAGGCCTGTGCAGACCTCTAGTATATGCTAATATTACACATTTCCAATACTACACTGCAGGTCACTGTCCGGACTGAGTGGGGGCCCTTGGGTGCTTGTGGGCTGCAAGGCCTCAGCTACTCCTGTGGGTATGTGTCAGCGACTAGGCCCCCTGAGCTCCTGGATGGCTACAGGGTGTCTGTGACGCCACTGCCCATGCATTAATCCCGGTCTGACAATGTATCAATTGCAATGGAATTGCATTACAATTTATTTTTCACCATTTCATGTTTGTTTTACTTTTTTGCTCAGCCTCTTAGACACCCTGCTTACCTCCGCAAAACTCAATCAAAGTGATTATTTGGCAAAATGCCAACTTCCCCATAGGGGCAAGTAAAGCAACCATTATGTGAGATGAGCAACTCTGTCAGGTTGGCCCTCCAATTAACCCTGTTTTCCTATGTAATGCGTGACCAATCACTGGGGCTGCATGTTTAGATTAGAGTAAATGGGACCGGGAGATCTTTTTCTTTGTGCACTGTTTGTAATGTGGTTTAGGGACAAGGGATTCTGTGGAGTGTGGGAAACAGGCGCGGTGGGATAGAGATCATGTTTATGCTTTCCATGAGGATGATCTTCTTGTGTTAAATCTGCCAGGGTTTATTATTTATATTCATGTATTCCTGTTAAGAACAGAAGTTTTTTTAATCATCTTATATTTTCTATGAGAAGGAATATGCCTTAAATATGACTTCAGAACCATTGATTTATGATAATTTGGAACAAATGCGTCTGTGTGTGTATGGCTGGCAGTGTTAGAGGGGGACTCCTTGACTAGATATTGTGGTCACAGCCAAGTATATGAATTATACATGTGACAAACTGAAGTGGATACATGTCTCACTGAGTGTATATTATGTGTGAGCCGGTGTGGGTGTTTGTGTGTGTGTTTATTTGTGGTTGTGTGTGTGTGTGTGTGTGTGTGTGTGTGTGTGTGTGTGTGTGTGTGTGTGTGTGTGTGTGTGTGTGTGTGTGTGTGTGTGTGTGTGTGTGTGTGTGTGTGTGTGTGTGTGTGTGTGTGTGTGTGTGTGTGTGTGTGTGTGTGTGTGTGTGTGTGTGTGTGTGTGTGTGTGTGTGTGTGTGTGTGTGTGTGTGTGTGTGTGTGTGTGTGTGTGTGTGTGTGTGTGTGTGTGTGTGTGTGTGTGTGTGTGTGTGTGTGTGTGTGTGTGTGTGTGTGTGTGTGTGTGTGTGTGTGTGTGTGTGTGTGTGTGTGTGTGTGTGTGTGTGTGTGTGTGTGTGTGTGTGTGTGTGTGTGTGTGTGTGTGTGTGTGTGTGTGTGTGTGTGTGTGTGTGTGTGTGTGTGTGTGTGTGTGTGTGTGTGTGTGTGTGTGTGTGTGTGTGTGTGTGTGTGTGTGTGTGTGTGTGTGTGTGTGTGTGTGTGTGTGTGTGTGTGTGTGTGTGTGTGTGTGTGTGTGTGTGTGTGTGTGTGTGTGTGTGTGTGTGTGTGTGTGTGTGTGTGTGTGTGTGTGTGTGTGTGTGTGTGTGTGTGTGTGTGTGTGTGTGTGTGTGTGTGTGTGTGTGTGTGTGTGTGTGTGTGTGTGTGTGTGTGTGTGTGTGTGTGTGTGTGTGTGTGTGTGTGTGTGTGTGTGTGTGTGTGTGTGTGTGTGTGTGTGTGTGTGTGTGTGTGTGTGTGTGTGTGTGTGTGTGTGTGTGTGTGTGTGTGTGTGTGTGTGTGTGTGTGTGTGTGTGTGTGTGTGTGTGTGTGTGTGTGTGTGTGTGTGTGTGTGTGTGTGTGTGTGTGTGTGTGTGTGTGTGTGTGTGTGTGTGTGTGTGTGTGTGTGTGTGTGTGTGTGTGTGTGTGTGTGTGTGTGTGTGTGTGTGTGTGTGTGTGTGATTCACACTCAGTGGTCTTAATATGTCAATCCCTTTAAGCCCCAATCAGGACAAATTGCCCATCCCTGATTAAAGGATGAAGTTGTAACTTCAAAGGCAGGGTGAATTGTGATGTAATGAAGAGCATACAATGAATCAGGAGGGCAAAGGGCAGGGATAACGATGCGTTCGGCTGGTTCTCAGGAACTCATAGCTCCCTTAGTGCATTCAAAACTAGGACATGCATTTGAGTTATTTTGTTTGCAATCCTCAACATGTTTTATAAGATATGTCATAAGATGAGCTTTAACTATTGAACAAGAAATGCCCTATACTGAAACATTTTGATGAGTGTGACCCGTTTCCTGTGCAAACCGGTAGTAGAAACGGATCCCGGAAGAGTTGTTGGAGCTCCTGTTTTGTTTTGATGATGAAGTAAAATCAGGTGAGTTTAGATTCAGTAGAAAACCTTAGTTAGGGTGTTTAGGAAGCTAGAACGTAAATATAATATATTCATATTTCAGAATTCGCACGGTTGTTTCATGAGCTGCTGATAAGCCTTATTTACGGGGTGTGTGTTGTAGCTGGCTAGCGGATAGCTAGACTATAATAAGCTTGGTGGCGTCGAAATAGGCATATGTTGCAATGTTTTTTTTAAATTATTATATTATTGTATATGTTATCATGTAAAAAGAATTCCTGTTTGTGGCTGGGGTTTTCGTAAATACATTGTCTGGCTGTTTGCTCCAAGGCAAATCCTTCCTCTGTCTTTATTTTATTGCTCTGCCTGGACCAATGGTATCATTTAGCCACGCTTTTTTATTGGTGCATAAAGGCTGCTATTGTATAATATAAGTCAGTGTAATCATAGTGACAATTACATATCTTTGGCGTCAGTGGTTTTGGGGGTTGGGCTACTGATGGCATATATGGTTGGTGGCCAAAGTCCTCAATTGATTGACGTACCACTCGCTCACATTCTCGTCCCCTACTATACCCTGTCCTAGGTCCATTGACCCCTCCCACACTCACAGTAGGAATGCCGGGCGGAGTGGACTATGGGGAGCTTGGGGGGAGCCTTCCTGCCATTGCCTCTCTGAATGCGTCCTACTCAACAACACGATCCCTCTCCTCTCCCCATTACGTAATGGTGCCCCCAGGAGAGCGGAAAGTCATCTCAGACGTCCGTCGCACCTTCTGCCTCTTTGTTACCTTTGATCTCCTCTTTATTTCCCTTCTGTGGATCATTGAACTCAACGTAAGTATGCACAAACACACACATTCTCAAATCTCATCAGGTATTCTCTCCACTTGTTTATATTAATTGACCCTTTCTCTCAGCAGCGCTATCCTCCCCTGTTGACAGGATTCTATGTACATTGTGTGAAAAGTAGTTGCTGGTCTGGTCACATGTCTTAATATCATAGCGGTTTTCTTTTTAAGAAATTGGCTGTGTCTACAGATTCGTGCATGTTATTCCACTCTGCTTTGTCCCTCTGCAGATTTTAAATACCATTTGGCAGAACCTGGAGAATGAAGTAATCCGTTACAACTTCAAGTCCTCCTTTTTTGACATCTTTGTGAGTGCAAACAAATAGTCAAGCACAGTTTTACTTGTAAATGTTGGATGCTCCCCCTCCACTTAGTACAGTCTGTGTTTATCAACTAAATCATACATAATGGTATCTCACTAGGGAGATCAGAACACAGTATTCTGCTGTCAGCTAATCTCTTGTGTTGCCTTACTCATACTATAGATGAGTCACGTTGGTGACAAGGTTATTTTGTCAATATAACACAACAGAGCCCAGCTCAAAGCACTATATGAGATTTTTCACATGACTTATTTACCAAGTCAACATGTCCAGCTCACATGACTTTTTTTTGCCACAGCTTCTTGCATTGTTCCGTTTCCTGTGTCTGCAGCTGGGCTATGCTGCTCTGCGTCTGAGGCACTGGTGGGTCATTGCGGTAAGAGAGATCCCCCTCAGACAGGCCCAGGAACAGACTTGCTTTGTATATGGACGAACAGACGGTGGATTCGCTATGAAATGACATAGCCTTTTTTTTTCTCTCTATTGTTTTACAGATCACCACTCTAGTGACCAGTTCCTTTCTTGTCGCCAAAGTCATCCTCTCCAATGTGATTGCCAACCCCCCTCTCATACCAGACACAGTGTTTCTGATTTTCTCACTCAAAACCACTTTCACTTCTCTATTTAGAACATTCATTTACTGTGAACCTGTTTCCAGACAACCTTTTATGAGGATTTACATGTATCATAAAAAGCCAATGTGTGATCTGAGCTCAGCCTTTCTTTAGTTGTCTTATATAAAAAATCACAGAGCCATGCAACTGTTTTTTAACAACAAGGAAGTAAAACATTTAAAGTGGCACAACTGGAAATGGTAGCATTAGTAGACACACCCACCCACACACACATACACACACACACCATTTGTCTCAGATGGGCCACTTGTCCTTCCTTACACAGTTGCTATCCCAGAATCCCTTTGGCTATGTGTTGCCCATCACTTCCTTCGTGGTGGCGTGGCTGGAAACATGGTTCCTGGACTTCAAGGTGCTCACCCAGGAGGCTAGTGATGAGAGAGGTGCGTGAGACACACACACACACACACACACACACATACACACACATTGACAAAGAGCAGGGTAGGGTGGTGTTGTTATTTCTCTACTCACTTTGCTCCCTCTTTTCCTCTCAGCCTACCTCGCAGCTGTGAACGCGGCCTGTGAGCGGGCTCCCATGATCTACCCTCGGGCTGTGTCTGACGGACAGTTCTACTCACCACCAGAGTCCCTTGCAGGTATCACGTCTCATATGTGTTTCTATGTACAGGGGTGCAAACGTATTGTTAGACCACCATCAGTGGTAGCGCTATCCATTTAGCATTGTTATCGCTAGCGCTATCTCCCCCCACCATGTATCCTTCCCTCTGCCGCACGTATCTCCTCTTCTGCCTCTACGTCTACGTCTGTGTGGCCTACGTCGTGCAGTATTGTCACATACCCCTGTGATGCTACATGCTTCTGTGTGTTGTTTGATTGACAGGCTCTGATGAGGATCTGGATGAGGAGGGTCTTGGTCGCAAGGCAGTCACAGTGCAGGTACGGTCACCCCCTACCTAACCACTGATGGTCCCAACTCTGCACTGTGGCTTGGGTTGGAATGACTCTCTCCCTGTCTCTCTCTCCAGGAGAAGGAGTATGTTCGACTGGGCCGGGAGGCTATGGCTGTCGTGGAACAGATTCTGGTCCAGGAGGAGAACTGGAAGTTTGAGAAGAACAACGTGAGTGTGTTTGGTGTGTGTGTGTGTGCTGTGTGTCAGTCTGTGGGATGGTACAACGTGGTTATAGAAAGCTGTATTGTTAGTCGTGAACATGATTCTGATGCGTTAGTTTTGCTCTGGCAGGACATAGGGGATTCTGTGTACATTCTGGAGATCCCCTTCCATGGAAAGACCTTCATTCTTAAGGTACACCCTACCTGGAAACACTTTGTGGCCTATGCATGTGTGCTCCTACAATATGGTCTTCACTATTTCCCATGTGTTGTTTTTTTTTGTGGACAGGCTGATGAAACAATGTAGTTGAGTATTATCGAGATCTAGAGTGGATCACATGTTTGTGTTTGAAGTTGACCATTTTGTTGTTGTTTTTCCCAGGCCTTTATGCAGTGCCCAGCTGAGTTGGTGTACCAGGAGGTCATCTTGCAGCCAGAGAAGATGGTGCAGTGGAACAAAACTATTTCTGCGTGCCAGGTGACACACTCTCCTCCCTTGTCCTCCACCTCATTAAATCAAGACATTTTCATGTGTCTAACTTATAGATGGATGTGTCATAGCTATAATGTGATGTGTATGTACAGTGTTATGGCCTGTACTGTATGATGTTTTGATAGCTGACACTGTTCTCCATTGTCCCCTTCAGATCCTCCAGAGAGTAGATGACAACACGTTGGTGTCGTACGATGTGTCTTCCGGGGCAGCAGGGGGCTTTGTGACTGCTAGGTAAACCGTGTGTTCTAGACGAGGAGCGTCGCTAACCGGCTTTGTTGCTTCTCCTCAACAGTAGCGTTGATTTACTCCAGAGCAAAGTGAAGTGAAGTGGAAAAAGAATCTTATGGTTTTCGTCTCCCTCAGGGACTTTGTGAATGTGCGGCGGGTGGAGCGGAAGCGAGACTGCTACGTGTCCGCTGGCATGGCAACCAACCATGATTCTAAACCTCCACACAGTCGCTATGTCAGGTCTGGCCTTGCCTCTTGCTGGCTTCTTTTTATCTTCGACAGAACTAGAATGAAAGCATGGAAATATCCAGCTGAACATTGATTTTGGTTAATGAGCTTAATGGGTTATGAGTGTATTTGGGTCCGATGGGAGGGAGTTAGTTAGTTATAACTTGTTTTTTTTCCCAGGGGGAACTTGTTGTGTGGAGTGGTAGGCTATAAACAAGTGTAGCAATAAAAGTAAAGTAAACCAATATAATGATAATAAACACAAGTCCTCCTGTGCTAGCATGGGATCTGCAGTAAACCAGTATGAATTACGAATCTGCATTTGACTGGTCTGTTGGATTCTAAATCATCCCTCTACTTTCCCCCCCCCAGAGGTGAGAACGGTCCAGGAGGATTTGTGGTCCTCAAGTCCAGTAGTAACCCTTCTGTCTGCACCTTTATCTGGGTCCTTAATACAGACCTCAAGGTAAGAGGTAGTTTGATTTTGCGGCTTTTTTGTCGCTTTGGTGTATTTGGTGTGGTTTGGGATTGTGTTAACCTCCAACCCTAACCCTGCATGTTTTGGTTCCCCCCCCCAGGGACGACTGCCTCGCTACCTCATCCACCAGAGTTTGGCTGCCACCATGTTTGAGTTCATGGTTCATTTACGCCAGCGCATCTCTGAACTGCGGTCAAATGTCCGCTAGATTACCTAGATTACCCATCGCAGGTTTGGAGGTGTTAATGCCGCTTTTGGAAACCCAAACAGTAAGCAGTCTGACTGAGGTCATTGGGGATATCAAACTTACAGAGACTTGACTGGACGTCCCTGCGGAAAAGGATGTGGTGCTGGTGTGTCTGACTCTGCACATCCACCATTCACCACGGCTGAGCTCCGTCTATCGAAGGTGAGGAAGACCGGAGGAGATGTTGTTTCTCTCCCATGGACGTCTATGTTGTTGTTGTTTTTAACACGGCCACACCAGTTTTCTTAGCTTTTTTTTCGCCTCACTGTGATGTGATTGTCAGCTGCATATCTCTTCATTCAGTATGTCTTGAATCAGTCTGATTCAGGTGTGACTGTATTTATTGAGACTTGTTGAACCTGGGCATCTGTTGGACTGCATGGATATTTTTTCTTCTTCTTTCACTCACTGGAAGAGAACTGATGCAATGACTGGACTGTGGGATCGCCCACGTCTCTGAGCCTTATTCAACTGCACATTATGTAAGCCATTGATTGGCTGTTGTTTTTCTGTTTTGTTCCTCTGCACCGTCTTAACCAAGCCTGCCTAGAGAAAACGTCTACACACAACCACAACAACAAACACTTGTTGGAAATGAATACACACACACACACACAGCTTATTCCTCTCTCCATCACTGCACTGTGATTGACGGGGAAGCAGCAGTGGCACCGTAGTCCTCCACCACTAGAGGGCGACACCACTGATCTGAGAAATGGAGAGAGAAATAGAAATGGAGATACATCTGGATGGCTGTGGTGACTTTCCCTGACCCTTCGATCTGTGTCATCAGTAGCCCATTGGCTCATCAGGACTTTGAAACCGTACTCCTCTGTGCCAGTATATCGCCTCAAGTGACCTTTTTAAGGAGGGAAGCCAATGGCCCTCAATGATAGTGGATATTAAGTGTTACTGTCTTTACTGATGAATATATCACAGCCGGTGCAATAAGTATTTGCTGCCGATGTAGACATATGGCAGTAAACAAAAATGATTCTGGGTTTTTTATTTTTATTTTTTGTTTGTATGGTATATGCTGTATTTAGGATCAATGGAATTTACTTCAATTGGATCTGTGCTCTTTTCTTTGTAGAAAAAATGGATACACCTCAATGTAAAAACATGCTGCCTCACAAATAGCAATGTTCTAATCAGCTTGTGTCCAGAGCATGTCGATTGAGAGCTGAACCTCAGATATAGTGAACCAACACTATTTTTGTGAGGACTTCTTTTCCTCCCCCATGCCTAGCAGCTGTTAAAAAAAAAGGCTTAGAGGGTCTTTGTTGTTGTTGTTTTTTGTGGCTTATTTACAAGGCCTACATAATTAATACATCTGCATAAGATGTCCAAATGACCGTACGAACTGTCAATTAGTCATAGAAAAAAGATGTATAGATACTGCACCAAAATGTCACTTTCTTTTGTTATTAGAATAACTTGCTGTCAGAATATACGGTCACCAACTTCCCAGTTTAAATACCATGCCAAAACCCGAATTTGCCTGCAGAAATCACGTCATTTGAAAAGATTTATGAGAGAAAAGATTTTGCTGTGGAATTCATGTACATAAGTAGCCCTTAACTAACTGGGCAGTATAAAATGTTGATTGTGTGCCTTTGTCACAGTGACAGAAGTATGTCCACATTCTTCGTCCATGGTCTTTTGCTTTTAGGATTTATTTTAGCGGGAAAAAAACTTGTTTGCCTGAGTATAACCAAGCTGACTAGTTTTACTTCAATTTTGTTTGTTTTCCTTTTTATGACTGTTGGAATTATGTTCCTCCATAACTGCAGATCATTTACAAAATTGTCTTAATTTCTGGTCATTAAAGATTTTACTGCAATAATGCTTTGTATTTTTTTTTTTATCAAGACGTAACCAGACTAATCCCTAATAAAGCATTTGATTGACTACTCTGTCATGCTTTGTTGTTGTGCTTTGTTACTTATTGAACAAACCCCTGCTCGACCTCTCTCTCATCCTTCTCTCTCTCATGCTTCTCTCTCTCATGCTTCTCTCTCATGCTTCTCTCTCTCATGCTTCTCTCTCTCATGCTTCTCTCTCATGCTTCTCTCTCTCATGCTTTTCTCTCTCATGCTTCTCTCTCATGCTTCTCTCTCTCATGCTTCTCTCTCTCATGCTTCTCTCTCTCATGCTTTTCTCTCTCATGCTTCTCTCTCATGCTTCTCTCTCTCATGCTTTTCTCTCTCATGCTTCTCTCTCATGCTTCTCTCTCTCATGCTTCTCTCTCTCATGCTTCTCTCTCTCATGCTTCTCTCTCTCATGCTTCTCTCTCATGCTTCTCTCTCTCATGCTTCTCTCTCATGCTTCTCTCTCTCATGCTTCTCTCTCATGCTTCTCTCTCTCATGCTTCTCTCTCTCATGCTTCTCTCTCTCATGCTTCTCTCTCTCATGCTTCTCTCTCTCATGCTTCTCTCTCTCATGCTTCTCTCTCATGCTTCTCTCTCTCATGCTTCTCTCTCATGCTTCTCTCTCTCTCATGCTTCTCTCTCATGCTTCTCTCTCTCATGCTTCTCTCTCATGCTTCTCTCTCTCATGCTTCTCTCTCATGCTTCTCTCTCTCTCATGCTTCTCTCTCTCATGCTTCTCTCTCTCATGCTTCTCTCTCTCATGCTTCTCTCTCTCATGCTTCTCTCTCTCATGCTTCTCTCTCTCATGCTTCTCTCTCTCATGCTTCTCTCTCATGCTTCTCTCTCTCATGCTTCTCTCTCTCATGCTTCTCTCTCTCATGCTGCTCTCTCATGCTGCTCTCTCTCATGCTTCTCTCTCTCTCTCATGCTTCTCTCTCTCATGCTTCTCTCGCTCATGCTTCTCTCTCTCTCATGCTTCTCTCTCTCTCTCTCTCTCCTCTTCACACACAAACCACACTTTCTCTCCTATGTACTCCAATGCTTGAGCCTGGGGTTGTTTGTGTCATGATCATTACCCTGTGACCAGAGTCTGCCTCACATGCACGTCACCCTCTTATAGAAGCTCTCATTTCTCCCAGAGCATATCGTCACTAAGGTTACATGATTGTCCTCTGCTAACCCTAACCCTATTATCCTATGTGTGTAAATGGCTCTGATGTAGTATTTGTATTATATAGTAATTGTATTATATACATGCCCGGTGCCAGAACCAACACCTTGGGTGGGCAGGGGCCGGGTAGCAAGGCCGACGGTGGCTATGGGCCAACCGTCTAAATCCATAGACATTGTATTGTACATGGATCTACAGTAAATACAAATATGAAATTAAACATTCAAACACGCTTGACTTTTGATCGTGTGGGCAAGACGCACATTTGGGTGGGCTGAGCCCACCAACACCCATAGCCACCGGCGAGGCAAGACACATGTTTGGGTGGGCTGAGCCCACCCCTGGCCATAGCTACTGCCGGCCTTGATTATATAGTATTCTCACTTAGGGCCGGTTTCACAGACAAGGCTTAAGCCTAATCCTACACTAAAAAACATCTTCAATGGAGATTTTACATTGAAAGTGTGATTTAGTCCAGGACTAGGCTTAAGCCTTGTCTCTGAAACCGGCCCTTAGTGTTCCATCAAATTTACCAGGCTTGGATAATGCTGCCATGTGAATGACCTCGGGTGGACCATCTAAAGAAAAAAGAAATTCTGTTACAGTATACAGTTCACAGCAATATTTCCTAAACAAATGTCTACTTGTAGAGCCTCATCAATTTATTGGGCTTTGGGCAATGGTGATTGGGCTGAGAGGAAATAAAAGACTGCGTTAGTGGCTAGCTAGCTATGGCTGCTGGGGACAGAGGATGGTTAAGCTCACATGATTTTGCTGTGACTGTCAGGGGTGTGTTTGTGTGTGTGTGTGTGTGTGTGTGTGTGTGTGTGTGTGTGCATGTTTATACCCACTGCTCCCCATTTAGTTGAGACTACACTCTCCCTGGGCCACCCTCTCTTTAAGTCTCTCTGGTCCGAGGGAAGACTTTGGCCCATGATTTGGAGGGCCAGACATTTTTGGACCTCGCTTCTCTGGTTCTTTCCTTGATCTGGATCAAGAGCAGGATCTTGCATCAGCTTGTCGAAAGTGGATATCGGATGGAGTTGGGAACCTATGGATTAGTAACATTTATAACCTGAAGGGCAGCCCACTGTATGAATCCATTTTAAATGTCCTCTTACTTTTGAATATCTGTGCAATGATTTATTCATGAAAGGGATCCTTTTATCCAAATTCATACCCTCCTAACGTTGGAGAATACCGGCTGAGAGAAAACAGTGGGCTTCATTCATTGGCTCTTTTGTGCTTGTAATATCTGTGTATGTGACAACTTTTTCTCCTAACTCTTGTGGATAATAATTTGCAACACAACAGAAGTTCCTGGATCTCATTTCAGCAGCTCTTCACCTGCTCTAAGTAGAACAAGTAGGTACCTGTGAGTTGAAAGTGGTGGATATCGAGTGTTGCCTGTGCGTGCGTGCGTGTGTGCGTGTGTGTGTGTGTGTGTGTGTGTGTGCGTGTGTGTGTGTGTGTGTGTGTGTCTGTCTGTCTGTCTGTCTGTCTGTCTGTCTGTCTGTCTGTCTGTGTACCTGGATAAGATTTATAAACTATTGTTTGCATTGTGTCTCAAACACAATATCTGTTTATGTCTCACATCTCTGTCTCTCAGAGATGGGCTCTGCCTTTAGGAAGTTCTGTGCTCGGTTCTGCTGCTGCTGTTGCTGCAGTGAAGATGAGGAAGAAGAGAAGCAGCCTTTACTCACGTAATGTCCCCCTTTGACACCCCACAACTTCTTTGCATCTTTACAATAGCTCTTAGCAGTTGCATGCACTCCAGCAATGTCACAAATCCCCATGTGATACATATGTGACAGCAGCTGGTGAAAGCGGGAACAAGTGTTCAGACTTTTATTCAGAAAAATTTTAATAAACTTCAACGTTGTTGAAAATCAATGACACACTCGCTAGTCAAGCCAAAATATTGCAATACAATGGATTCAGTGAGTAATCCCCACTACTCTACACTAACTAGGTAGTAGTAGGGATTACTAACGGAATCCTTTCATCCAAAATGTATTAACATTTTTCAGAATAAAGGTCAGAACATTTTGATGGTGGTTGCCGACTTGCTCCCCCTTTCACCAGCTGCCGTCACATATGCATTTCAGAACATTCTTTCAGTTAATGCCCCCTACAATCACCCTACTGTACGTTAAACCACATCCTGGAACCAACCAACAAACATAGTGACCCAAACCAGTACCAACTGTATTGATTAAAGCTTGTGGAGTACAGTCAGCCACATTTGTGTGGCCACATGGCCGTGTTTGTGTTTTACAGTCATGACACTTTGGAGTACTTTGACCGGCAGGCGAAAACGAGGAGGGACCAGGAGACCAACCTGTGGAGTGAGCCAGGAGACCCCAGCCACTCGGAGAGAGACGACGACCGCACGCTGTTCAATCTGCTCCAGAACAGGGCCAAGACCCGCAGGGGCTCCACGGTACCATGGGCTGGCCTGGGAGGGACTCATACTTACATTGTCTCTATCCTCCAAATGTACAATCCTTTCCACTGCCTATTGTAGTTCCTCTTTAAGGAGATTTTACACCTTAGTCAGATATTTCCTTACCTTGAAAGTAGTCTATTGGGCAGGAGAAAGTGTAATCTATGGTTCAAAGTAGTTTAAATAACCACTTACTTAAGCTAACTTTAGCCACCACTAACAAAAAAAACTATGGGAGTCATTGGGGAACCAAAATAAAGTTCAGCATTTCCATCCAAATGCTCAGAAGGTCTGGTGGACCAACACGTCAAACCTTCGTTTACACAATAGCCACATCGCCATTGCCTTTACCTCGCATTTACCACCTCCCACAACACCTCCCCCCCAATGCTTGCGCACGTTTCTGATTTGGAGCCATGCCTGAGTGTAAAAAATGTTATTCCAGGCTTATATGCGCTGTAGCACAAGGTTAGTAGTGGCTATTTAAACAACTCTGAACCATGGTCCATTGGTCCATAGTGGTGCATAGACTCTCCTCATAGACTACTTGCAAGGTGAGAAACTATCCCTTTCTGGTTCTCCTTTGTTTATTGGTTGAATGTGATGCAATATAATTAGTTTTACTCTACAGTTGATTGACCTACATCATATCTGTGGTGGCCATTGTGCTGAATACCATGTATTATCTTGGTTATGCTCCATCATCGTTCTCTCCCTCTATAGGGCTACCGGCGTATGAGTGTGAACATTGAGGCCATGAGAGATGGTCGCCGGGAGGTCAGGGACAGATGGAAGGTGACACTGGAGAATCTAGGTGAGAAAGAGGGAAATGGAATGAAAAAGAGAGTATAAGAAAGCAATAACAGATAGTTACACTCAAAGTTCGTTTGGTTGTTACATTGGATTTTTTCTATTTGGTTCGGTTCATTTCACATTGCTCATTTGCATGATTGGGTAGGAGCTGGAGTCAATGGCCTAATCCCATTTCACCCCTTGCCCCTACCCCTCCGTTTTCTTCGTTAATAAAGATTTTAAAATGATGATAACCATTGTATTATCTTAGTTTAATGTAATTTCAATGTATTATAGACCTTTTCTTTATAACAAAATCACTGGTATGCTGATGTCTCTAGCTAGCTGGCTAACGTTACAACATGTTTTAAGGCTGATTTGTGCATTTTCATGTCGCATTTCCCCCCTTTGATGGCATGAAAATATAACTAAAATATAACTAAACTCCAGTAGCGAAGTTGTTGCACTTCTTACCACTCCTATAATATCGGTGCAGACTGGCAGAGTAGGAGCACAGGTTGCTAGCCTACAGAGCACTATTCTGTCATGAACTGGCCTGGTAATGAAGCATTGTTCTTTTTTATTTGATGACTTGTTTGATCGAGGTCTTGTCCCTAGTATTTTGTCCAGGTCATCATACAGTGGGAACTTTGTCCTTCTCATCCCCCGAACTGCCACTTCTCTTTAGGATATTGTGCACCTTGATATACTGTTGCCTGAGTTTTTATTTATTTTTATTTTTTTACCTTTAATTAGCACTGCTCATTGGTTCGATGAAATCCCCAGTCGCGCAACTTGTTAATGAACATGTTGAATGTATCAGTTTTCTCGAGCTGTGCTTTTCTCGAGCTGTGCTTTTATGAAGTCGTCATATTTTCAAGAGGCATTGGCCTCTTCTTCGCTCCATGTGAGACCCTGACAAAAATGTTTTGCCTTTTTGCTAGCTTTTGTTTCTCAGCTGTTCTCTTTTTGCTAACACCAACAACATCCGCCAAACATTACCCACAAATAGCTTATTTTATGTGATTGGTCTGGACCTTTGCCAAATTGTGTTCACACTAGTAAAAAAAACGCACCACGGTTCGAATGGAATAGGACCGAGACCACCCTTTTTTGGCAAACTACGGTCTGATTGTTTGGTACGCACCCAAGTTCAAATGGAGTGTTCACACCTGTCCAAATGGTCCGAAAAAGTTTGCTACGTCTGCACTAAATGAGGTATAGGTGTGATAGCACCTCAGAAAGAGGGTGGCTGTTCCATCCCAGTAACCGTGAACTCTCATTGGAACAGGGTTCATGGCTGAGGCAGAGTCCCTGCTGACGGTGTCTGCTAGTGCATCCTTCGACCGCATGCGTAACGCCCCGGCTGCCCGCAGACTACTGCAGACGCTACACGATGAGACCTCCATCTTCAGCACCAGGGAGCCTCCACCCGAGAGATACCTCTTCATCCTGGTGAGAGAGCAGCCCTAGACTGGAGGGATGAAAAAGGGTGTTGTACTCATACATACCTCCCCTTCCTACATTCACTTTGTATCATTCCCTCTGCCCTTCTTCATCTCTCCATCCCTCCCTCTCCTTTTTTACTCCACAGGATCGTCTTATATACCTAGACGCAGCGGAGGACTTTGTGGAAACGGCACGGCGCCTCCACCCCAAGCGTGATTCTGATGATGAAGACGAAGAAGACCCAGCTGCCATTAACCTTCCACAGCTCCTGGCTAGAGTGGACCGTGCCATGAATGGATGCGGGAGTGGTGATGATGATGATGATGATGATGATGATGAAGGGAGCCAAGGAGAGGACAACTACATGGCCAGATAATAAGATACATGGGCTGCAGTGATCTTACAAAGCAGACAGGGGGCAGTAGTTGTTAATGTTGCAGAGTTGAGAGATACAGCACACGGTAGCTAGCATCATACCTGAAGTATGCTTACTCTCAGTATTACTCACTCTCTATTTGCAACAGCACTGCCACGGAGTCTGTATCAATATTTTGCTATGGGGACATGACAAACATCTATGTTTGTCATGTCCCCGGAGCAAAATCTTGATACAGACTCTGTTTTGTTTTTCACTGTTTAGCCAGACTTAGCTGGGTTTCAGGTGTATTATTAGTACTGGATGCTGTTATTTTTGTCCATCAGAGTGGTTACTAAACTCAGTCTGTTCATTGTTTGGTCCAAGTGAACATAGCACTGAAACCTGCAGGGCACAACAGTCCTATGAGCAAGATGTTCCTCTCCACGTTGTCTCATGATTACCAGCACTTTTTTTTTTACCAGCACAATTTTGTCACAAGTTTTCCTTTTGACATCTATTGGGTAGGATATTTAAATATGATGCTTATATGATGCTTATAAATATGATGCTTATCAGCAATATGCTTCTGTCCAGCTGTCAGTGTAACCAAATAAGCTGTTTTGTAATTCTTAATTTTCATTTGAATATAATTAGGTAACCTTGAAAAGGTATGAAGAGCAACTTGTTTTGTTTTTGTGCTCAAGGTTTACAGAGATTTGGAAGATATTTTAGAGTTTAATTTGTTCCTTTAGAGATACTGTGTAAAACAAAACGTTGCACAATTAAACCAGTGGGAAAGCAGGTTTGAGCAGATGTCTGTCGTGGTAACCCTGGTGTTAACGGTATGTGGGGGCCATGGTCACTTTAAGAATGTTTTGTGAGAGATTTGAGATGTTGTGGTTAGTTTTGGAGGAAACAGAATGTGCAGGATGTTCAGGTGTAATGGTGATATTGGAATAAAATGGCAACCTGATATTTATGTGTGAGTGTGTGTGTGTGTGTGTGTGTGTGTGTGTGTGTGTGTGTGTGTGTGTGTGTCTGGGTCTGTGTCTCTGTGAGTCTGTGTCTGTGTCTGTGTGGCGGAGTTACAGTAGTATACCTAAATCTCAGTCACACGTTGGCATGTTGTTGTCACTGCTCTGATGCTTCACATGGAGTCACACACAGACAGAAGGAGGATGGTTGAATGGACAAAATACACATGGTTTTCAATAGTTGTTTCAATATGTCATGGCACAATATACAGTAATTGGCTATTGCTGCAAATATAGATCGCTTAGATATTAAACTAAATTGTGAAGGATGATGAAAGACTACCACGGAAGTACAAGGTCCACTCTGCTACTGTACTTCTATATTTATGGACTTACATAGCCCGCCTGCAGTACCCATGCCATGCTGAGCCACGCCCCTTAGAGATAACTCCTGACCCCTGACCTGGCCTGGCATGTCCTAGGCCTGCTAGTCCCTCTGGAACAACAAAAGGTATGTGTGTGTGTGTGTGTGTGTGTGTGGGGGGGGGGTGTTGATGTCTGCAGTCTTTGAGTGTTATGTAAGAGAGGGCACATCTCTCATCACAGCAGCAGCCTGTTTCTACAAACACACACACACACACACACACACACACACACACACAGCTCCGGTGGTGTGTTGACATAACTCTCCATGGCAACATGGTTTTATTTTACTTTTTGACTCTTATCCGAAGGGCCAGACTCACGTTACACATTGTGTGAATGTTCGTCTATTAAGTTGGGAGAAAAAAATGTCCCCCTGTTACAGTGCAACCCAGCCGTGGAGTGGAGAAGCCTCTGTTTCCAATAATAGCTTCAAGATGCTAAAATGAATCTCTCAAAGTGATCAGGTGAGATTTTGGCCCATTCTTCAACACAGACAGTCTTTGAATCTTGAAAATTACAGGGGGCCCGCTGGTGAATCTTGATTCTATTGGATTTAAGTCTGGCGATTGACTAGGCCAGTCCAACACCTTTATTTTCTTCCTCTTGACCCAACTGAGAGTCTCCTTTGCAGTATGTTTTGGATTGTAGTCTTGCTGGAAGATCCACTGGGAATATGTTGAAAAATTGGATCTTTCAAAATTTGACAAAAATGTTGAATACTTATTTCCCCCACTGCATCTCTATCTCCCTCTCT
>NC_137675.1:70764070-70846570 GCF_963989245.1 Nansenia antarctica
TGATCAAAGTCACAGACAGACAGACAGACAGACGAAAAAAAGACAGACTTCATACAGTGATGATGCAGGTGTGTACTGTGCTGGAGAAGTGTGCCGGGACCGTGGTGAGTGCTGAGCTGGCCTGTAGTGTCAGGGAGGACAACAAGGCTCTAAAAGAGAGCTACACTGCTGACTGGCGCAGTATCAACCTCAAGACCCAGCCCCAGAACAGGTGAGTCACCTGTCAAACAGAATAAGTTACTTTTAATGTATGAGCTGTACAGTATAATCCCTAACATACTAAACAAGACACATTAGTTATTCATTCACCCTCCTACACAGACTACCAATTATTGGAAAGCAATAAAACATGACTGCTGTATCACTCTGTGAATCATCCCTGTCAGTGCTGTATGGTTTAGATGTGTAATAACTGCCTGGGTAATCTTCCTTCCTAATCATGAAGTGGGAAGATTGTAATATGGTTGGTAGAATTCTCAGGTGATACTGGGAGACAGTTCAGATGTAACCAATCATGTAAATTACTGACAGCCTCCTTCCCTAACTTTCTCTAATCTTTCTGTAGGCAGACGATGAACATGAGGGACGACTCGCGTCGTGAGACTCTCTCTCGGCAGTGGGAGGCACGCTCCCTGACACAGACCTGTCCCTCAGGGGTGTTCAGAGTGGGCACAGTGGAGAGGGGGGTAAGGGAGCACCAGCTCCTGCCCAAGAGAAACACCCTGCCCCTGCCCATCTTCACCCCCGCAGAGCTGGGCATCCGCCTGGGTCGTGGCGCCCCTCACACCCTGGAGGACCTCCGACCCTTCCCCGTCGCAGATGGCGTCTGCCCAGGCAAGAGGGCCGTGGATGAGATCACAAAGGACCTCCCCGCCGTCAAGCCCATTCGGATGGAGTTTGCCAAAGCGTCCAGCGTACTGGGCCGCTCTGTGTCACAAGAGGCCCAGAGAGGGTGAAGAAGGAGGAGAGGAAAGAGAAAAAAAGAGAGAGAAGGGGTTTTAGGGAGAGGGGGCTAAGAGAGGTGAGAAGAAAGACAAATGGGAGAGGTTGATTGTTAAGGAGGAGCAGCCTATCTGAAAAGAGCATGGAGAGACGTACTTAGATGTATTCCTAGTGACATCCATCACAGTAGCCTACCTAGCAGGGCAGTAATACCGTTTGTACACTATTCCCATTTGTATTAGGTATTATACCAGGGAAATGTCGTACTATCTTAGACCTGGTGAAAGATGATATTTGAGATGGTTATCTGATGGCATTCTCAGTTTATTGGAAAGGCAGATGCCTCTGGGGTGTGTTCTTTCAGCTGTGCCACATGCTAATCCTCCTGCTGCCTGGAAAAGACCAGGCTGGGCTTATGTCCTTGTGATGTCCGCACACTGAATGAACTCCACCTGGCCCCCTTCCTCAGCTAACGTCATAGACAGGCTGGCTGCATAGCATCAAGGATTGGCATTGGAAAAATGGCAATGGAAGGAAGTTTTACAAGGATGAACGTATGTTAATATGTATTGTATTCCGGAGCACTGTGATTGTATTTCTTGATATGTGTTGATTTGAGGTATGAACATGCACAGATCCGGCAGGTGAGAGAAAGGGAACGTGTAGATAAGATACATTTATCCCTCCCCCCCGTTCGTAACAATGAAGAGCTGGTCAACCACCAGACCTCCAGAAGTCCTTCACACTCTCTAATCCTGCTAGAGGGGACAGGACGTTCCAACATGATCCAACCCCGCAAGCCTAGGCCAGGGACTTGTTTGTGTTGACAGGTCTGATAGGTTCCAAATAACAATGATGTTTGATCAGGAGGACTCATCATCCATAATGGCATTGTTCTAAAAAAGTGACTTTTGTCCATTTGACCTTTGTGTGATCAAATCTAGCCAGCCACTTGTGTGGTAACTTTTGATCCAATGTAATGTTAGTTCATAGATAGTAGATAGTATGCTGTGAGCTTCCACTGGTGTTTCTGTTTCCCTGTGCTGGGTTTGACATGTTTTCACATAGAATTATTTTTGTATAATAAAATCTGAGGTGCTTTTCACTTTTTGCCTGTTTGCTGACCTACTTCATTTTGCACTTTGAGTACATTCAATTTTGATTAGATATTTTTGCTGACGCTTGGCTAGACGGGACTAATAACATTCATAATGGACTTCCCAGTTTTACATAACCACACTGAAAACGATCACTAATAGATGAAGGTGGAATCTCTCATACAGTGCATCTCTCAAAATATCTCTCCAATGTCTCTAGAGGAGAGAGGGATAAGACACACACACACACACACACACACACACACACACACAGATACACGCAGACGCACGGATAGATTATCATAAGCATGACCGACTATCAGCTGTAAACATTTAAATATGAAATGTGTTATGACCCTGTGTGAACTTTTAAACTAAAATAAACTTGAAACACATATACTGAACAGATCTTTCAGATCTTTGGATAGATTATCATAAGCATGACCAACTATCAGCTGTAAACATTTAAATATGAAGTGAGTGGTGTTGATAGATTATCATAAGCATGACTGACTATCAGCTGAAAATAAGGCTTGTGACCTGGCCCATACAGGCTTACAGCGCCGCACATGGCAGCTATGGTTTTACAGTTTGTTGTGTTCTGTCTGCACTGCTGTCTGTCCTGTGTTGTTTTGTTTGCATTGCATTTAGAAATGCTCTTACTGTAACGCTGAATCAAATTCCTATATGTGTATGCTTAATGTGTATGCATAAATGGCAATAAACGTTATCTCCATCTCTCCAGTTCAGGCTGCAACAGCTCAGCTTGATTTAACAGTTTAATACAATAATATAAATTGATATTAATAATATAGCTTTTCTACAGAGTTAGAGGAAATATGCCCAACCACCACTGGACGAGTGAATGCGCTCTCTGTTTATCATTTAAAACATAGACAAAACAAATTGGCTGAAGGAAGCGATAGACCAAGAAACGGCACTGACTGAGTAACTGGTGGCTGGGTCTAGTCTAATCCCTTCCCTCCCCCCATCTTTTCCCCATTCCACCACCCCTCCTCCACCATTTTATACCTCTCTCATTTATCTTTTATTTTCCACCCTCTGAGCTATCTCCAGAACACACTGTTCCCCTCTGGCCTCAGCGCCTGTCACCAGTCTACTCATTTCCCTACTCCCCTTGCCAATTACTCTTCACTATGCCTCCAAACTCAACTTTCTCCTGACTCCTTTCATTAAGTCTTTATCTCTTCCACTACTCTTCCTACACCCCCCCCTCCCCCCTCCCCGTCTCTCTCTCTCTCTCCATCTCTATGTGTCAGGGTGCTAGGGGTGGTTATGATCTAGGTATTATTAGCTGGGTAAACATTGATATTGCCAGAGACCGAGAAGAGACTGCCATATGTGCCTGTTCTTCCATCTCTGATCTCTTAATCTCTCTCTGTTTTAACAGAGATTTGGGTCCTCTGCCTCTCCAATAGTAGCCCCTAACACTAGCAGAGCCCTGACATGCCACACCCCACACACGCATAGCCAGAATTCACCGCATACACTGCCAATCTCCAGAGGCAGCCAAGGAATGTCAGTTGACTTGGAGAGAGAAGTTCATTTGGGAAGTCTAGACCCAACAACAACAACCACCCACCAAGATGCACTCCTAGCACTGATTTGAATACTGCCACCTCTTAATCTAGTCATCCATCCAGTTTATGAATGACATACGTTCTTAACACAGTCTCCCATTTCAATATGACCTTGATCTCAGCTCCCCTTATCCCTCATGTACTCATCACAGTCTGGGCCCTGGACAGTCTGGACGGATTGTATGGCAGCTGCTGGACTGAAAAAATCAGGTGTAGTGCTGAGGCACAAACATGTACATTTCAAGCCTGCAAACTGTGACACTTTAAATAACGTGAAAAAATACTATTGTGCAATATGACAACCCTAGTTGACTATCTGTACAGTATAGTACAGTGGATTGTGTACATAGCCTTTATTTATGTAAACCAGCTCCTTACCTTCTTGTGATTTTCTTTTCTAAAAGTTTTTTTTTTTTTCCTTTCCTAACACCAGGGGAGCCACCCCTCCTAAATTTCGTTGTTTGGTACCTGTACTGTAGCAATGACAATAAAGTCCATTCATTCATTCATTCATTCATTCATTCATTCACAAGTGTATTTGAACCCTGAGAGGGTCAGGGGGTGTCAGACAGGGGTATGTGATGTCGCCACACAAGTGGTATGCGGAAAGTGGAAAGTTGTTATAACAATGTTAGAGTTAGAGAGTTAGAGCACATGCCTGTGAAAATAATAGGAGTGCAATCTCTGTTTTGTCCTGTGATCTAGCAATAGTCTCAAGCCTCTATGTAACTCTAATCAAAGTGCTTTTTTTGTCTGATGAATGTGTAACTCCACAGGCACACACAAACAATGCACACAGTCTCATATATGCTATCTGTTCATAACTTCTCGTAAACACATACTCAAACATAAATCTCACAGAAAGTGGCTCTGTCTAACTTTGTCATGGCAGAGCTGTTGCTGCTCCCTGGTGGATACGTTGTGTAATGCACACATTTTTTAAAGGACAGAAACTGCCAATCAGTTCATCTGAACAACAACATTGTGTTTATTGAATTGTATTGTGAGGATTGCATCAGGAACAGTAGGCTAACACTGAGACAGCAGTTATGTACAGCTGATAGTAACATCTTGAACAAGTTATGTGATAGTATGAAGAACTCAACTGACAGGTGTGTTCACATGGAAACTGCTGTTCCCCACAGTAGACACTGGGTGTCATCCAGCAATGGCACACAGTCGTCATTGGGTTATGTAATAATGAAGGCTGATGTTCTCTAGCTGTTGCTATCTTCTCTCTGTAGCATCATAGTACTCTATACAGGAGGGAATGAGAGCGATAGAGCATCTGATAAACATACTCTCACAACCATCAACAAGAATCAGCACTATCATTACCCACAGCACCCACATTAGTATCACTGTCAACCCCATTATCCCCATCATTGTGATACTCATTCTTGTCAAAAAAGCGTCAACACCAATATGATTATCATCAAAGGACTGTCTGACATCACCCAACAGCGAGTGCTAATTGGCTGTTACCGGTTACCTAGCATACCTGTTGCAGGTGGGATGTCAGCCCCCACAGTCCTGGTGGCACTTTGGGGAGGAGGCGGAGGGACAGCTCTCCTGAATGACATCAGCACAGACACGGCATCCCTTGGCTTACACAGAATGTGTCCCGACGTATGTCATGTGTATGTTACAGGATTGTGTAAGCGGACATTTTGAATGTGATGGTGGCTCACCTGTCTCGATATGGGGACGGAGCTGGGTCTGGGAGTTGTTTGTGGTCCTGGTAGACCAGGGGGGGGTGGGGCTGGGATGGAGGGACCCAGGCTGGGTAGGGAAGGTAGGGGGCAGGCTGGTAGTGGTGGTGGTACACCTCTGGATCCTCCTCCACCTCTTCCTGTAACACCACAGGCTGCTGGATGGCCTGCAGAGGAGCAGAAAGATATCCCCACTCTGGGTCAGTATGACCAACGTAGTTGCCTCTAGTGTACCAGTATGTGTTTAAATGATGCCAGATACATGTGCTGCATATGGACAAGTTATCTAAATATCGTTTGATACTATTACAATGAGCCTGTCCTCCGATTTCTACCTCCACTGTATTGCACACCTGTTGATTAGATAGACAGTACCTCAGGGGCTGGTGGAGGGTGGGAATAGCCAAATGAACTGAGGGCAGACATGGTCATGTTACTCATGATGACCTGGTGCATCTGTGCATTCTGGATCATCATCATCTCCACCAGATCTGGACAAACAAGAGATTAACACTCAGCATGATCCACAAACACATACTACATTCACATGGAAGCACCACTTGCTTAGGCACACATGTTTCAAGTTTCAAGTTTTATTGTTACGTCACATTACACGAGTGTAAGAGAGTACAATTCTTAGGCTTCGGTTCCTGACATTGCAACACAAGACAATAAGTGGCATGGTCTGGTCATTTGGGCCGCAACCAATCAAAATGTTCAGACTTTTATTTTGAAACACAGAAATACATTTCAACGTTGTTGAAAATCACAACATAATCCCCACTGTTACCTAATTAAATATAAGACTACTTTACATTGTTAGCAGGCTCACAAAACAAGCTGTTTTTAGTTGATTAGCGAGTGTGTTATTGATTTTCAACAACGCTGAAATGTGTTTACATTTTTCGAAAGAAAATTCTGAATAAAAACCGATGCTGAGTTGCGGACCAATTGACCAGACCGTGGTAAGGAAATAAGGCATAGGCATCAGACCGTGATAAGGAAATAGGCATAATTCAAGATAAAAAAGTGACAATAGTGCAGGACATAAGTGACAAATAAGACAGGATACAATTAGCAGTATCCAGACAATTTGCAGACAATAAGGCAATAGGCATAATTCAAGTCAAAAAAGTGACAATAGTACAGGACAAGTGACAAATAAGACAGGATACAATTAGCAGTACAACTAGTAATAAAATAGATAGCTCAAGTAGTAAAGTTGCTGTGAGATTAAGGTTTAGATAATACACACACACACACACACACACACACACACACACACACACACACACACACACACACACACACACTCACACACCATGCAGGCTCATACATACTTTATGAGATTGCTATGCTGTGCTCTATCCACTAGATGACAATCAATTCACAAATCAAATCTCTACCGACATGTTGGCCAGTTTGGACACCCTCAGTTTTCTACCCTCTCCCTCCCTCAAGTTCTGTCTGGTAATGACTCCTCCTACTAAATTATTGACGTCCAATATAAAATCCAGCTTTTACTGTTGACACATTATTGCAATCCATCAAGAGAAAAGAAAGAGAAAATCGATTGTATGAAAACTATTAGGGATAATTCCAATACTGAAACGTATTCCATGTACAGTAAGTAAGTTGAGAGTCAGAGGACCAGAAAGCTCAGCTGTGGCCCAGAATGATGGCCCCGCCTTCAGAGGGACTAGAGAAGAGGTTCTTTAATGGTTATGACTGCAATTATGGATGGCAAAGCACACGCACACAGGCATGCACGCACACGCACACACGCACACACACGCACACACACACACACACACACACACACACACACACACACACACACACACACACTGCATGTGAGCTGAAGCGAGAGATAGACAAGCAGAGAGGCTGCGTGTGGAGCTCTGAGATGCGGTGCTTGTCTGTATCCTGACAGCCTCTCAGAGCACAGTCAGGCTGCCATACCTCCCTTGATGTGGCCAGGCCTGATGGAGGGAGTCGGGGATGGCAGGGCTGATGGGAGCTGCTGTAAGATGGTGGTAGGCTGCTGCTGGGGAGCCTCGGGACAGATGGGAGTGTAATGAGCATTTTTGCCTGAAGGCTTAATGTGAGATAGAGATATATTTTTCTAAACTGAGTCTACTGCTCAGGTGAACTGAGAGGCAATATCTGATATTTGAACTCGAACTCACACAATAGCAATAGTAATGTGCAGTATTCCTCATAAATCTATATGGTAAAGAGCATGAAAGCTTTATATTTTTGATATCATCTAGCTTTAGATAAGCCTAATATTCTAAACGCATCTAGACTACAGTATAAACCTAGGTCTATAATAAATATGGGCTAATGATGGAATATTGATAGTTTATTTATACAAAGTTGCCAACTGAAGAAAAAAAAATCCCAGCGGATCACACTTACAGGCTGTTGAATGATATGAAGATTATGTGCGTCTTGGCTCCAATCCTGAACATTTGGAGATGTATGGTCCGTCCATGCCATTGCGAAACATATGTTGACAAATTGTCACAGTTGCTGAAGTTAAGCTTGGAATGACACGCACCAGTTGGGTTGCCAAGGCGTCAAAGCACAAACAACATATTGGCAATTGCGCATAAGTCTGGGGCGTCACATCAGTAGCCTATGGCTCACCCACAACAAACGCACGCACGCACACGCACACATACACGCACACGCACACACACGCACACGCACGCACACGCACACGCACACACACACACACACGCACACACACACACACACACACACACACACACACACACACACACACACACGCACGCACGCACACACAAGAGCATAGAAGCTGGTTACAATTGAAGTAATTTCGACGGCTGAAATGCAAAGGTTGCCTTCCTTAACCTCCCTCTCTCCCCCATTTTCTCTCTCTCTCTCAGAATTGAGTGGGTTAGGTTATGGACAGCTGCGATAGGCCAACTTTCTTTCACTTCGCAGACTGTACTAATTGCATCTCTTACATTTACCGCTCCGACCGTTGCTATCGTCGTTTTTTCTTCCTCTCTCCCTCACCCTCCCTTCCTCGTGGCTGTCAATGTCTCCCACACTAGGGCCTCCGCCCCCATCGCCGCATTTCAAACTCTGTAATTAATCAATGTAATCTGGAAGGATCGCCTCTATTTTTAAAAAGCCCTGTCACCATGTGGGCAAAGTGAAACAAAAGAAAGCTGTGTGGAGAACCAAGCAGGGAGAGGAAAAGAGTGAACAACAGCAGCAGGTGATAACCCACGCATGATGAGAAGAAAAAACATATAGTACAGTAGGCCTCAACAGAACGCGTGTAACACAACGAGATCATTCTTTTTCTGACAACGTTGACACCTTTCGTTGTTTAGAAACTTCACACATTCCATTCATGCTCAGGTGCCTCTGTGTGGAGTGCAGTATATCTGTGTGTGTGGGTGTGGGTGTGGGTGTGGGTGTGTGTGTGTGTGTGTGTGTGTGTGTGTGTGTGTGTGTGTGTGTGGGTGTGTGTGTGTGTGTGTGTGTGTGTGTGTGTGTACGTGTGTGCGTGTGCGTGTGTGTGCGTGTGTGTGTGTGTGTGCGCGCGTGCGTGCGTAAGTGTGCGCGTGCGTGCGTAAGTGTGTGTGCACGCAAGCGCGTTTGTGTGTGTCTTCAGTAATATTTAATGATAATAGAACTCACACACACACACACTGAGTAGAAATGGGCAGCATGGGTTAAGGGTTAGCTAAACTCATTGCATTAGAGATCATTTATTTATGTCACAGGAGTCCTGATGGAACCGCTGGCCTGCTTGAGAAGCCAAGCAGCACCCCTAGCTAACATCATTACTCTTACTGAATTCTCCACTGAATACATTTCAAGCAAAATAGAACAGCATCGATATATATTTTTTAAAAAGTACATTACTGTGAATGTTCTATATTAGTGAGTACTTTTTGGTTGCTGCGTATTGTCTCCATGGAACAGGCGGTCACCACTGTCGGGGGTTTGAAGTTAAACCCCTCATCATTGGTCTTATAGTCTGAGTCACTTTCTCCCCCTCCCTGCCTTTGCCCCTTGCCCCCTGCGGCATGTGTTGAGGAACATGGCCATTACCTTTCACGGTTCCTATGGCAACCGTACCCTGCTCTTGCAGCCTTTAGGTGGTGGTGGTGCTGGTGGTGACGATAGTATAGTGGTGGTGGCAGTGACAGTATGTGTGCTCGCCTGCTCGATGGGAACGGTGAGAACTTCAGCAAACAGAATGCTACATGTATTTACAGTTAAGATTAGTGCTATTTTGGAGCATGCACTAAATCGCTCTCTCTCACACACAGGCAGGCAGGGAGACACACGCACACACACACACATGCATGCACACGCACGCACACACACACACACACACACACACTCACACACACACACACACACACACACACACACACAGCTCTTAAGAATTGTTTACCATATAAAATATGATTGATGAAGAGAGTGTGTCAGCTTCATCTGTTTCTAAACCCACGGGCATATGGAGTCTGTCTTGGGTCTGGTGTAGCTCATTGTACAGTGTTTGGCTGTATTAAAGCCACTGTTACGGTCCAAAAGTAATGATTCTGCCCTAGAGCTGGGATCCAACCCGAGTCATCTATACCAACTGTGAGTTCCAGGCTTCTGCCTTTTTGGACACGGTGCCCATTGTTGGTGAGAAAGAACAAAATGGAGTGAGACAAGAGAGAGAGAGAGTGAGAGAGAGAGAGAAGAGTGGTGCAGGGACATGGACTGACCCGAGTTCTGTGTTCTTCTTTTCTGAGCCCATCTGACATATACCTTTTGAATTACTGGAAGGGAATGCTTTAGAGAGAAAGAGAGGGAGATAAGGTCATGAATACACGTCTCCCCTCTCGTTCTCTCCTGCACCCTGAGGAGAATAGATGACAGACAGGCACGTCTCCCCCTCTGTGGTGGTAGCAACATGTGTGTCTGTCTGTGTGTGTGTGTGTGTGTGTGTGTGTGTGTGTGTGTGTGTGTGTGTGGTGGTGGTGGTGGTGGGGAGGGGGGGTTGAATGAGTTGTGTGTGGTGTGCCCACCACCGATTCGTGCTAATTAACACATCTCCATACACTCACTGATCTCGTTAATGCAGAATTACTGAGTTAGTCACAGACACCAATTATCTTGCATTTGGTCTTTTGGGATGAGTGGGGAGGGCTGAGAAGCCCCACTTCCACCACAATCACCTGTAATGAGCTCACGAAAGTACACCAGGGGACGAGGGCTAAACAGCGGGCAGGAACAGTATATTCAGGGGGTCACCCCCTGAGTATACTGTTCCTGCCCGCGGTGTACTTTCGTGAGCTCATTACAGGTGATTGTCAATGGAAATCAATGGGCAGCAACTCACAGTCCTCTACGGGTGGAGGGGTCAAACAGACACTTTCATGTCAGTTTCCTCAGACAGCCTCTCTTTGAATTTCTAAGCTCCAAATCCCATTGTTGTTTGTTTTATGTTTTTCATCAACATGACCAGTACCATGATAATAGCGATATCTTTCTCTATTTGCAGCGATTATGGCAGAGCCAAAGTGTCTGCCATCATGAGCTTTTATCCTACAAAGCAACCCTTTCTTTTTTAGCTAATTTGTTTTAATGCAGCAAACCATCACAGAAGTCAGCACCAGTTCTGGGTACGCACAGTTCTTTTTTTTTGGGTGCCCTGCTCTAACTGAACACACACCTGATTCAACTCATCAAGGGCTTGATGAGTACCTACTGTAGCTGATTCGTTGGATCAGGTGTGTTAGAGACAGGAAATAACCAAAATGTCTACCGAGTCCTGAGGGCTGGAGTTGAGAGACACTGGCTGAGAGTGTGTTTGCGCTCCTCCAGTCTGTAGTGTTGACCTGGACATGATCCTGGGCTAAATACAGAAACAAAGATGAAAGATGGGTCAATGCGGTCCATGACTGCCCATTCTTCATGGGAATTTGATTTCGCCGCTCTGCCAAAGGGCTGTGCAGACAATGATCTTCAGTGATATTATACTCAATCTCAAACTTCCATTTGGTTACAGTATCATTAGAGTATCATTACATTTGATTTATAATCCTATATGTTATCTTAAATTAAGTGGGTCAGGGGTGGAGAAAAGAGCTGCCAACCTCAATATGAGAGTTTGAGTCACAGAGTAAATCACATATTATTATTATTATTCTCCTATTAAACTGTTGAACTTCACTGTAAGTTTATCAGTTACCATCATCTGTATAAACACTCAATATGAATAGCTATATTTTTAGAGGGCCCTTTATTCAACATGTCTGAAATATATAACGGTAAAAGATAAACAAATTATTTTGTTATTATCCCCTTTGCCTCCTTATCCACCCTCATTATCAAAAAACAACAACTGTCGTCTAAACCAAGCTCCAAAAGCGGTTGTGTAGTTGTCATGTGCTTCACAAGTAGTCCTGGAACACTCAACAGCTAAATTATATAAATGTGGTCCATTTGCGTGTAGTGAGTGAATTCAGTCGTGTGGTTGGCTGATGGAGTCTGAGTCGATAATACAGTAATAGCAGAGAAAAGGTAGAGACAGAGAAGACGGAGGGAAGGGGAATGAACAGGAGTATGACACGATGACATGCTGACAGTGAACGCTCAGGACTCGGTAGGTAGGTAACGACACTTTACCCGGGGAAGAATGCACACAGTTCCTATTTGACAGCATGGCAAAAATGTCTAAAATCATCCGTCATTACCAGAGTATGACAGTCCACAGGCCAAGCCATCGCTACTCCATTTGGGAATAAGCCAGTGAAAGTATCTGTGAAATACTGTAGGTGTCGTCGGTGTGTGATTCTGTGGACTTGAATGACCTGAATGTGTGAATTGTGTGTGTCTGTGTTTGTGTGTTTGTGTATTTCTTCAGAAGGAAAAAAGGTGTAAATAAATGACCACCAACCTCACAGTGGGCAACTGGGACAGTGAGGCAGCTTTGCTGTCTGTTGTTTTGTTTGGTCTGCTTGTACTCAATAGATTTGTTTAAATTTTCATGAGGTCCAAATGCAGGGGAACTGGTCCCCTGCTGAATTTAATGCAGCACAATACCTGTGGAAAATCAGAAAGGGGTGGGGGCGGGGTGGTGGGTTGAGATGGGGATTTTTCCATTCCAGATTTCTATTGTGTGTAGTGTCATCACACTGTCTCTGCGGTCTCCCCTTTCCCCATTGAATACAGCACATCCCATTAGAAATGAATTGAATCGGATTGAGAAAGGCCACTTCAATTCTAGAGAGGCTGTTGTCTGCATGGAAAACCACACTATTGTGCATCACTCTCAAAATAGGAAAAGATAGTCGTTTTTTGTCTGTGGTTGGCATCTTCTCTCCCCTGTGTTGTGTAAAACTCTGCATGGTGCTCAGAACCATTCCTAGACACATTCAACTCCACAAGAGACCTTTGTATTATAATATCAAAGTTTCATCCAAGACAACGTTTCTTGGGTGGGGTATCTTGACGTTTTATTACAGTACGTTTTGAATGCCAATGCTGGCTTAATCATCATTATTTCTGTCATGTTTTCCATGTTCAGTTCATTATATTCTCTGCGGTTTCTGTTGTAAAAGGTCACTCATGACGTTGCTTGACAAGCTAATATATGGTGTGCTCCTAGCAGTACAGCATAGCTGCACAACATTTCCCTCTGGGGTGAAAGGTTAACATGTGTCATTCTTGTACTGAGTAATGAAAACATGCCATGGCTATGTTCACAACCATGTAAATGAACATAACTCCTCTTAATTAACCATTTAGAACACCTCGTCATCTTATTTGCATATCTAATTTACCCTTGTCATGCAATCAATCAATCCATTATTGAGTAATTTGCACAATCAAGCACGTCATTCCTTAAAATCCTTAATCTTCATTTAGGACATCAGATATGACAGTTCCAATTAAAACCTATTGCCTCTATAACGCGTCACTGCAAAAACGTTGTGTTGTACCACACCTTTACTTCCCTGCTGTGGTTTCCTGTTTTTGACATCTTTTCTGCTGTACAGTAGCGGTTAAACTTAGTGATATTGTGTTCCTTTAGACACAGCTGTGTGCTGGACTCTCCCTATACCTCCCCTCCTCCCCAAGACAGACTGGGGTCTCATTTAATGAGTTAACAACTTAACTACTTTTCTTTGCTAAATATAGAATGCACACTCACTTGCTAGCTCTTACAGTAAGCAGCATTCATCATGACAGTTTATCAGAACAGCGCAGTGTTTTTATCTCAATATGAGGGCTTTGGGGGAAAAAACATAGAAATTCTCAGTTGTTGAGGCTTACAAACAGTGGTAGCAATGATCAAAAGGTGTCCCTCTACACAAAGACGCAGCAACAAGTCAGGGGGTGTGTGGAGCTCCATGCCAACAGACGCACATCTTCAGTGTTTCAGCAGCATTGTGTGGCATGTTATTTTTGTATCACTTCATTAACACTTTAACGATGGCCTATAGTAGATATGATACAGTAGGTTAGATGCAATTCAACCTACGGGATAATAGCGTGTGTCTGTGTGTGTGTGTGTGTGTGTGTGTGTGTGTGTGTGTGTGTGTGTGTGTGTGTGTGTGTGTGTGTGTGTGGTGTGTGTGTGTGTGTGTTTGTGTGTTTGTCTGTGTGTGCGTGAGTGTGTGTATGTGTGTGTGTGTGTGTGTGTCTGTGTGTGTGTGTGTGTGTGTGTGTGTGTGTGTGTGTGCATGTGTGTGAGTGAGTGTGTGTCTGTGTATGTGTGTGTGTGTGTGTGTGTGTGTGTGTGTGTGTGTGTGTGTGTGTGTGTGTGTGTGTGTGTGTGCTTGTGTGTGAGTTTGGCATGTGTATGAAAAATCTGTCTCAAGAGACTTAGCTCTCCTGACAAGTATTGAAATAATAATGAGAATATTTGTTGCTTCTGAGTAGCGAGTAAGAGAGAGCGGAGAGATGGGAGAGCTGAGATGGGGACACAGAGGCTATGGGAGATGAATGACAGGGAGAAGGAATACATGCAGAAACTTTGAATACACTTGGGTATCTATGACATGCAGTGAAAACTTTCTGGAACATATGGTTGAAATGGAATTTAATAAAAGAAAAAGTTCTATAGATATAGGATGATAAACATCTTTTGGGATTAGAGTGAGGTTTACGTCCTGAAAGGGGGTATTTGGGAGTATGTGGTTCATGTATACATATACCTCTCAAACTGTTGTAACAGGCTTTCTCAACTGTAGTACCAGTAACACACACACACATGCACACACACACGCTCTCTCTCACACACACACACACACACACACACACACACACACACACTAAGATTGTTCACATTTGAAGGAAAATGAAGACGCTGGATCAAAGTCTTTAGTGTCCAGTAAAGGGTTCTTAATTTAGGTCAGCCAACGCTTAGAGAGAGCCTATGGTCCATTGAGGTTGGGCTCTCAACCATTGCATCTCACCATTGCAGGAGAGTATACAGTGTATGCGGTTTACAAGTATTTGATGACCATTGATTATATATAACAGGTTTGCACACAGATATGATTGGTGACCAAGAATGTAATATGTCCTACATCTTTATTGTCATGAAGATATTTGTTTTGATTAGCTAATGCTAATTAATGCAATATATTGCTATCGTGGTAAGAATACTGTAGGTCATCATTTTGACAAGTCGTGTATTGTTATGGTGTCAATGGTTTGTTCACCACATGCCTGTGTTATATTGTGTGTTTGAACAGGAACGCAACATTTATTCAAGCGTCTATGATGTGACCGAAGAGCCACGAGGCTCTAAGATGGGAATGTGTGAGTGCATTAGTGGCGTCTCATACATTTTTAAAGAGTCTTTTTAGGCAAATGCAGATCTGTGCTATGAAATGACACTTGCTGAACTGAAATGAAAGTGCTTCAACGACTTTTACATTCTTGCTGCAGATGTTGATTCCATCTGGTGACCGCAGTACATCAGATTAATTAATTAATATTAATTATTAATTATTTGATCATATGTATTATTACGTTTGATAATAATAATAATAATTATTATAATAGCGCTTGGTCATTATTGATTGGTATAGGCCTAGTAGCTTAATATCTTATTATATGTTAAGCCTATTCTAACTTAAATATCAAAATATACAAATACTCGATGCTAAATGTCATATATAATTTATATTAATTTAGCCATTTTTAAAGAGTTTATTGACTATATATGTGTGTGTGTGTGTGTGTGTGTGTGTGTGTGTGTGTGTGTGTGTGTGTGTGTGTGTGTGTGTGTGTGTGTGTGTGTGTGTGTGCGCGCGCGTGTGTGTTGTGTGTGTGTGTGTGTGTGTGTGTGTGTGTGTGTGTGTGTGTGTGTGTGTGTGTGTGTGTGTGTGTGTGTGTGTGTGTGTTACTTGCGCAATTATGCTTTGTGGTTGTATTATCGGTTACCATATGGACGTCTCCTAATCTACAACAGATGACACTTAGGGAGAATATGACGAATTCACTTTTATTCGTAGCATGCTACACTTTTCATTCAAGCCTCGTCTTGGTACCAAAATCATGCAGCATCAGTGATTTCAAAAAGTGAAAAAACGGTCCAATGATCACGTATAAACCAAGCAGCGTACATGCTGACCGGGACAAACTCTCGGTAAAGCAGTAATGGGGGTTAATTAATAAACGTGCAAAAACCCCGCACCTTGAGTGTTTTTGCCAGACATGCAACCATGAAACTGGACCAATAAAAAGATACTTTTCAGAGAATACCTACGTCGACAATGTACACTATCAGAACTGGAATGGAAGTCACTATCATGCGTTAGGCTGACGAGTTTGTGATGTTAGACTACTATCAACATTTGCAATTAGACTGAGGTAACAACGTGTAAACATTTTATTTTATCAAACTATTCCGTTACTTTGTTCAAGTTGGCAAACAGAACCATTTTTCTCTCCAACGATACAGATCAACAGCCGCGAGGCCTACATGTAAACAATTATACATTGCTGGTTCTTTGCGCACAAACTTTTTTTTATGTGAGAGGTTGGTCGTTTGATGCAATCAAAGTCTTTGTTGGCAATGTTTTTTTTTTTGTTAGGAAATTAAACGCTTTGCATATCATCATGTCGCACCAAGAGACAGAGCGCCTCAGACAGGTGCATGGTGAGGTCACGGTCCGCGCTGCACACCTCTCTCTCCATCACAGCAGCTAGCTGAGTCCGATCATGACCGCGTCCACGTCTTTGGAAGGTCTACGGTCCTTCACCAGAAAGTTGATCATACTCTCAGATTTGATCATGAGATTGCAGCCGAGGAAGAATATGCCGAACATGACGGTGAGCGACAGCACGCACAGAACTGCGATCTGGACGACGCGCATGATGAAGAGTTTGCGCTCGTCCGGTGGCAACACCAGGGAGCCCCCGTCACTGGTAGCCACGTCGGTCCCGTTACAGCAGTTCACCAGAGTCCCGGCGAGAGCTTGGCTCCTGTTGAACAGCGTTCCCTGGGTCAGGACAGCTTGGTCGAAGAAGGAGCCGTTCATGTCTCCAATGTTGTCAAAGAGCGCTAGGGGTATGGGCGCACGGTTCCACCAGACACACTCACCTCACGATCAAATCCTGTGTCGAAGTTGCACTTTGCGGTATGCGTCTAAGAAGAAAATAAGAAAACGAATGAAAGAATGCAAAACACTCTGTGTTAGAATACCACCAACATTAGCATAAACGGAACCACCGGTGAAAGTTGTTTGTCTGTGCGTAATAGCATACCTTAAAACTGACTCCCTATTCAGTTCCGTCAGTCTCGCACCGGCAAATAAAAGTAATGAACTGAGCACAACTAATTCAGACTTTAAGTGGATCCCCCTTGGACATATCGAAAGAAGTGTATATCGTGTCTTCTTCTGGTGTAATGTGAGACTGCACCTCTGCTCGCGTGTGCGCTTTTGTGGCAAGTCTCTGGTGCGTTCCAAGGCGATGATGAGGTCCCCGTGGACCACACCATCACATTTCCACGAGGGGAGGTGGGTGCAGAGAGCTCTCACCGACTTGAAGCAAGAGTGGACTACGCATATAATCGTATTGTTGAGGAAACAATTGGAACAATAAAGCAATACTGACGCTGTAATACTGTAATATTATTAACAAAATGATGTTGAACTATGGGTGTGAGTAGTAGTTGCAAAGGTTGATTACAATTGAGGAGATGGTAGGCTATAAACTTAATATGACTTTACACTGAATTGCTCTTTGGCTTATTGACTACAGTGGCACAGTGAAATGGCCAATTATGAGAGCCACGCAGGGGGCCCAATGTACAGCATTGGCTACTGTGCTCAACAGAATGTTCTTATGAGGAGTGAGGGAGAGATGGAGAACTTCTAATCGGGATAATGTTGTTGTTTTTTAATCCCTTGAAGCTCATTGCATCCTTGTATGAAATGGGATGTATAAATAAAGTTTCATTTGACTTTATGACACTCATAAACCATGGCAAACTTTTCAGAAAAATCTATTTTTGTGCGTCTCTCTGTGTGTTCATAGCCGGTGTTATTTTCCTAGAGATTACCTCACTGGGGAGCAGCCGCTCTCTGATTTATTAAAATGGGTTATTCAAATATCAGTTTATCTCAAGTGCTCAGTCTATAGCTATTGCAGCTGCCAAAGAGGCCAACCCCCTGACGAACATAAAGCCGGTGCAGCACCTTTAGATTAAGTGCTATGAGAGACTCACTGACTGCATGCGTGATAGACACTTCATCTGAAACAGTCTTCTCACCTAAATGCTCACGATTCTATTAATTGTAACATTTATACAATTCTCTTCCGATTTTGGCTTTTAATGATGAGCTTGTCATGCACATGAATCATGAGGATGTCACTATTACTGGGATCCCTAGAAGTTTTGTGCCCATAATGATATTCTTCTCGTGAAGAAAGAGCACTTCATTGTCCATTACACAGGGAAATGGAAATTAGTCTTTTTGCATGATGATCTGTTGTATCTCTCTGCCTCTATTACCATCAAGGCTGTATTCATGGCCAGCTAGGGGGTTGGCAGTTTCTAGGTCATCATTGTTTGATGTGATAGTGAGTGGAGGACAGGACATTTCCCAACCGCAGTCTATTGATCATAACTGAACTATGGTGCAGTATTTCATCTTATTTCACTGGAATATTTCTCTTTCATCCACTTCACTGTCTTAAACCTTTTGTCTAAATCGACATGGTTAGTATTAGTATTCTTGTTACATAGCCTACATTGTATTTATATAGTTAGTATTCCTGTTACATAGCCTACATTGTATCACAAGAAACGGCTTCAACGCCTTGTACCACACCTGAATGCATTCCAAATACTCCCTCAGAAAATGTGACAGAATTCTCGCTCAAGGTTTCAGACCTAAGCCTCTGTTTGTCTTTAAAACAAAAGCTGCGAAATTCAATTTGAGATGCTCCTTATATCTGGCTAAGCGGCTTTCAACCACTGACTGACAAGCATGTGTACAAACAATAATTTGCTTGTTACACAAACACCTTTAATTAGGCTTCAGGATGGTCAGTTTCAGTTAATTTATCACCATGATAACAGAAGACCACAAAAGTGTTTGGTGTCCAACAAGCTCAAATAATCTTATTAGCTTTTTCATTTAGCTCTTGGATTTGTCTATTATGTAAACTAGTGCTTTGCCAATGTAATTTTGTTCATTCATTTTTATTGTATATCCGATTATGCAGAGCAACACAGACTTGACTCCTTTGTAAATACATGAATTTGTCTTTGTGACAAAAAAGAAAAACACATGAGCCTATTTATGATACATTTATGAACACTAGCAGCCCACACAAAGACTGCAAATCAAAGACTGCATGCTTTACAGAAATACTTTGATTTCAAAATCGAAGTTTGGTAATTCTTGAATTAAATGTATTCCACTCAAAACCTTTTTCACATTTTCTGTCACTCACTTGCATTGTAGTCCTATATAATGGTACATACTTACTTACCACATACGTTCTGAGAAGCGCTACATCTATATTTAAAGCCAATCGTCTACAAGTTAATGATACAACAAACATCAAAGAAAACTAGAACTCAACACGGGTGTTGTACTAAATATTGCCTATATCATGACTCCCCCCATGTATCAAGATATAAATAGGGATGGGGATACATATAGTGATGTATTTGTGTCTCAGACTAGTTCCTTAGCAACAGTAGACCTGTGAGCATAGTGACAGATGGTTGGTAAAGTTATTTTGGTTGAGAAAGGAAGGAGGGAGGGAGAGATGGTTGAGAAAGGAAGGAGGGAGGGAGAAATGGGGTGCCTGGACGAAGGAGAAGGGAAAACGTTTCCACTTAGCACGGGGGAATTGGCAGCCTAGCAACACAAACTAAGTGAAGACGTCCCCTAGCAACAGGAAGGCATTTGGCCCACCTTCCCCCTCCCACCCCCACCCCTGTCTTTAGTGGCCTCGACACAGGGCATGGTATCACCTGGACATCAAGTTACCCCCTTCCCCACAAGCACCACCACCACCACCACCACCACCACAACACCTTCCCTCCTCCACTGGTGGGGGTAGACTTCTTAGGACGCTCTCGTCTAGTCCAATTAGTCTAACAGATTCCCTACAGCCAACTCTTTATTAGATGATCAAAGCGTACAAAGGAGGCTGTTTCAAACAGAGCAAGGAGAGGGGCTGATGAAAAAACAAGTTATGATTAAGGGAGTGGAGGTGATGAGTAAAAGAGAGAGAGGCGGGGGGGGGGCAGGGGTGTAACAGACAGGAACAACGTATAAACAGTGAGAGCATTAGGGAGAGCAGAGGAGAGAAATTGAGAGAGAGGCCCTGTTTTGAGCTTCGGGGGTCTGTCACCTGTAGGACTTTTAATCACAGAGAGGTAAATGCAGTCATTAATTACGCAGAGATTCCAAGGCCTGTCGTACACAGCAGAGTGCAGAGTGCACGCCAACCCAATACGCATCCATTAGTCATTAGAGTTGTTTCTGGTAGATAATGGCTTCATTGCCTTTAATTTGTTTTGCAAACGGTGTGTGTGTGTGTGTGTGTGTGTGTGTGTGTGTGTGTGTGTGTGTGTGTGTGTGTGCGCGTTCGTGTGTGTGTGTGTCCCTTGGTTAAATTATTTTGTAGTGTTTGTGTTTGAAGCTGTGAATTTGAATTTCATGGACCTTATTGAATGAAAGCTCTATTTATGTCTCCCATCTCCAGTGCACGTAGGGCTTAAGTCTAACACACCTCTCTAAAACCTCCTGGAATATACTGTACATTATTCCTGACCAATCAACTCATTATACATTCAATACATTCATTCTCATTATAGATTCAATATACATTCATAAGTCAGTGATCTCTCCTTCTTTCTCTCCATTCCACCCGGCACTCTCGGCACCGCCACACTCTCTCACTCTCCCAGCTCGTTCTATTTTCCTTTCTCTTCAGCTTTCTGTGTTACACAGCAGGGTCTGAGACAACCCCATGGTACCAAAGAGTGGATATGCCTTCTCAGAGAGCTTCTGATGGGGAAAAAACAACCTCTCTCCCCTCCTGCACAGGGAGAGTTTGAGTTTTTTCCACTGAGGCCAACAATTTGGAGCTGCTCTTTACCTAGGGACGCCTGTTGAGTCGAGGCAGGAGATTAGATGGCAAAGCATCACAACACAAACACAGAATGTCAAACCCAGTGAAGAGGAAAAGGGCGAACTGGTTGTGGTTATCCAAACAGTGATACTTGCAGAGTGATTGCATTCTCAGACTCAGTGAAAGGCTTGGCCGCTGTTGTATGAAGCGTAGCCAAAAGTCAAGGCTGCCCACTACACACAACCGTCTACCCAGCCTCTTCCTGCTCTGAGTCTTAATTGGATGCCATTTGACCCCCCCTCCTCCTTAGCTCTTTACCTAGCACAATATCTGCTTCACTCACATCAAAATGACTCTCATCATTTCTTCAGAGTAGAAGAAATGGGGTGGCGGGAATCGGTGTGACAAGGGACCAATAGAACCAATCATTAAAGCAGCCAATACCACATCCCCCTGCCTACCCCCAGGGGCATCCAGAGCCTAATGCCAGCACACTGCCTCGGTATTATAGCTTATCTATTTATTTATCTTTTTTTTCTATCACCCTTCCACACCATGATTCCAGAACACTGGTGGCAGTAGCTTAGCAACCAGCTAGACAGAGAGAATAGGAGTAGGAGAGAGGGGATTCAATAAATGGACAAGCACCGAGATCACAGGGCGAGAGAGAAGCATTGTCTGCTCCTACTTCCGACCCCCCCTGCACCCCCAGTCAATTTCTGCAGGGGTGATGGTGAGGCAGCAGCAGTGGACACAGGGCATTGATCTAATCTCGTTTTTTCTCTCCATTTCTTTCTACCGTTTTTGAGAGGAAAAGATTGCTCCTGCTTTATCGCACCATAAGGCAAACTGCTAGGAAGGTTAACTAAAGGCAGGTCTTATTCAGATGGAGGGAAAGGGATGGACTACTGGATTGAATATAGATCTTCTTTGAGGACCAATAAAATGCCAGATAAACTAGCATTCTTGCCCGAGTCTGCTTTTGACACCCTCTAGTCTAGGCTAAGCATTAGGCATCTAATTCAACAGCAAATTGAAGAGATTGTGACCTCTGAAACTCAAGCTCTTCAACTTCTCTTCAACACCACCTAGGAGATATTGTACAGTCTCAGATTACAAATTCGGTAGTCGTGAGTCGGAGTCGTGAGAGTAACAAGCACCGCAGTGCACTCAGTACGTTTAAATGCTTTGAAAAGTTGCATAATGTTAATTGCCAGACAAGGCATTTTTATCACAATAATATGATCCCCTGAAGGAATGAGTTATCGGGTCTTCAGAATGTCTCCTAAACAAGCAAATTGCCATTGGGGGCTTCATAACTTGAGAAGAAAGCAACCAAATCAGCATGTAAGTGGTCGATAGAAATACTATTTAGTTTCAACACAACATGCAATTCTAGATTTTCTTTATGTTGGAGAATTAAAATGCTTTTCATGGTCAAATATATTTATAACATTTCCATTTTTTCAATTCAAAATTCAAAAAAGTGCAACCGCCGCATTTTGTAATAACATGCACAATATGTAATACATTTATTACATAATAAGGCAAACGTTATTACATTTTGCGTTCAGTCGATTTATTACATAATGTGCAGTTATTACATAATGCAGTGTTATTACATATTGAAACTGACTTTTTATTACATTTTGGGATTTTATTACATAATGTGCAGTTATTACATAATGAGGCTTAACAGGCCTAAATCATTCATGCAGCATGGATTGAAAACTGTACCGATTCTTTACCACTAGGAGGCTCTCCAGCACACTATGGCTCCAATAGGGGGCTCCACCCGAACCCATGACACGGCCTTACCTTTAGTAGGTAACCTACTAGTCAAATAGGCTAAAGTAGACACAAAAATATATTTAATTAAAAAATGTAAATAAAATGTAGGCTACGCAGTGAGAACAACCAAATAGTATGGCCACGCACGTAGACATAAACGTTTTTCTATGTGCTTTCTGAAACCCTATCATAAAATGTAGTTTTCCTCGAAAATTGTCTTGTATCCACGAACGGAATGAATAATAAATACCCCAGCTGGAGTCACCCATGGCTACTTTGCAATTGTCTTCTTTTCAATAGCAGACATCTGTATAGTTCACTGTCGCTTAAACTGTATGGAATGTGGGAAATAGGCTACAGAACATTATATTCTTATGTTTTAGAGTGGGTTTGAGGAGATGCGTGCCATAGTCGAATCTACTCCAAATTAGAATGCCAGGCGTTTCGCAAGAATCAGGAAAGGCATTCTAATTGGTGATCTAGAGGTTGAGTATAACTAGAGTAACACAGGCAACGAAAGTCAAGCTGTCCGTTGTGTCCCGACCGCTCTTTCTAAATGGGAACTTTTTTAGACCGAATGTGGACATTGTTCGCATTATTATTAGCTACAACTGAAGTTTTCGGTAAGTTCGTTTTTTATTTAATTTGTTAATTTGATATGCTTTTTCTATGTTATGCTGACAATACTGTAGGCTTTGACACTGTCATTAGTCCTTACAGTACTCGTTTATTTATTTAATTTGGACCATAAGTTGGTTCTAGCAACACAGGAAGGCTATATCAATTGTACATGGCGTATATCGTATAAGTTATAATATGAATATTTGGCCGATAGCCAAGATACAGCGCTACTCATGTTTAGTTCCTTATATGGGAGCGTTAATTCATGAGACGTTTCGCGTGTGCTCATCTTTGACCGGCCACACCTTTCCATCATTGGGCTACACCAAAACATAATCTTGTTTATTGTGATTCAATCATTATTAAACTGTGGCAGAGAAGGACCGACTAGCACCTCCACTTATTAATAAATAAGACAAAAATATAGTGAACGATCCGTTTAACATACTCGAAATCATTTCATGTCTGCAAGTAGGTTATGGTCATTTAAAAATATTTAATAAAGTGTCACTTTTTGTTTGAAAAGTTTCAGAATGATTCATAGAACTTTAAATGCTGCTGCTGTGTGGGTCACATTCAGTCTAAGACATCTCATTACACCACAGCTGTGCATGACTCAACAAGCTTGGGTCTAACGGTGTAGCTATGGAGAGTAAAGAAACAGAACTGCATAATCGTGATGTTAGGTTAATTATAAGGTTCTATCTCAATTTTTGTAAAAATTTTGTTTTTTACATAATCTGATCCATTAGGTGTTTATTAATGCCTGTGTGGTGTTATTTTTAAAATGTTTACATTTTTCAGTTAGTAATGAATAAAATACAAAGGTTCCATCTCACAAAACATAATGGATGTAAAAACTTTGACGCTCAATATCTCTGAACTGCCCTAAACGGAGATAGAACCTTATAATTCTAAGCTCACGTAATATGGTCTGAATTGCAGAAGTGGTCATGCACTAGTCAAGCTAGTTAAACCACAAACAGCCAGAGTAGCTAGATGCAGAAGCAACAACAATCTACAGTATTTGTCCATTTAGCTACAGGACCATCACTGAAACCACCACTCTATCTAATGTTTACATTGTTGGGTTTATTTCAGGTTCCAATATCTGCACATCTCGAGGGGTGAGCACCTGTAGACAGTGTTTGGCTGTTCACCCTAGCTGTGCTTGGTGCTCCAATGAGGTGAGGTTACACCTCTATGCACGTACCAAATGGTTCATTCTATTCTTCCCATTCTTAGTTCCATGCTTGTTTGGGCTTGAAACCCCTTTCCCCACCACATTCCACCAATTGAGACGACTGGCTACAGTTACCTTGTCCTGCAATGCACTGTGTCTCTTTGCCTCCAGCACTCAGTCAGTTAGTGAAAACTCATGTACTGATATTAAACATAACTGTCTTTGACATGTTACTTGGTGACATTCTTGTAATGCCATCAGATGCACCTGTCTGATTGCTCTGTGTCATGTGTGTTTCTCCTGTGTACTGACTGAATGTTGTTGTATGGGGGTCAGGACTTTGGTCTGGGGGGGTCCAGTGCATCCCGTTGTGATTTGAAGCAGAACCTGCTGGATGGGGGGTGTGCAGAGGAAGCGCTAGAATTCCCTTCCAGCACAATTAGTATCCAGGAGGACACGCCCATCAGTGACAAAGCATCCGGGGCAGCCGATGACGTAACTCAGATCAGACCTCAGAAAATCCATCTCAAATTGAGACCAGGTACTCTATTAGAAACCCCAACTTTTAATACTAAAACAGACTGGCTGCAAAGCTAACACACAGTACAGCACATTGCACAGAGCTTTCATAACATTCATACTTTCATCATTTTTTTTGCCCTGCTCTCTCTTCCTCTCACTCTTTCTGATCCTTTAACAAATCTTTCTTCTAATCTCTAATCTCCCCCCCCCCCCCCCCACCCTCACCCCCCCCCACATACACTTGCCATTATTCAGATGATCCAAGGCAATTCACTGTCATGGTCAAGCAGGTGGAGGATTACCCAGTCGACCTCTACTATTTGATGGACTTATCATACTCCATGAAGGATGACTTGGCCCGCCTCCGTACCCTGGGCAACGAGTTAGCTGCAGCTATGGGTCGTACCACCAGCAACCTGCGCATGGGCTTTGGAGCCTTTGTAGACAAGCCCATGTCTCCCTATATGTATATCTACCCGGAAGAGGCTGTCAGGAACCCCTGCCTTGGGTAAGGGGGGTAGGGGAGAAAGGGGAAGGAGGAAGATGTTGAAATGCCGGGGGGGGGGGGATTTTGTTGAGAAACTAAGACTAACTTTTTCTCTCTCTTTTCTCTCTGTCCCTCTTTGATGGCCTGTGTGATGTGTAGGATCCAGAGGCAGTGCCTGCCTCAGTTTGGGTACAAGCATGTGCTTTCACTGACGGAGCAGGTGGGTCGCTTCACTGAAGAGGTGGAGAAGCAGCAGGTCTCCCGAAACAGAGACTCCCCAGAGGGTGGCTTTGATGCTGTCATGCAGGCTCTGGTGTGCAAGGTATGACAAACACACACACACACACCCACACACACACACAGGCACTACAGAGGCTTATATATTATAGAAACACAGCGGTGCACACACCGAATATCCCCCCAATGCTCCAAGTCATGCCCCTATTTGCATTCCATTCAAAATCTATAAATGTACTTTCTTCCCGTCTTTCTCCTCTTTTCGCTCTCTCTCTCGCTCTCCCTTTCTTTTAGGACAAGATAGGTTGGCGTGATGATGCCTCCCACTTGTTGGTGTTCACCACTGATGCTAAAACACACATAGCCCTGGATGGTCGACTGGCCGGCCTGGTCCAGCCCAATGACGGTCTGTGCCACATCGACGAGGACAACAACTATGACCAGTCATCTACACTGGTGAGGAGTGTGTGTCAGAGTGTTTGTCTCTGTTTGAGTCTTATGATTAGAATATGTCTGTGGTCGAAAAAAGGGGAGGGGAATTGAGGTCAGGTGCTCATCCTCACCCTGTACATCTGCTCCAGGACTACCCCTCTCTGGCTCTCATCACAGAGAAAATGTCTGTGAACAACATCAACCTGATCTTCGCCGTGACCGACTACGTGATGCCCCTCTATCAAGTGAGTATACTGCCGTCATCTTGATGACTGGGTATATAGTTATAGTTATGGTACAGTACTTCCAATACCTCGGTATACAGTATGTCCTTCTGGTTCCTCTCCTCAGAACTACAGTGCGCTGATCCCTGGCACTACCGTGGGAACGCTGTCGGATGACTCTGGGAACGTGATCCAGCTCATTCTGGACGCCTACGCCGTGAGGGGTTTTAGAGCATTATTACAACAACCGCTTTAAATATCACGATGCGATTGGTTCCTGAGGATTTTCTGAAAATCGTACAAATAGTTTCTTACACACGTACTCTCCGCAGGGAGTACATCTTCACTGAATCTGTTTGTGTGTGTGTGTGTGTGTGTGTGTGTCTGATTGAATTCATTGTGATCCTTCCCCCCCTGACCCCGGAGCAGAAGATCCGCTCTGAAGTGGCGCTGGAGCTGCTGGATGTTCCTGAGGAGCTGGCTCTGTCCTTCACCGCTACATGCCTGAATGGAGAGGTCATCCCTGGGTTGAAGTCCTGCTCTGGCCTCAAGATAGGAGACACAGTGAGTATTCACCATCTGGGTGTGCTCTAGTATCTGATTCTACCAGGGGAGGCTGGTGGAGGCAGAAATCAGAGGACGGGCTCATTGCAATGCATGGATTTCATGTATTCAATTACCTACCCTGTCCTCGGATTTCTGCCTCCACCAGCCACCCCTGGATTCTGCATACCGATATTCTAAAGAGTTGAGCCTCAAAAGGTTCATGGCATCAGATTTGAGCTGAACATGTGATATCACACACTCACCTTTCCCCCCCAGGTGTCATTCATGGTGGAGGCGAGGCTTCGTGGCTGTCCTAAGGAGAAGAACCGGACCTTCACCATTAAACCTCGGGGCTTTAAGGATGCGCTGGAGGTCACGGTCGAATTCGCCTGTGGGTGTGACTGTGAGGCCCAAGCCCAGCTCGACAGTCCCCTCTGTAACGACGGCAACGGCACCTACGAGTGCGGCGTGTGTCAGTGTCACCCGGGGCGTCTGGGCCCACGCTGTGAGTGTGCGGAGGGGGACTACAGCCCCTCTGACCAGGACAACTGCAGCCCCACTCCGGGTGGCTCCACCTGCAGCGGGAGGGGAGACTGTGTGTGTGGAGAGTGCTCCTGTCACAGCGGTGACTTTGGCAAGGTGTGGGGCAAGTACTGCGAGTGTGACGACTTCAACTGCGTACACTACAAAGGGGAGATGTGCTCAGGTGAGTTGATATACACTTGCCTGTGTTTAGATTAATTAGATGGCCGTGTTGGTACCATGCACCTTTGTGCCTCTGTGTCTATATTGCATTTGAAAGGGTAACTCATGAACATTACTGTATGTTGATTGGTTGTTTTTGAGAATATTCTGTCTCTGGTTGCCTGGTACGGTCAGCCCTGTTTGTTTTGGGATCTTTACAGTAATAATAATCAGTCGTCAACTGTACCAATAACGTTTTTGCCAGGTCAAGTTTAGCAGGAAACTAAGCAGCCACCCTTTGTTACTGTCACTCTCAAAGCACAGGATTCTCACCTCACAGTTCTGAGGTCTTACTTTATTTCCAATATAAAGTGTTCAAAAGTATCATCATTTTCTAATTTTCACTGGGCACAAAAGTATGTCATGACATGTACTGCATATAGGAAACAGGAAACTGAGCTTGTTCACAATCACGCTAAACATATTCTAAGCAACTTGGTGAAAACCAACCTCACAGTTGGCAATGATCTTTATCAATGTTGAGTTCTAACCACAATGAAGCATGATTGCTCACTCCCTATCGCATGCCTGCACAGCACACCAGTTGCTCCATCAAAGTAAGAACATTTTAATAGGTCCTGTCATTGGATGATTTACACCATATGCTACTGGCTGGGGGGGTGGTCAGTTTGGTCTTGTTGATCCATGTATGTATGATGCCATAACACAGACAGCGGTTTTTTGCCCACACACATCATGTGTCATCATACCTGGTTGTCCCAACAGTTTGGTTTACCACTATAAGAAATGTGTGTGGGCAAAAAAACGTCAGGTTGCCAGATCGGTTTGATGTTGTGCTCAGAGAATGAGACGTACTAGTTACCAGAGTGAACGTGGTCTAATTTTTAGAGCAATTTAGATTTTTTTCCAGGAAAGATCTACATTGTAGTAATTTGTTTCCTAAAGCTGTTAGTACAGTAAGACTTCCTTTGTTGTCAGATGAATGGTTCCCACTGGTTCTCAGTGTAACCTCTCCTCAATCATCCCAGGAATGAGGATGTTCTACTGTTCCCATGGTCAACCATGTAGATGTGCTGTTTGTTTGCTCCTCCTCATGCCATAGCTTCCCTCCAGAGGGATGATGAGGCAGAGAGGTGGGGAATGATGATGAGGCAGACAGTCTTTGTTTTGTTTTTTTTCATTTGTTTTTTCTGAGTGGGGCAGTCCCACTCATATTTTTCTTTTTAATGACAGATATAGTGGAGATTATGACAGGAAGGATGGGTGAGAGAGAGAGGAGGGATGATATGCAGGATATGTCTCCGGCCGGAATCGAACCGGGGGCCCTGCGGTTACATGGTCAGCGCTTAACCCGCTACGCCACCTAAGCGCCCCGGCAGAGAGTCTTTTAACCCATGTGAGTTATGTGTCCGCCAGGGGAGGCTGGTGAAGGTAGAAATCAGAGGGTGGGCTCACAGTAATACATGGAATGGAATAAGGAATCAGCCCATCCTCCGATTTCCTCGTTCCATTCCATGCATTAGAAATAGCCCGTCCTCCAGTTTCTACCTCCACCAGCCTCCCCTGGGGTGAGGATTGGGGGGATCTGACACTCTTCTAATACTTTACTGTATGTGCTGAAACTCCCAATACTAATAGTGTCTATTCTATCTCAACTCTGAATTATTTATGGGATTAGTTTTGTTTGTGGAGGGAGATGCAGTTTGTTTGATTGTGGCGTTAGTCAGTGGGATCTGTTGTTTGTGTGGGATCAGACAGGGTTGGGTAAAACTCTGAAATCCAGCAGTCAGAGCGCTTCAAAGAGTGGCGGGTACCCCCCTCAAAGGACACAAAAGGAGACCTCAAATTCACTGTGTGTGTGTGCGTGTGTGTGTGTGTGTGTGTGTGTGCGTGAGTGTGCGTGTGTGCGCGTGTGTGTGCGTGTGTGCGCGTGTGCGCGTGTGCACGTGTGCGCGCATGTGTGTCTCCTATGGTCATGATGTATTGTAGTTAATCAGTGAAGTATCAGTGTTCCTGGGCCCCAGCTCAATGGAAGTCTCCCTGGCCCCCAAAGGCTCCTCCTGACCCCCAGCCCTGTAGATCCCCCTGTGGGGTTGTATTTCTCCCTCTGCTCTGGGATTCTGGGACTAGGGCAGGAGAACAGAGCAGGAGTCAGCAAGCACACCCCCAGGGCACGTAAACAGGCGGGAGAGAACAGGAAAGTTAGCATTCCTCTCTGGCACCCTGCCGGTTCACTCACTCATTCTCTCTCTATCTCTCTCTCTCTCTCTCTCTCTCTCTCTCTCTCTCTCTCCCTCTCTCTCGCTGTCTTTCTTTCTCTGTCTCTCTCTCTCTCTCACTGTCTTTCTTTCTCTGTCTCTCTCTCTGTCTCTCTCCCTGTCTCTCTCTCACTCTCTCTCTTTCTCTCTAGATTTCTCCCCCCCCCTCTCACTCTCTCTCTCTCTTCTCCCAGGTCCCATTCTCTGTCTCTCTTTCACACTCTTTCCCTCCCTAAAGAACTCCTAAAGATCACTCCCACTCAGGTCTTCTCTTTTCTTCCTTTTTATATTCCTATGCAAGTCATTATGTTTACACCATCTCTCTCACCCCACCCTCCATTCTCTCTTTATATCACTGTCTGTGGCTTCTTCCTCCCTCTCTCTCTCACTCTTTCCCCTGTCCTCCCTCCTCAACACCATGTTTAGTTCCCTCTGTAACCCCTGTAGATGATGGAACCCCTGTAGAGGAGGTTTAGAGTGCTCTCTCTGACTGAGGAGAGAGAGGATTTAGATCTAGAAACTCCCTCTCATGTCTGTGATTCGACCCCACAACTGATAAGGTTGTCAAGCATGAACCCTGGACCCATTATGGATGAGATAGAAAATAAGGGCCGTTAGCCAAAAAAAGAAAAAGAAAGGTTGTTGGAGAGAAAAGCGAGGACTTTCTACATACCATGATGGTGGCGCCTCACAGAGTAGCATGCAGCTATTTCCATAAGTACCACTGTGTTTTTACACTGTAAAACATTAACCAGCCCAGAGCAGATGGACTATGTCCATGCAGTGAAAATACCTGCCTTTCGTGTTTCTCACACACACACACACACACACACACACACACACACACACACACACACACACACACACACACAGTTATATTAGGCAGGGTGAAGACAGGATCCATGAGAGGAATTTGAGAGGAGGTGGTTTCACCTGAATTAAACAATGGCTGATTCTCTCAGGGTCTGGCTGTAGGGACCCCTGGACCTCGCTGAGGTTTCACCAGTCTCTCTAAACCAGCTACACTCTGACTAACGGGCCCTACTCTTAGTCATTCATTGTCATGCCCGGTTAATCCCAACCTCCCTGTGAGAAACTTCCTGAGAAGAGCTGATTATGAGACTTAGTCACACAAGCATTTCTCAACATTGTTGATGTAATGTAGCCTAAACAATGGCCTTGGTCCAAGAGTGGAGATGGAGAGAAAGAGGAAGCTCCATGGGGTGTGGTCATCACAGGCTTCGATAGTCCCAGGATTTGGAGGGGGAGACTGGGCATGGATCATCAGTCTAGTCCCGGAAGAAGGGAGTTTTCCTACCGTGGGAGTTTGTACTCTGTGGTGGTTAGTGATGACGTGTTGACATCATGTTATTGTGGTTATTACTGATTATGGACTCATCACACACACACACATCTCCAGGCATGCACACACTAGCTGTGTTACACACTTCACTCACAAACAGACAAAATCCGCCGCTGACACTCAAACGGTGACTCATATTGCATTGTGAAATTGTCAACATTACAGAAGGGATTACAAGCATGGGTTTGGCTGGTACAGCTCACGATGTAAAAAAACAACAAAGTTAAGTCGATTTGATTACAGTGTCTGTCATCTTATGGCTTTAGTGACCAGAGGATGTTGACTTTGAATTCTCATTTCCTGACGTGATGGTGACCAATGCCTAGGCTTTGGTAGGGTAATGGTTATGTTGCTGCTTCATGAATACATTGTAATGATGTGACATGGTCATGAATCCAGCCTCAGCAGATGGCCTGTACCTGCTGCCCTCGATCTGATGGTAATGTCTGGTCTCTCTGTTGGTAGGTCATGGGACGTGTGACTGTGGGTTCTGCCAGTGTGACGCTGACTGGAAAGGGGAGAACTGTAACTGCTCCACACGCACAGACACCTGCATGTCCAGCATGGGCATGATGTGCAGCGGCCGGGGCCAGTGTGTGTGTGGGGTCTGTGAGTGCCTCCAGCCTGGGGCCTACGGGGCCACCTGTGAGAGGTGCCCCACCTGCCCTGATGCCTGCACCATCAAGAAGTAAGTGGGGATGATGGTGGTGGTGGTAATGATGATGATGATGATGATGGTGATGATGATGATGGTGATGATGATGATGATGGTGATGATGATGATGATGATGATGATGATACAACAGGGACTGTGTGGAGTGCAGGCACTTTAAGAGAGGCCGTCTCATTGAGGACAATACGTGTGCCAGAATCTGCAGAGATGAGATTAAGCCTGTGGAGGAACTGGGTAAGAACTCTTTTCTTTTACGTCATAAATCATGTTCTCTAATGCACATGAGTAAAAACCAGTAAAATGGTTGTATAGCATAGATAGTGTTTAGCTTTAAAGGTAGTCAAGACTGTGTGATTACAGCTGACCTGGAGAGGCCCAATCTCTCTATGAAGTCCTTCCTTATCTATGTCCACCACTCTCTCAATACCTTACCTTTACCGTCCTCTCTCTGCTTCACTCTCCTTGTTCTTCATGCTCTACCTACCCCAGTCTTCAATGATAAGAATGCAGTGAACTGCACCTACAAGGATGAGAATGACTGTGTGGAACGTTTTCAGTATTACGAAGAAGCCAGCGGGAAGTCCATTCTCTTTGTTATGAAGCCAGGTTAGTACGTCCATATATGTGTGTTTGTGTCAGAATCAGAATCACTTTTATTACATCCCAATGTTCAAGTACACAAGAGTAAAATTCTCTGGCTTAGGTTCCTCAACATTGGCATTGCAGCAAGATACAAAATCCCAATAATAGAGTAAAGTAAAATAAGTAAAGTAAGTAATAATAAAGTAATAAAGTGATAAAGTGATGGTAGTCGTACTACAGTGGAACCAGTCGTTCTACAGTGGAATCAATAGTTCAAAATGCTGTGCAAAAGTACAATAAGATGAAATGCAATATGATACAGTACAAGTAGTCAATAGTCAGGTAGTGTTCAAGTAATCAGGTAGTGTGCAAGTAGCCATAATATATATAATTTTTGTAGTGTGCGTGTGGTTGGTTTGGGGGAGACAGTCTTTTGTTTTCCTGTGCGTGTGTTTGTGTGTGTGTGTGTGTGTGTGTGTGTGTGTCTGCGTGTGCGTGTGTGTGTGTGTGTCTGCGTGTGCGTGTGTGTGTGTGTGTGTGTGTGTGTGTGTGTGTGTCTGCGTGTGCGTGTGTGTGTGTATAGAGAAGCAGGGAGGAGAACATCATTACACTAGCTAATAATAGTGTGTTCCCAGCTGTCTTCCCAGTCTTTGTCTGTGGCAGTGCTATAGCAGCACAGGTATAAAGCATGCAGACTGGCTCCCTAGACAATACCAGTTCTGTCACCGCAGGTAGCCTACTGTCTACCTCTGCAACAGTGCTTTTATGCTTCTCCTCCATTTGCGCCAGATACCATCCTCTGCACCCCACAATGCTTGACAGTCACCTCTCCATCTCATGCTCTCCCCTCCCCCCCCTCTCTCTCAGACTGCCCTAAAGGGCCTGATACCCTGGTGGTTCTCATGGCGACGGCTGGGGCTATTCTACTCCTGGGTCTGGCTGGCCTGCTCATCTGGAAGCTGCTGGTCACCATCCACGACCGCAGCGAGTTCGCCAAGTTTGAGGAGGAGAGAGCCAACGCCAAGTGGGATACGGTAAGACCGGCTATGCTTAGATAACATACAGTACATACAACAGTTACAGACGGTCACAGAAATGGTTATGCTCACTGGTGCTTAGCACACATGATATTATAGTATAAAAATTGGAACAAAGAAAGACCCTGAGTATTGAGGGTATGAGAGAGAGTATTAGATTGGCATTAGAACATGTGAGTTAGAGGTAGATAGAGAAATAAAGACTTCACAAAGGTCTCACAAGGACGTGCATGCTGTGATCGTTGTGATTTGAATATAATTGGAGACATTTTATGAGAGACCTTTTGTTCATGGCGTTTGAAGTGTGTTAAAGTAAATAGGATAACTGTTTTGAGTCAACTACTCCCTGGAAGTTGAATGAGAGGCTGCCATCTTATGGAGAAACTATGAAATGCAACTCTAGTGATCTGTGTTCGCCGTGACATTGTATCTGATTTCTCTGGCTCTATTCATGAATGTTTTTTTTCATTTGTTCCTATTTTCCAGGGTAACAACCCCTTGTACAAAGGAGCCACCTCCACTTTCACCAATGTGACTTACCGTGGGAACTCGTGAGGGACACATTTCTTGATCAATCAAAATCCGATAAACTCAGGGGTCAATGAGAAAGATGCAATGTAAATACACAGAGAGAGTTTGTGAGAGGGACCCTCTCTCATGTATATTATGTCATGTGCTGACTCTACTGTCAAGGGAATAATATTGATATCAGCAAGGTTCTAAAACGTGTTGCTATTGTATACACGTGTTAAACCAAAGTGTTCAAATGCAGGTCAACGTTGCCCCCAATATCCTCATCCAAGATGCTGGTGTCAATCTAATCAAACAAAAACATATATACAGTACATATATTATTATACATGGACCCCCATTTCACCCACGAGGCAAATCCACCATGAACAGAGAAAAGAGATACAGAAAATGTGTTTTAATCAAGTCAAATCAAAATGCTTACTTGCAAGCTTCCTGTGGAACAGTGGAAATATCAAAGTAAAAATAAAAATACAATAATAGACAATAAGGTAATTAGTGTAAATAAAGCATAAATGTAAAATAATGCAATACGTGGTGATAATGTTGTGATATTTAAAGTGTACTGATAAGAAAGGCTTGTAATCGTAGTGCTTACCACCCAAGTACGGATTGTCTTCTGTTGTTTATGTATCACAGCTGCTGTTATTACTATGTGTGTTATTACTATGTGTGTTATTACTATGTCAGATAGATAGATAGATAGATAGATAGATAGTTTACTGGTTTTATGATACTCTCTAATGTCATTCTTATAAACGTTTTGTACTTGTTGTTGATGTTGGCCTTTTCTCCTTTTAAAACCATTGCTTGTTGCTCTTAAAATGACTGACATTTGGGGATTTGGCATGGGATGTTCAGATTGCTTTATAATTTCACAGAAATTAAAACAATCATCAACATTGTGTTAATGTTTGTTAATGTTTTCATAATAAATTACAATGTCAGTGTACAATTATTGTTGCTCAAATGTGGTAATCCATTTTTAGTAGATAGATAGTAGATATATAAAAAACAACAAAAAGATCTGAGCATTGTTTTTTTCCGATTGAATCTGTGAATTTGTACATTATGATACAATGAGTGTGCATCAAACATCGACAGTACGCCTAAGGGTGAACCTGGGATCTATGTCCTTCCTCAAAGCCCTTGGTGTTTTCTGGGGGAGACCCTGTAGGTTGTGAGCTACTTAGAGCATGGCATTTGTGCCTGGGTTTATGCCCCTTACCGGATAAAAGCTCTCAAGGCAGCATGCCCCCCTCCCCCCTCCTATTTGGTTGTTAAACTTTAATACAGCTGAGGCTTAGAGTGTATGGTCAGTGCTTTAGGAGTGGAAGTGTAGGGAAAGGTAAGTATCTGTGTGTGTGTGTGTGTGTGTGTGTGTGTGTGTGTGTGTGTGTGTGTGTGTGTGTGTGTGTGTGTGTGTGTGTGTGTGTGTGTGTGTGCGTGCGTGCGTGCGTGCATACACAGCAGCCCCAGAGTTAAATGGGCCATACTGTAACAGCTATACACAGAGAGAGAGAGAGAGAGAGAGAGAGACAGAGAGAGAGAGAGAGAGAGAGAGAGAGAGAGAGAGAGAGACAGAGAGAGAGAGAGAGAGAGAGAGAGAGAGAGAGAGAGAGAGAGAGAGAGAGAGAGAGAGAGAGAGAGAGAGAGAAGGAAGGGGAGCGTGGAGTCCGGGAATATCTCAATTTCCAACTGAGGAAGAATCCCAAACAACCTTTCTTTTATTTTCCCAAACAATGCACTTCCCATTGAAGCAGGTCAAAATGGATACACGAAGAGGAGGTACAAATGTATGTTTACTGCATGACTCACAGAATCAGAAATTAGAATTAATTAAAATGAATGATTACTCATTTGAATGCTATGGTATGATCAATTTCAGCATACATTTTGCTCTTTTAAAAACAAAACAGTCTCGTCTCTCATTAAGTTTAATCTATTCATTTATTCACGTTGTGGGCGGGTGACGCCAGGAGGGTGTCGGATTGGCCAATAGAAGTTCTGAGCCCGGGGCGCAGCGAACCAGGCACCCCTGCTTCGGTTGGCTCCCACATGCTGGTTGGAGAGAGGGGCCTGGCATGGACTGGCCTTTCTCTCCTGAGGAGGCATGTCTGGGATTGGACAAGAGACACAGAGAGAGAGAGAGCGAGAGAGAGAGAGAGACAGAGGGAGAGAGAGAGAGAGCGAGAGTGAGAGCGAGAGAGAGAGCGAGAGAGAGAAAGCGAGAGGGTGCAGAGGATAAGAACAGGAAAGGGCAAGGAAACACTTCGGACTTCACTTATCTGTTGAACACAATCTCCTTAGAGAAACTGTCAGCACTGGAGGGTGTAAAGTACTTCAAGGTGCTCAATAATATGTCATAATCACAGTTGAAGAGGTGAGGCAATATGAAGAAATGGGATGTGTGGTGGTGGTGGAGGAGGATGTTTGGTGGTGGGGGGGGGGGGGGGGGCGGGTGGTACACAGAGCCTAAATGAGCAGTGTGTAGGAGGATGCTGGTATGGGGTAGAGAGGGATGATGGAGAAATGGGATAGGAGGAGGGTGTGGGGGGGTGGATGTTGATGTTGATGATGTGGGGAGGGGATACACAGAGCCTAAACGAGCAGTGTTTCGGAGGATGGGGTAGATAGGGATGATGGAGATATAGGAGAGAGTAAAACAGGAAGTCAAACGATGTAAGGATGTAAGGGAGGGGAAGGTAGAGAGCAGAGGAGTGATGTCGGTGATGATGAAGACCTCACACTTACCCTGAACACAGTGGTGTCGGGTGGACCTGAACAATACCTGTCGCCATGGACATCAGAGGAGTGGATGGAGCCAGTAACAAAGTCACACCCTTGTTCCTGCTCTTCCTGTGTTGTCAGAGTCTGGAACTCTCTCTGCACCATCAGATCCAGCTCATCCAACTGCACTACAGCCCTACAGAGAGACAAATGAGAATGAGATAGACTAAGATGCATGTACACACACATTTTAAATGCTTTATTTATGTCCACATACAAAGTACAATTCTAAAGGACATACATACTAACAGTGCATTTTGACATCCTGGAAACAATTTGTTACAGTAATGCTGAGCCAACAACCAGTTCTGCCACACACAGGATGTTATTCGCACAAGACCAGTGGGTTGATCAATACTAAAAGACAGACAGTATCCCGCTCATGGGTACAGGAAGCACCGCCTTCTCCATATTGAGCGGCTACCAATAATAGCGGATATTGAGCAGTATTTTGCTAACTGTTTGGCCCTTCTCTTAGGAAGACCCAACACAGTGGTGTCGGGTGGACCTGAATAATACCTGTCGCCATGGACATCAGAGGAGTGGATGGAGCCAGTAACAAAGTCACACCCTTGTTCCTGCTCTTCCTGTGTTGTCAGAGTCTGGAACTCTCTCTGCACCATCAGATCCAGCTCATCCAACTGCACTACAGCCCTACAGAGAGACAAATGAGAATGAGATAGACTAAGATGCATGTACACACACACACACACACACACACACACACACACACACACACACACACACATACACATGTCAATAACTGTACTTCACCATGGGGAACAGCAAAGAGTACTGAAGAATGATGATGATCTGTCAATAAATTGCACAATATCCATCATCATCATCATCATCATCATCATCATCATCATTCATGTCTCATTTACACTGAAAATCACACAGATTGTCAAGCCACAGCATACATCAAAGCTGCCAAGCAAACAAACTGAAATGAACCAAACAGGCGCATCCAGCGGGCTTTGTTTGTTCTGCCTCCGCTCCTTCCCGCGAGGCGCCGGCTGATGCTGGTATGAATATGGAATGAGGCTGACTCTCGTTAGTCACCTGCAGTCGCAGAGCGGAGCCCCGATGCGGAGCAGACGGTGCGCCAGGGCCGCTCACGTGACGAGCCTGGAAACGGGACCAGCGGACCGATCCTCAGACCGCTGATGGACCATTGCGTGTGGGCCCAAGACCGGAAGGGACACGAGGCCATCGCTAGCCGCGCCACCGTATCTTCCAGGGGGCTCACATCAAGATGACATCCCCCAAGATATTCCACACACTTTTCTACAACTACATGTTGCTTTTGACTAAGCCGATACAAACATAAGTTACAGGTTTACAGGTAGCCTACAATAGAAATTGCTACTTCAGTTTTTGCGGAGGGAACACAAACAACTTTCCAGGACAAACCTGACCAAATATCATGAATATCATGGAAACAGGAATGTATTAGGCCTATTGGTTGTAGTTTGGGTCAAAATTAGATTTCAGTCCAATGAGAACCATAGGTCTATTTGTTATGTCATGTTCTTCATTCCCGGGTTTCAGTGGAGTCTCTGCACATGTGGTGGCCTATAGACCTCGTTCTTCATCACCTTGAGTGACACAGTCGCTAATTGTTCGCGGATCGTCTATGGGACGCTTAGTATAACATTATCTGAGAGTGACATCTCAAATGTAAGTCCTCCACTGGGGGCAGATTTGTAAAAGTTTTTGGCATAGTTCTGTTAGTTACTGAATAATAATAATAATAATAATAATAATAGCTAACTTTATTTATAAATAACTTGTATAGCACTTTTCCTGCAAACATGATCAAATCAACAATTGATGTTCGCAATCAGCTAAAAACGCGTAGGCTTAGCTATGTGTTACGCAACATAATCTGATACATTGCACAATAGACTTTGCGATTGCTATATTGGCTGCTGCGGTCATCTTCCAATTAGGCTATACAGCATTATTGGCCAATAGGCATTGTTTGTAGCCTACCAGAAATATGTTTTCGGTGATTTGTAATTGGTTGGCTGACTCGCTTTGGCCGTTCAAATGAAAGGCTGGCCTAGATGTCAGCCTCCTACATACCGTCCACCTGGGTTCTTGACTCGGCCGTCGCAGTGGATATTTGAAGGCCACTCGGGGACCTTTTCTCCGCTGATGTTCCAAGCCGATGGGTCTGTGGACGTGCTAGCGCGCTGGGATACTTGTGGCCGAATACCCTCTTTAGCCTTTTTCGCCTGTTTCCATATTTCCTGACAGACCCGGTCAAAGTCATCCTCAGGTACATTGGGATGGATCCAACTGGAGCGTGGAAAATGCCCTATTGCAGTCCAAGGCCGCTTAAAACGTGACCAGTCCAGCTCCATGGTATGATTTATTTGTTATTGGAATGTTTGGTTTGAATGTATTTTTAATTCGAAGGGCAATACAACAAATTCAAAATTAGAGCAACCATGGCAACCCGATGTGAATGTAAAACATCCATCAAAAGAACGCATGGGTTATTTGTGTGTGGGCTAACATTCCAAATGGTTAATAGAATAAGCCTGTGTGATGTATTAGAAATATGTGGCTTAAGTGAATAGTGTTTATCCTACTGTTTCGGTCTTACAATTATTATTTTCAGTTGAATGCCTCACGATTAGAGATCTTGTATGCGTCACATTTTTCCTGAATGTTGTTTTATTAAGAACATATTTGAACTACAGACGGTCCCATTCAACAACTTGTTAGCCTAAATCACACAGGATCCATGTCCTTGGATCTTCCAAGGCTCCACCAGTAATTTCAGGAGTTTTGCTTCGCAATGTGCATTATTATCAGTGATAACAAATGTAGCCTAATGTATTGATAAATACCTATCTCGTGAGGTAGGCCTATTTCTGTATGTTTCTCTCCCTTTGTAGCTTATCTCCCATTGGAGAAACACAATTTAGCCTATCTACAGTCCATGTCCCAAACTGACTTCAACTATAGACTCAAATCCTTCATAACTCTCTACCCGAAACACACTCTGCCTTGTGCTTTTATTGAATCACAAAACCTTTAAATGATCAAATGATCTGCCACCTCATATTTTCCCCTCATCCTGATTGAGAAACCAGCCTCACCAGAACATGTGACAATTCCAGTCCCTCGGTTTATATCATGCCTTGTATACACATGAGACTGCATCTGATTCAATGATAACTTATAACCAGCTAATTAAGCTACAGTATATCTTGCACGCATATTTTCCAAGGCTTATAGGTCTACTGCACCTCAAAGGATCTAAGCATGCCAATTGATTCAGCAGGGACGGGAGAGAAGGGGCATGGACTATCACGCATTGGTAATTCAATTTAATGTTGCGGATGGATTGTTTATTATTATAGCCAATATTATTTGTTTATGAGGTTGGAGGCGAGCTACATTTCATTATTCGGACCGTTTCAACGCTCAACGCATTTGGGAAAATAATTACCAGTTATATGCAAAAAAAATAATTACATTCAATTTTACTGGCGAGAGTTCCAGGCTGTTAGGCATCAATTTCACGTTTATTGACCAAGAAGTGGACATTATTCGTATTCACTACTAACTAAAGCATAGATCCTTACTAAAGTATAGCACGGGCGCCCTCAACCGGTTTAATGAAGTACTGACACTAGTTATTATGGATATCTTGTTGAAACTCTACAATCTTTGTCACGTGGTCCTTAACGTTACTTCCGGTAACTGCGTCAGTTCAACATGGCAGCGCCCTATACCGTCGGTGGGATAGCCGAGGGAAATAACATCGAAACGGGACACATTTTGCCAGAATCCACATCTGAAGACGCGAAAAGACCTCAGTTTGGGACCCGATTCTTGACAGATCCACGTCAGGTTTTCCAACATAATGCATGGTTCGTTACTCAGCTCAGCGACCAACACATGGACGGATAGGCAATGTTTCAATAGGTTTCCAATGAGGATATCTTTGGTGATGTGTTTTCCTTGAGATCTTGGTTGAGATGTGTCGCTCCTAATGTGTCCCCTTTCCTGTATAGGGACAATGTGGAATGGACAGAAGAGCAAGAAACAGCTGCTAAGAATAAGGTCCAAGAACATAGTCATCCACTCCCTCCTGAGAAACAAGGTTGGTTCATTGTACCCCCCACCTTATGAAGGGATCTGCATAGTGACAAATTGATACAAATCTATGATTCTAAATTTATATAAATAATAATAATAATTCTATATTGAAAGCTACCAATTTAAAGAACATTTTCACTACAGAATCCCAATTAATTCCATAGTGAGTTACACAGGTGCTGATCAGCCAAAGTGACATGCACATAATTGACTGTCCTCCTATCTCTGTGCCTATATAGTCATGTTAGTAATCTGCCTTGCTTCCCTTCTCTTTGAACAGAGGAATATGACTGCCGGGCTAACGAGTATTGGAACGACTTTTACACCATTCATGAAAATCGCTTCTTCAAAGACCGCCACTGGCTCTTCACAGAGTTCCCAGAGCTGGCCCCTCAGAGTCGCTTGAACCAGGACTTCTGCGCCAGAGACTCTGGCGTAGAGGACAACGGCCAACATGGCTTGGACCAAGGAGAAAGCAGTGAAGTCACCCCTGTGCCCCAAACAGATGGTGCCTTCCCTGAATCCAATGCAAAGTACTGCATACTGGAGGTGAACTCATTCTACTGACTATGTCCTCTGACTATGTCCTCTGTATTCACCTCACCGTTGATCATATGTCATTCAGTGTGTAATAGGATACAAATGATCCTCGTGCTTCATTGAACAGTGTGGATTTGCCTAGATCATACATGTAATGTGAAGTAAGTGTTATCTATCTTACTTGTATTTACCTAATAGGTTGGCTGTGGTGTGGGAAACACTGTCTTTCCCATCCTGAAGACCAACAAGTGAGTGTTGACTGTTTATACGACCACGTGTCATGTGATGAGCATCACACTCCCTCCCATATGTAACTGTTCAAATCTAGAATGTAGCCCTATTACCACCATTTACTTGGCATTTAGCAGACACCTTTATCCAAAGTTACTTACAGTCAAGTAAGTTATTCAAGTAACTGAATCATCTATGTTTAATGTTACCCCAACTCTAAAATGGCAATTCTCAGAAAGGATAGCTAGCCAGCTAATCAATGTAGATAACTCCACATTAGCTAGGACCTCTAGATCAGTCAATGGCTGGTAGGATATAGGTAATTAGCTTGCATAATGTCGGACTGTGAAGAAAAACAACTTATTGAAATAACCATGCAATAACTATTGTTTAAAGACATCACACAAAAAGGTTAGCAATTATGACATTTAAGACAACAACTTGCATGTATTTAACCAAATAAAAACCAATAAGGCATATGAGTCGAATACGCAGAAGGCTTGGATATAACTCATAATAAACTCATAATAAACGCTATACTATGGTGTTGTAGGCAACAGATATGTCTTTGAATGCCATTGCATATTTGTTACTTTTACAAAAGGAGGAAATAATCATACAGGTTTACATCCATTACCAATGCTATCTATAAAACCTATTGAAAGGGCATTATCTCCGAAGACATTACAGTGAGCTTCCACTGAGGCTCGGGCTTGCCTTTATTCCTTTATCCATAATGGCAGCAATTAAAGTATATGGTAAACTTTTCAACAGCCTTTTCTGGAGGATGAAAAGCATTATATTTCAAATTAGTGATAATATATTCATCCCTAGGTAAACAAGCGCGGATGCTAGCTTAGCATTAGCCCGGCTACATGACGTCATCAGTGGTGGACAGAGCACAGATCCCCAAGCAGTACACATCATAGCGGGGGACTTTAATCATGCTGACCTGAAGGTAGTACTACCCAAGTTTTATCAGCATGTTAAATGTGCAACAAGAGGAGATAACACACTGGACAAGGTATACACCAACATCAAGCTTGCCTACAAAGCTAGACCGCTAGCTCATCTAGGCATGTCTGACCACGTGTCCATCCTCCTGATCCCAGCCTACACTCCCATGAGGAAAAGTGCTCCCATCACCACTAAGACTGTCAGAACCTGGCCAGCAGGGTCCGCTCCACTGCAGATCTGCCTGAATTACACCTCATGGCAGGAATATGAGCATGAGGACCTGGAACAGTTCACGTCGTCGGTTCTGAACCACATAGTGAACTGCACCAATTCAGCCACCGTGGACAAACGTGTCCGGGTCTACCCCAACACGAAGCCATGGATGACTGAGAAGGTCCGACAACTGCTCAAGGAGAGGAACAACGCCTTCTCAGCGAAGGACAAACTGCTGTACAACACCACCAGGGCTAACCTAAACCGTGGCATCCGGGAGGCCAAGGCAGACCACAGAGAGAAGATTGAGGTATGCTTCCTGAGCAACGACTCCAGGCGGGTGTGGCAGGGGGTTCAGCACATGACAAACTTCAGAGCCAACAGGCTCACAGCCGCTGAGGGCGACCCCCTGCTGGCGGAAGAGCTGAACTCCTTCTACGCCCGGTTCGACGAGGGGCGAACGGAGGTAACCACAACACCACTCTCTCCAGCTCTCAGCAGCCTCACCCTCACAGAGCATGAAGTGAGACGCGTGCTGAAGGCGGTGGACCCCAGAAAAGCCTCAGGGCCGGACGGCGTCCTGGGACGGGTGCTGAGGGACTGCGCCGACCAGCTGGCCGGGGTTTTCACCAACATCTTCAACCAGTCCCTGTCCCAGGCCACCATCCCACCCTGCCTGAAAACCTCAACAATCATCCCAGTCCTGAAGAAAAGCACGGTGAGCTGCCTAAACGACTACCGCCCGGTGGCACTCACACCAATCATCATGAAGTGCTTCGAGAAACTGGTCCGGGCCCACATAGTCACATGCCTCCCACCCAACCTGGATCCATACCAGTTCGCCTACAGAGCCCACAGGTCCACAGAGGACGCCATCGCGACGACTCTCCACTCCACTCTATCCCACCTGGAGAGGGGGAACAGCTATGCGAGACTGCTCTTTGTGGACTTCAGCTCTGCTTTCAACACTATCCTTCCAGACAGGCTAGTGACCAAACTACTAGACCTGGGACTATCACACTCCATCTGCGCATGGATCAAGGACTTCCTGTCTGACCGCCCCCAGAGAGTGCGGGTGGGCTCCCACACCTCCACAGCCCTCAGACTCAGCACTGGGTCCCCCCAGGGCTGCGTGCTGAGCCCCATCCTCTACAACCTCTACACCTACGACTTCACCCCCGTCCACCCCAGCAACTCCATCGTAAAGTTTGCAGACGACACCACCGTGGTGGGCTGCATCTCGGGGGGGGACGAGGCGGTGTACAGGGATGAGGTGGAGCAGCTGGGCAAGCTGTGCAAGGTTAACAACCTGCTGCTGAACCAGTTAAAGACCCAGGAAATCATCGTGGACTTCAGGAGGAAAAAATCTGAGGTCCAGCCCCTGCTAGTCGATGGAGGGAGCGTGGAGAGAGTCTCAACTCTCCGATTCCTGGGGGTGCACATACAGGAGGACCTGTCCTGGAGGACCAACACAGCAGCCATCATCAAGAAGGCACAACAGCGGCTCTACTTCCTGAGAGTCCTCAGGAAAGACCACCTCAGACAGGAGCTGCTTGTGACCTTCTACCGCTGCACAGTGGAGAGCATCCTCACCTACTGCATTTGCGTGTGGTTCTCCAGCTGCACAGCCGCAGAGAGGAAAGCGCTACAGAGAGTCGTGAGATCGGCCCAGAAGATCATCGGCGCCCCCCTCCCCTCTCTGGAAGAGCTGTACAACACACGCTGCCTCAGGAATGCCACCAAGATCTCCAGGGACCCATCCCACCCTGGGAACGAACACTTTGTTCGGCTGCGCTCAGGCAGGCGGTTCAGGACCATGTCCGCACGGACAAATAGACTGAAGCTCAGCTTCTACCCTAGGGCCATTCAGGCCCTGAACACAGCAAAGACCTAGGTTCTAGGCCCTGGACAATCTAGACAACTTGATGGCAGCTACTAGATTGTAAACATAAGTGCAATATTGAAATACAACTGTGAACATTTCAAACCTGCTAACTGCGACACTTTAAATGAATGTGCAACAATACTATGTGCAATATGACAACCCTTGTGTACATAAGGTTCAGATATAGGAAAAGTTAGGATATTTATAGCATAGCATAGAGTACAGCACAGTGTTTTATTGTATAGTATAGTAGTATAGTATAGTAGATAGTGTACATAGCCTTTATTTATGTAAACCAGCTCTTTCCCTTTTTTATTTTACCCTGGGCCCTCTTGTTTTTAATCTTTTTCTAAGCACCAGGGGAGCCCCCCCTCCTAAATTTCGTTGTATGGTACCTGTACTGTATTAATGACAATAAAGACCATTCATTCATTCATTCATTCATTCACATGCCTACCATGTTCCTTATACATTAAAGTGATAATTTCTCTCCCTTTGAGAATTCTGTTCTATACTTCTGACCGTAAACTCATGGCTTTTACGGGGTGCTAAGTAGGATTTTAAAACTCAAACAAGACATGTTTGAAATTGATTTGATTTGATTTGATTTGACCCCAGCACAGCCAAGTTCTCGCTCCTGCTCACTAGCCCTTACGACTGTGACCCAGCACCCCTGCTGGAATCAAGAGACTCTGCCTGCCTCCTGACCACTACATAAACAGAGCACTAGCTAAGAAGATTTCAAAGATTGCAATGTTCTTCTCGAGTGACATATTCAGGGGTAGGTACTTCACAAAGGCTAGCTCTCAGTTTGGAGTTTGTATATCATCAATACTAATAATAACAGTTTAACCTGTTAAGCATCCAACGGCCCACTGGCGGTCCCTAGCACCATATGCTAATTGTCTTGCCCTGTACATGCTTCCTATGTTCCTATGTTTCCATAGGTAGTAATGCGTTACATCCTCTTAAGATTCTTGCAAAAAAATAATCCATCGCAAGATGCAATCATAGCAGCAGGCACAATCAATGTCGCTGTCAGACCACCAACAAACACACTACATTGACAAATTTGATAAAACTCACCAATGAAGCCGTACCGATGAAACCGATCGATAACATTCTAACCAACAACGGTTTGTTTACATTGCTAAAAAAAAGTATTTAGGCGAAAATGTTAAAGAAACTTTAACTTCAGTGTGTTCAAACTTGTATTTTTCAATGCCAGTGCCACTTAGTCATTCTTACTGTTGGGGAACAAACTCCAGATTGTTACTTTCAAAAGGAGACCAACCCATTACTCCAAATGGTTCAAGAACAGCTTTCAATTTACTTTAGGTACACATTGGTGTATACAGGTGTTTTAGGCTAATTATACAGGAATGGTAAGAGGCTACTAATACTTTATTGTGAATATTCGGTTGAGGGTGGAGCTTGGTCTAATGAGTTGCGATCACTCTTCAGATCAGACACGTCATGTGTGACTTTTCAAGAGGTATGACTTTTCACCATCAGTGCTTTCTTGTTCCCTGACCATGTCCCCTTTGTGTGTGGCAGTGATCCGGGGCTCTTTGTCTACTGCTGTGACTTCTCCAGCACAGCTGTGGAGCTGGTCAAGGTGAGACAGGGAAATTATGGATAGACTTAATGATGAGAGAGGGAAATGGCTGATAGATAACTTCCTGATTGGTTGATGAACTAATGAATGAACCATGCCTTTTTCCCCCCACCAGACCAATTCAGAGTATGACCCTGAGCGCTGCTTTGCCTTTGTTCACGATCTGAGTGATGATGGGGCCATTTATCCTGTCCCTGATGGAAGCCTTAATGTTATAGTGCTCATCTTTGTGCTCTCAGCCATCCATCCTGACAGGTAATGCCTCACTCTCTCGTTCTCCTTCTCATTGCCTTGAAACCTTGTCGTGAGGGTTGTTTAATTCTCTCTCTCCCAGGATGCAGGCATCCATCAGCAGACTGGCTCGGCTCCTGAAGCCTGGCGGAGTGCTTCTCCTCAGGGACTATGGGCGCTATGACATGGCACAGCTCCGCTTCAAGAAAGGTTAATGTGACCAAGAAATCTATGTTTATCACTGTGTCACAGGTAGCTGTCTGTCATTTTGGGGCCATGTGTTGAATGATTTCATGTCTGTTTCTTTCTTTCTTTCTTTTAAAATTCAGGAAGGTGTTTGTCTGACAACTTCTATGTGCGGGGTGATGGGACACGAGTCTATTTCTTCACTCAAGGTAAAAACAGAAAAATCTAGAATGTTTCTTTTTTTTATCTGTAATTCAGGACCATAAATAACCCTCCTTTTTTATACAGATGAGCTCCATGAAATGTTCACTGAAGCGGGGCTGGAGAAGGTGCAGAACATGGTAGATCGACGTCTGCAGGTAAACAGAGGCAAGCAGCTGACCATGTACCGAGTCTGGATCCAATGCAGATACCGCAAGGCTCATACACAACCACTGGAGACACAGGACTGAGTCAGTGAGGCGAGGGAATGCAGCATTTCATCACTGAAGTTCCTGTCACAACTGGAGGCACATCCCCTGGCCCCTGGCACGGGTGCATGGAAGTGGGTCCATAAAGTGCATTGTTGATGGTAGCCATGGTGATGGATAGGAGTGATGTATTGGGGAGGCATTATTCCTGATGTTGATTGACATATTGCAATTGGGTTACTCCAGGTGCTGAACTCAGTATAGATAAACCTGATGAACTTATGACACCTGAACAAAGGGCTGGAGACTCAGTATACAAATGTTTATATTCAACAGACTGTTGCTCCCTATTATCCATTGTTTTAATCCAAATCTTCATTTCAAACAACCTCTTTTACCTTCATACCTTAAAAATGAATAAAAACAAAATGTATAATCCTCACAATTTTGCATTGCAGAGATTTGATGTGTGCCCCTGTAGAACTGTATCTAGAAGCAGCTATCAGAGACTATCTACGATCCAAGATTGGGTTTAAAAGTCAAACAATGCATGCTAATGTATTGTATACTGAGCCCATTGATTGATGTTGAATGTGTTATCTACATTTTCTTCTCTTTTTTATTTTTTATAACTGTGATTTTATTCTTAGTAGAGATTTAGCCTGGCATTCTGGTTTAAACTCACTGTTATCTTGCACCCTCTCCTGGGGCCCAGCAGGGCTCGATGCACTCTGGAGTTGTCCTCACTTCACATCTCGAAACATACTGTATGTTACATGCATGGTCGTGGACATTTCATCATTAGATCAGATGCCCATGTTATTGTGAGGGAGACGGCATACAATTGTATAATTATATTTCGGGATGTATGTATCCAATTTCATATTACTTTAATTGGGCAAGTCTAGACAGACTCCGTCGGACTCTAAAAAACGCACGTTTTTTTTTTTACCTCCGTTGCGAAAGGGCCCCCGCCGCCACCTCTGTTATAATCCATATGGGGGAGGGGCCATTTAAAACAATGCTCCGCTATAGTAAATGGTAAATGGACTGCACTTATATAGCGCCTTATTCCAAAGCGCTTTACAATGACCTCTCATTCACCCATTCACACACCAATGGCGGCAAGCTACCATGCAAGGCGCCGGCCCGCTCCTGGTGAGCAATTTGGGGTTCAGTGTCTTGCCCAAGGACACCTCGACATGTGGCCGGAGTTCGAACCGCTGATCTGCCGACCTTGCGATCATTAGACGCCGGCTCTACCTCCTGAGCCACAGCTCATTAAATTTGCTCTGAGAACGCCGGAGCGCACACTGGGTCAACGTCATAAAGGGACCAAGTCATTTGATTGGACAAGAGGCATTCCATGAGAGCTGATCAGATTCCAAAGCGATTTTACGAACGCAGCCAATGCAAACTGTAAATAGAGCATCTAGGTTGCTAGGCAACGAATATGTGCATTATCTAAAATAACTGTTAAATACATATCGGTTAGCCTTTATATTTTTAGGATATTAACATCTAAAAGCCATAGCAGAAATTAAATTGGGGGCAGCCAGTATTGAATCCACCGGCAGGTCAACGATAGAAAGACGGGATAGTATTGAAATAAACCCAAGTATGGGGTATGAAAGGCAATTTGTGGGTTCTAGAGATAGCGCTGCCACCACCTTTTTTTACTGGGTTGGTCCGGGAAACATGTCACATGGATGAGAATTCAGGAAGCACACCAGGGTTTGGTAATAGAAAATACAATGTTCTTTATTTAACAATATACCGTATTTTCCGGACTATAAGTCGCACTTTTTTCATAGTTTTACATTGCCGTCTACAGCCGCCAGAGGGCGCTCTGGGCTTGTCACAACTATATGCTGCTCCTGTACCACTAAAGAATTAACTGAAACATTAACGGGAGCTTGGTGAACTTGTTTACTGGTAACTTGCTTGTTGGACTAGCTGGTTCCAGAGGTGCTGGATGCATTTGAGTTTCACTCCCATGTGTCGTCATCTGCAGCACTGGCAGCTGGCTGCTGCCTGGACTCATTATTGGCTGAAGCTCCACCCTGGAGACAAGGAAGAGATTTGAGAGTCATGAACATGTAGTCAGTTAGCCTGGTAAGAGACAGCCAGGGGAGGCAGAAATCAGGACAGGATCATGGTAATTCCAATAAAATCAGCTTGTCATGTTGATTTCTGCCTCCACTGATGACAGCAAGACTGTATTCTGGCAGTTTCAAAAGAGGACCCTGTGAACATGTATAAACCTGACAGGTACTTAGCACCTCTGAGGGATAAAGTTATGCTAGTGCAACTTTTCCTGGTAACACAAACACCGCACAGGTGACTCATTCTTCAGTGGAAAGCCAGTGCTGAGTTAATGCTAAATAGGATGCTTGGAACGGCCTGACAGACGTCACCAAGTGAAGGTTTAGAGTGGTCCCAGGGATCCATTTGGGATCTCCCCCAGTGCAGAGCCTGATAGATGCTCACCATCCTTGAGTCTGGGTTGAACACGGAGGTCCCATGGGCACCGAAGGCCGCATCCTCCAACCATTTGGGCACTTCCTGTTGAGCCTGCCAATCGAGTTATATGTCATGTTAGAAAATGCATCCTAATCTCAAAATCTGTCCGTTGTCTGAATTAATCCACTTGCTAATCCACTTGTACTCTCCCAGTCCCAATTCTCCATCCTTCTCCCTAAAGTATGCACCTCCTCAACCACTTTAGGAAATAAGTTCAGAATCTATTGTTTTTACCTCATACTGTCAAACGTTTCTTTCTCAAAATGCATTGGGAGGAAAACATCCAAGGTTCCTCCCCTTGATAGTCCTCCAATGTGTATTGAGAGAAGAAGAGAGGACAGACTGTTGGGATGCTGCAGTGCTAGCTTAGTGACCTACCCCAGAGAGGATTTTGACGAGAGACAGAGCCAGCTGGCTGTCTTTGTTCGGGTCGTAGAAGGTCACAGCTCTCCCAGTGTTGCCGCAGCGACCTGCATGCGGTGCACATACTCATCTATCTGTTTTGGGAGGTCAAAGTTCACCACATGCTGAACGTGTTCGATGTCGAGGCCGCGTGCTGCCACAGAGGTGGCCACCAGGACGGGACACCTGCCTGCGCGGAAGTCTGACAGCGCCTGCTCTCGCTCCCGCTGCTCACGGTCTCTGTTGATGGTGAGAAGACAGTAAATGCCAAGCATTTGAGCAAAGCATTTGAGATTTGAAACTCTATACCATATTATTTCCACCTTTGTGTAAATGTATGAAATCCTTTACCTAAGCCTAATCGCAGTTAAGATACGCTCATATTGTGACATTGCTCTTATATCAAGACTGATACTTCTCACATGAATGAGGCTACTAGAATCTAGATCCATTGCATCGAATAAAAATCATTCAAATATGGTCATCATCACAGTTCCTTGAAGTGAAGCCTGGCTCCAGGATGAACTACCCATGAATACTAGTAGTAGAAACCTTCTCCTGACAGAGAACACCTACCCATGAATACTAGTAGTAGGCACATTATCCTGACAAAGGTACGCGGCGATGAAGTCAGCCTTCCTCTTCGTATCCACAAATACCATGGTGCGCTCCGTTCCTTACAGAAACAAAATCCATTTCAGACATCACGTTCAAGTTCCCCAAACACAGATGAATTGACACTAGTCCTGGACTAGTCCTATCACACTTTCTATAGAAAATATCCATTGAAGAACCTTTTTAGTTTTTTATTACTTAATCTGTGTCTGGGAAACCTGTCTTAAAGGATCAACTATTCATGAGAATTATGATTGAAATACAGGGGAGGCAGAAATTGAAGGACAGGCTCATGGTAATGCATGGAACAGAACAGGCTGTATGGTGAGGTGTGGACAGTCACCTGTAGTCTTGAGTATCTCCAGGAGGGAGGACGGGACACCTGCCTGCGCGGAAGTCTGACAGCGCCTGCTCTCGCTCCCGCTGCTCACGGTCTCTGTTGATGGTGAGAAGACAGTAAATGCCAAGCATTTGAGCAAAGCATTTGAGATTTGAAACTCTATACCATATTATTTCCACCTTTGTGTAAATGTATGAAATCCTTTACCTAAGCCTAATCGCAGTTAAGATACGCTCATATTGTGACATTGCTCTTATATCAAGACTGATACTTCTCACATGAATGAGGCTACTAGAATCTAGATCCATTGCATCGAATAAAAATCATTCAAATATGGTCATCATCACAGTTCCTTGAAGTGAAGCCTGGCTCCAGGATGAACTACCCATGAATACTAGTAGTAGAAACCTTCTCCTGACAGAGAACACCTACCCATGAATACTAGTAGTAGGCACATTATCCTGACAAAGGTACGCGGCGATGAAGTCAGCCTTCCTCTTCGTATCCACAAATACCATGGTGCGCTCCGTTCCTTACAGAAACAAAATCCATTTCAGACATCACGTTCAAGTTCCCCAAACACAGATGAATTGACACTAGTCCTGGACTAGTCCTATCACACTTTCTATAGAAAATATCCATTGAAGAACCTTTTTAGTTTTTTATTACTTAATCTGTGTCTGGGAAACCTGTCTTAAAGGATCAACTATTCATGAGAATTATGATTGAAATACAGGGGAGGCAGAAATTGAAGGACAGGCTCATGGTAATGCATGGAACAGAACAGGCTGTATGGTGAGGTGTGGACAGTCACCTGTAGTCTTGAGTATCTCCAGGAGCTTGTCCCTCTTGTCATACTGAGACACCTCAACAATCACCTGCTCCACGTCACTGCAGGCTCCGCCCACCATCCCCACAGCCAGGAACAGGTAATCAGTCTTCAGGAAGTCAGCAGCCATCCTATAGAACCACAAATCCTTTTCTTCATCCTCAATGCAACAATATATGCATTCTCAGACAGATCACTACATTCAATATAAATACTTCCACACAACCATCATCTCTGCTGTTCATAATAAGTTTATCTGCAGTAAACTTCAGTTATTTCCACAAACATGAGAGAGAGAGAGAGAGAGAGAGAGAGAGAGAGAGAGAGAGAGAGAGAGAGAGAGAGAGAGAGAGAGAGAGAGAGAGAGAGAGAGAGAGAGAGAGAGAGAGAGAGAGAGAGAGAGAGAGAGAGAGAGAGAGAGAGAGAAAGACCTACATCTGGATGTCAGTTGGATAGGTTGCACTAAACATCAGTGTATTGCGGTCCTCCTTGGGGGGCATGCCTGGAGACCCAACCAGCTTACACATATCAGGCTCAAAGCCCATGTCCAACATCCTGTCTGCCTCATCCAGGACCAGGTAACGCAGCTTACTCAGATCCACCTGGGGGAGAGAGAGAGGGTTGTATTATTCCAGAAGGAGTAACCAACTCCAATGAAGTGCTCTAGTTGTACAACTATACATAAAGGACAGTCAGTTATAGCAGTTGGTTAAATAATAATAATAACTTTTATTTGTATAGCACTTTTCCTGCAAACGTTGCAGCTCAAAGTGCTCCAATCATTATATAATCATAATTTAATTATTTAGGCAATATTAAAAAGATGGGTTTTCAGTCTTGACTTGAACATATTTGCTGAGTAACTGGCAGTGCATTCCACAATTTGGGTGCATAAAATGAGAATGCAACCTCACCAAATCTCTTCTTTTGTACATGTGGTACACAGAGAAAACAAGCATCAGAAGACCTGAGAGCTCTATTGGGCTGATATGCTAGCAAAAGGTCTTTCAGATATTCTGGTGCTGTGCCAGCAGTGAAGGCTTTATAAACAAGCAGAATGATTTTGAAATCTATTCTGAATTTAACAGGAAGCCAGTGTAGTCTCTAAAATAGGAGTTATATGAAAAAAAGCACATGATATGGAAGGATAGATAGAACTAAAGGCATATGGATCACCTGCCACCAACTGCTCTCATACGTTAAACAATACGTGTACAATAGCGTGTACTGCAGGACAGATGAGGTACAGTAGATGAGGTTACCTTCCCTCTTCCAATGATGTCCAGCAGTCTCCCCGGGGTTCCACAGAGCACGTTGCAGCCCTTCTGCACCTCTGTTATGGCGTGTCGGGTGCTGGCACCCCCATAGACAGGGCGCACACGCGTCCTGCAAAGGTGAGGGACAATGTTGTCACATCATTTTTAGTTCCTTTGGGCAAAACAACATTCACGCTTTGCTGAAAATGTGGCATTCATCCTAGAACTGGGGAATGTTCAGGACACTTTGTAAAACTCCTTAACGTTTTATAACACATTCTAGAAGGGCTGCCCTCCTTACCCGAAAGCGAACTTCCTGGCCTCAAGCCAGATCTGGACGATGAGCTCCCTCGTGGGAGCCACGATGATGGCCTCTGGTTCCTGCACCTCACAGAAGCTGGCTGCCACACCGTCCGCCATCAGCTTCTGCAGGATGGGCAGCAGGAACGCAGCCTGGGGAGCGGTTTACAGCAAAACAATCATTAGTCCCTTACAGATTGTTGTTGTCAATTGTATTAATTGATTTGTCTGCACAAAGAGAGAAAATTAAGGCAATTGTGCAGGGTGCACTTGAATTCAAAACATGTTGATAAAACATGCTAGAGCCAAGAGTTAATGATAGATGACATTAATGACATCCAAAATATTGGAACACACAATATATAGAACATTTTTGTGTAGATTGTAGAAGGCGACTCACTGTTTTTCCAGAGCCGGTCTGGGTACAGGCCATGAGGTCTCTGCCGGCTAAGATGATGGGGATGCCATGCTTCTGCACCGGGGTGGGCTTCACATAGCCAGACTTGGTGACGTTCCTGTTCAGAGAATCACACAGGGCAGCCTCTTCAAATGTCTGGGGGGACAGAGATGGGGGGACAGTGTTACGGTCTCTCAATTTACCTTCAGATCATACAACAATTCACAGACAAACAAGCAAATGTAAACCATTCAAGACAATTTGTGAAAATTGGTTAAAAAAATTTGCTCATCAGGTAGTGAAAGTCATCAACTGAGGCAACATGAAGACACCAGGAAGGAACTCACCAGGATGGCTTTGGGGGGGTTGCTGCCACTGACATCCACCAGGATGTTGTCATACTTGTCAAAGTTGATGCCCGTTTCAAACTGAGCGAAGACATCAGAGTCCTCTTCAGAGGGGGTGGGGGGCACATAGGTCACCCTTGGAGGTGCTAAGGAGGGAGGGGAGGCACAGGTCACCCTAGAAGGTCCTAAGGGAGGCCTTAGATACTCCTAAACTCCTGCTTAGCTAGACCACCCAGGAGAGACGGTTTACAGTAGAAGAGAAAGTTTGCAATATTTAGAGCCCATGGCCATCAGGTATGAACATACTGACCATCAGCATCACCGTCTCCTCCCTCACCATCCCGGGAGCCTGATGTGGGAAACAGGTCTCAATAAGACGGCAAGAAAACCATGTTTAAGTAAGTAAGCCTTGCACACAAGTAGGGCAGGAGCCCATCTCTCCTGTCAACCAGGGAAGCAGAAATCAGAGGACAGCTCATTTCAGGGTTCTCCCCAAACAATACAAGAGTGGCTGGGCCACCTTGTCAACAAATCATGTTATGCTTTCGACAAATCAATCATGACCATTCATTGATAAGGTAATATCTCAAAGACAGAACCTTTGGAGAACACTTCTTCGTCTCTTCCACGGTAGCCTGAGGAGAACAAAGACAAGTCACACTCTAAGGAGATGGACTTGTGCGGCAAGGCAGTTTCATCCAACACTCTAACGTCTAACCCCATGTCCTCAGACATCAATGGAAATTCCTGCTAAAATAAAAGTTTTTAAAAAACACACAAAAGCCCACTGAATTACCTCCTCCACCGAAGCCTCCTCTTCCACCTCCATCTTCACCATCTGAAACCAGGAAATCACGTTTGAGATCACACCCATCAGCAACTCAACTAGTACATTCTTATGAGCATAGTTGGTGTTCATCTTCACAGATTAACCAAGCATCTGCGTGTGCCTGTATCAGGTGTGTGACATGTTTGTTCTTCATCAGTCATGGAGCTAACAGAACATTCTAGAAGGGGAGATCAGTGGAGGCAGAAATCAGGAGACAGGCTCATTCGGATGGAAGGAGGAATGGGGTGTTCCTCATTTCACCGTCACCAGCCTCCAGTGGTGCAGAATCAGATGTACCTCTAGAGTGGAAGCCTCCTCTGCCCCCACGACCTCCTCTGCCACCTCCAAAACCTGAGGGGAAATAGCAGAAGTGAGGAGAATTCAATGGTTTACCGCCATTACACCCCCAAGGTTGTCCCCAAACAATGTAAGAGTGGCGCTGCGCCATGGTGTGAACTTGGCAACAGAGCACTTTATCCTACAGTATACGAAAACCATCATACCTTTTTCATTGATGTCATCACCATCCCCTGTAAAACAGAAAAGTGTTTTGCAGCAAGTCTTATCACAAAGAAGCATGTCAGACAATGGGAAATCAACACATTAAGAGACACATAGGAAAGAATGATAAACTGAATATACCTGTAGGCGCCAGGTATGGGTTGTACTGTTGTCTGTTGTTTGTTGTTCACTGTTGGATTGTGGGTCACGTGCAGGGATTCGAGTCACGTGGTGTTGGTGGTGCGTCAGTGGTAGTATTGAAATCAGCTGTTCACCTGTCGGAATTGTGTGAATGGCAGGAGAGGGGGTGAGTTGGGAAGTCCTACTTTTGCTGACCGCTTCAACAAGTCACTGTTGGAATATCTTGGAACACTGTTTTTAATGTTTTGTGATACCGTTTCACCCTTTGTTTTTATATACAATAAATATACCAAACTTACTTTTCGGGAACAGTGATTCATTGACAGCCCTCATATTCGAGGGTTGTAGTCAGAGTGGAGACATACGGACGCTAGACAGAATACATTTATTGACAGAGACAGAGATAGAGATAGAAATAGACAGGAGATTGGTAGATATTGATAGATAGATAGACATAGAACATACAGAGATAGTCATAGATTCATAATTGCAACACATAGGCTAGCCAGATAGATATACATTAAAAAAAAACGTTGCCTGTTCATGTACACAAGCAATACATCTTTTATTGTTCACATAAGCACATGTCTGTCCAGTTCCCACAATATAGCCTTGTTTTGCACTCTTTCCCTGTTCCACAAGCACATCCCAACACTGTGGCCCCTGTTATGCCATGTTGACCATCTATATCTGCCCCAATTATCAAACAGCCATGTCCCACACATGCCTAAATGTCGTTCAGATTTGTATCTTTACATAGAAATCAGAAATGGACACAACATTTGCATTTATTTATTTATTTATTCATATATATTTATTATAGTCTACTAGACACATCAACATTTAAGATCGTATATGGCCACATACACATTGACACAGTGTATCACAGCACCTTTATTGAACAAGATATCACAGATGACGGTGAGCTTATTGTATTTTGCCTCAAATTCCTGACTTGTGAATCAGTCGATACAGCCGCCATACCATGACCTGACCAGCAGATGGCATTGTGGAGCTGCTGTATCGACTGCATTGATAGATCGACACTTTTTCCGACACAATATTGTGTCGAACTGTCAATTGCGTCGAAAGCTTCGTTTCCCCCCATCACTAGTATAATTGTGCCCTGCCTCGCTCAGCTTTTTGGACGTTTAAGACGTCTCCCAAACATTGACGTTTGAGCTGGTGTTTTAAAAAAAAAAGACGTGATCGATCGATGAGGCCAAGTCAAGACAACTTCACACAAACGTCATGCTCCGAAAGTTGATCAATCTGTTTTTCCGGAGGAGGAGGACGGAGGTAAGGGGAGTTAAATGATTGGAACGACACAACTTCTTCCGTGACCGAAGATTGTTTGTTGGGGGGCGAGGAGAGAGACACGGTGAACCAGAACCCAAACTTTATATTGATCGAACAACAACACACATTTGGAACCGAACATCTTCAACTTGGAGGAGTGGTATATATAGGCTACATTAGGACATTAGGCTATTGAGAAATAACTTTGATCTGTGCGTGATGAAAACAGCATGTGATGATGGCCAGGCGTTGTTCGGAATAAGATACCCAGAAAGAGGCATGCTATGGCCCTAGTAGTAGAGAGGAATGTGAGCCTGGGGATACCCGTGTAGGGACTGCAGGAGGGCGGGTTTGGGGACACCCCCCAGGTTTTTCTAGGCCACGGAGGGAATCCTTCCGTCGGCGGAGAGACTGAAAGCGCACGGCCGCGTCTAGACTGTCTAGACTGGGAACTCAAACAAGCGAAGAACGGGGATGTGGATGAGGCCTCCTCGACGTTTGGGAGTGTCGGGGTAACACACCTAGCTCTGCTAAGGCCAGGGAGACAGCGGGGGACTTCACTAAACAACGTTTCTATCCTTCCTGGTTGGAACCTTTGAACACATTTACAGTAGGTGGCCACAGTGTTAATTGTTCTGGTATTGATTGTGATTGTGTTGTCATTTGCCACACTATAGGCTATAGAATGCTATATGAATGGGTCGTATTGATATCCCTATAACAGCAGGATGCATTTCCAGCTAGCCTGTTTAGCTGGCTAAGCTAGCAGTTAGAACGTTTGACAGCTCGCATGTCAGCATTCCTGGCTGTGTAAACATGACCAGGGACAGGGATTGAACTGACTGTTACTGTAAACCCCCCGGTTTGGTTTTCTATAGGTGCGTTATATGTTATTATTCACTATATAAGCAATATAGCTAAGCTACCTATTGGAGCCAGATATGGCCAGCTTTCATTATAAAGTGAGGGGGTCTCCTGTTGAAATCGGAACTGTCATCATGTCACTTGATCATTGTCCCTCAGTCTCTGTCAGTCATTCATCTCAGTTAGCTAACTAACTAAGTGTGATAGTGATGTAATAACCTTTGATCAGGTTGTTAGTTGACATTGTGGTTTGGCATAATGGTTGGTCCTTTTGCCGTAATAACCAAAGTGGACTGCTTGATTGCTTGCTATATAGGGATGTAACTACTAGACTCCTCCACCATTAGGCCTATAATCATGAGCTTTTCTACATACTTGCTATCTTATCACATGATGATGCTGTAATTCTCCATGCCAGCACTGCATATATTTAACCAGATCAGTCTAAAATGGTGTTGGGATCAGTGTTGGGATTTATACTGGTGGTCTAGACACAGCAAGGACATTCATTTCCTACTTTGATGTGTGTGTCAGGCATATGATGAGTCACATGTTCAAGTAATTTTCCAGATGCATACATCAAAAGATGACTCACTCACAAACACTCCCACAGTATTGAACTGTCATTGTAATCACCATAGCATTGCTGTCCGATTATTTCAAACTTCTCTGACTCTTTCTTCCTCTGTCTCAGCAGCCATGATGGAAGAACTGCACAGCCTGGACCCGCGGCGCCAGGAACTGTTGGAGGCTCGCTTCACTGGGGTCGGTGTGGCTAAGGTAGTTACTGCGTCATTAGGGACAGGATATAGGGCTTGGGCCTTTCTCCATCTCAATCGCTGACCCTTTGGACAGACATGGGATGGAATCACTCTTTACCCTCCTATTATTTTTTCAGTACACGTTTAAAATACTGTCTGTCTACACCTTGTCCACTCGCTCACTCACTCACCCCTTGTCTTTGTGTCTCTTTCTTTGTTTGGTTCTCTCTCTCTCTCTCTCTCTCTCTCTCTCTCTCTCTCTAGTGAACATTGACTGTGTCTGTTTGTTGGCTAGTGTGATGTGGCATCCTTTCTTCTTGGCTCATGATGTGGTGGCCGCATATGCGGATGCTGATGCCTGCCAAAAAGGGCACAGACGGGGAGGTGGTGGGGCAGGAATGCTGGTCAACTTGCATGCATAGAAACCCTGACCAGATGTTTTGGAGGTAGCATGGGGCTTCTGATTAGGGACCCAGCCTGGTGCAGAGGTAGGCTCCATCAGAGTGAATGAGCTCCCTTTGTGGAAGGTGATCTGGAGCAGAGCGAGGGTTAGAGCCAGGAGTGGGCCCCATGCCAACCGTAGGCAGAGCTGAGCCCAGAGCATGGCACTGCCGCAGAGAAAATGGCTGCTCCCGTTAAGGCATCGCGGCACTGCTGCCCCGTGTGACCATGGTTTGACAGAGATCCAGTGTAGGGAGAGAGGAGTAAATAGAGTATGTAAGAGATTTATAGCAGAAAGAAGTGAGAGATGTATACGCCTTGGTCAGAAAAGCCTCTCTCGACCTTGAACAGCTCTGTGGCACTGCTCCCTATCAGTCAACACTGAGCTGGCATAAACGTAGACGGGGGAGTAGGAAAGCTGATCCCTCGAAAAGACAAAGGGCTACTGTCACCTAAGGAAGAGGAACAGAGGCTCTACTAAAATCCTTAGAAAAATCCTCCCTGCCTGGGGTAATCATGATTTTGTAGGTGAACGCAACTTAAAGGAGCATGTCATAGCTGTGATTAATTACTCGAAGGATGGGTAGAAGGAAGGATATATGTTTGAAGTTTGATTCAAAGTATTTGAGTGGTGCTACCCGACTTAAAGAGAGAGTGAGAGGAGGGATGAAAGAATCTAAAGGTGACCATGTGGGAGGAAATGGAGAGCGAGATGTGCTCCTAGCCTCCTATACCTCCATTGGACGTGTCTGATGTTCAGCCATTTGACTGAAGTTATGTGACAGAGCTGTAGTGTGTGCCCAGAATGACAAAGTATGTTTTGCTGATATAGCTGCGCCTGGTTAATTTAAAAGTGAGACATTTGAATGACATGGCATCACCTTGGGACTCACCACCTTATTATCTATTCACCGGAGAGTGGCCAAAGGGGGAAACAGTCGGTTAAATGAAAGTGTAGGCCTCCTCCCTCCCCACCTGTGCCGTTTTATTGTTTGACTGTAAAGATGAATTATTATTCACTACCCTGTGGCTCTCACTTTCTCTCATGTTTTCTGTTTTGTTTGTTTTGAACAGGGTTCAGGCCACAATGAGTCATCCAATCAGAGTCTGTGCAGTGTGGGCTCTCTCAGTGACAAAGAGCTGGAGGTCAGTATCCAAGAGTTCTGGAATATGGTCCCTGTGATGCCATAAATACGTCTTTCCAATCCAAGCTATGTCATTGTACAGAACAGTCCCTTTTTTATTTCTCCCTCTCTTCATAGGCCCCAGAGAAAAAGCCTAATGAGCAGAGAACGAGAAAGCGGAAAGCGGACCCCTATGACAGCAACCAAGGTGATCTACCTGTCCTACCTCTCTCTCACCCACCTTTGTAATGCCCGCTGCTGTGCCCCTCTGACATTCTGCCTCTCCCTCTTTTTCAGGGAAAGGAGGTGCAAGGGGACATAAGATCAGTGATTATTTTGAGGTGAGTGTGATTGTATATTTCTTTGCTGCTGGACATGACTCTTCATTTCTTTTCTCGTACTAAATGAATTCAGCGTTCTGATGTTCTCCTGACCTCTCCATTAATTAAATATCTCTATCTCTCTCTGTGTCTCTGTCTCTGCAATCTCAGTTTGCGGGTGGTAGTGGTCCTGGTACCAGCCCAGCCAGGAGTGTTCCTCCAGTGGTCCGCTCCTCTCCCCAACATTCCCTCTCCAACCCCCCAGTCATGGTGAGCATGGCCTCCACATGGCCTCCTCATCTCTGGCTTTTCTTACCATTCATCTTCCGTTCCTAATAAACTCACCATATCAAAATATGCATTTACATTTGACATTTTAAACATTTAGCTGACCCTTTTAACCAGAGTGATTTACAATTAGAGATTACAGGGACTGTCTCCCTGGAGTAGTTTAGGGCTAAGTGCCTTACTCACAGGCACAGTAGTGGTAACTACTAAAGTAGTTGACCTTCTGATCACCAGTCCAACTCACTATTCACTAGGCCACCACCACCCCCCCCCCATATGCCTTGATTGCCAAGCAGAATGGTTGTGTGTTCCATGGCCACGTTGTTGTGTCTGTACTCTTGTGTTTCTGTTTGATTGTAATAAGGTGTTTTGTTTCCCAGGTGCAGCAGGGAAGCCCCTCCTCTATGGGGTCAGCCAACACAGAGCACTCGTTGTGCTCCCTAAGACCTGTCTCTCTTCATATGCTCCACAAAGCTGCACAGGTACCACTGTTCGCACGCGCGCAGACACACACACACACACACACACACACACACACACACACACACAGGCTGACTAGCCTGATGATAACTCCTGATATGATCTGATATGTCTTGTCTAACCCCATACCTCTCCTTCTCTCTCCTTCTCTATCTCTCTTCCTGTTCCCTCTCTCCAGTCCGACCTCACGATAGAGAAGCTTGTAGCGATGGAGCTCAACAAGAACTCTGACTTAGAGAAGAAGGAAGGGCGGATAGACGACTTACTGAGGGTACAAATTCCATCACACTTCTGGCAGTAGTGCAACATTTTTTTGGTCTAATGGAAAAACATGTCCTTGGCCTTGTTGTTTAAGTGGCAAAGTGCCACGCTCCAGGCATGCTGCAGGTTCTAATCTCACTTCTCCAGTTCTCAGTGCTGTGGCTACAGCACCCACAAGCTTTTCCTCATGAACCATTACGACAATGAATGAATCTGTAACTGTGACCTGTGCTTTTGTTTATTCCCAGGCGAACTGTGACCTTCGGAGGCAGATAGATGAGCAGCAGAGGATGCTTGAACGGTATAAGGAACGATTGAACAAGTGTGTGACCATGAGCAAGAAGCTGCTCATCGAGAAAGTGAGTGTCCCCACAGCCTCTACCATAGGCTTTTTCAATCTCAAACTTCTCTTTAACCGAAGGGCATTTGGCGAACAAAAGGATTCACTTTCCCCCAAATTTGAGGTCTGTATTTGTGTTTAATCTCCCACCAGTCCAAGCAGGAGAAGATGGCATGTCGGGACAAGAGCATGCAAGACAGACTCCGTTTGGGTCACTTCACCACGGTCCGACACGGAGCCTCTTTCACAGAACAGTGGACAGATGGATATGCCTTCCAGAATCTCATCAAGTGAGGGCCTCTTTGCTCTAAATACTCTCCGTCTCTGTGTCAATCTCCTCCCATCGCCTGCCATGCTCCCCAGTTCTCTGTGCTGTTACTATCCTCTCTCTCTCTCTCTCTCTCTCTCTCTCTCTCTCTCTCTCTCTCTCTCTCTCTCTCTCTCTCTCATATATGAGCTCTAAAGAGACATACGTATGTATAGGCTAAGCTCAGCTGGACCAGCTCTGACCCTGCCTGTCTGTCTCATGTCTCTAGGCAACAGGAGAGGATCAACTCCCAGAGGGAGGACATAGAACGCCAGAGGAAGCTTCTGGCCAAGAGGAAACCGCCCTCCATGGCCCAGACTCCGCCCCCTAGCCTGGAGCAGAACAAACGCAAGAGCAAGACCAACGGAGTAGAGAGCGAAGCGTATGTATTCGCTTTTCCCACTTGTTTCTTTCGCTGCATATAGAGTGGAAAAGTTCACAATTGTTTACGATCGTTTTGTCATCCTTTCAGGTTAACACAAGCGGAGTATCACGAGCAAGAGGAAATCTTCAAACTAAGACTGGGCCATCTCAAGAAGGTTGTGTGTCCGTGTGTGTGTCTGTTCGTGTCTGTGTGTGTGTGTGTGTGTGTGTGTGCGTGTGCGTGTCCGCTTACTGTACCTACATTGGTGTGTTGATTTTTGTCAAACCAGCTGATGGTTACACTGTGGCTTGCAGGAAGAAGCAGAGATCCAGGCAGAGTTGGAGAGGTTGGAGCGAGTGCGGAACTTGCACATCCGTGAGCTCAAGAGGATCCACAACGAGGATAACTCCCAGTACGTGCCCATCCTGATCTGTTGTTTTGTCCCTTTCTGCATGGCCCGTCTTTTAGATTGTTTGTCTAAATATGTCTGTTTCCACCACAGGTTCAAAGACCACCCAACACTAAATGACCGGTACCTGCTACTCTACCTACTTGGCCGAGGGGGCTTCAGTGAAGTTTACAAGGTGACACCTCACCTCCTGCTCATCCACAACCATGCTGCAGGCATTGACCTGCTCACATTGTGCTCAAATGGATTCTCCAGGGATATGTAACTGACATAACTGTAATGTTCACCAGAATGATTCATTAGAGTTCATTTTGGTGACAAATTTGGAGCTGATATTGATGCCAAATGACTTTCACTTGTAATGAAAAGATAGAAGAATAATGTTCTTTTTAGATGATATGAGTGCCAAATTGGTCTGACTTTCACTGATGGTGGTTCTTTCCAAGGCCTTTGACATAACGGAGCAGAGATACGTTGCAGTCAAAATCCACCAGTTGAACAAGAACTGGAGGGATGAGAAGAAGGAGAACTACCACAAGTGAGTGTTGTCTGCCATGTGATGTGATGAACAGACTGTCACACCAATCTTTGTCTTTATAACTGGCACCATCCACATATACAGCATGTTATCTTTCCTGAACTTGTAGATAGATACTTCCTCATTTGAGGTCATAAACATTCTTACTTAAACACAGTTCTTTAGTTTTTTTTCTCCTTGTGACAATCATCTCACCACAATAGCTTATATTTACTGGCATAAGAGACAATGTTGGTTGTTTAATAACATTTGAGTGGTAAACATAGTCGTTTTCTGTTTCAGACACGCATGCCGGGAGTACAGAATCCATAAAGAGCTGGACCATCCACGAATAGTCAAACTCTACGACTACTTTTCCCTCGATACTGACTCGTAAGTCTCCCCCTTTTCAAAACATTAGCTGGAAGATGACAACCTAATTAGGCTGGGGACGAATGTGGTTGGGGAAATAATCAAGAACACACGACATTAGCCAACACGTTCAAGGAAGAGAATCTGAGACTTGTTTTTCTTCCCTAGTTCTGGTATTTATTTTTTTACAGTCTGTATCTTGCCTTAGTTTGTTTTGAAACAGTGGTTTTCCTCTCCCCTGTTGTTTTGGACCAGGTTCTGCACGGTTCTAGAGTACTGTGAGGGAAATGACCTGGACTTCTACCTGAAGCAGCACAAGCTGATGTCAGAGAAGGAGGGCCGCTCCATCATCATGCAGATCGTCAATGCCCTCAAGTACCTCAACGAGATCAGACCGCCCATCATCCACTATGACCTCAAACCTGGTGGGTTACCACAGCAACAGACTACAGACTGACATACAGACAGCCTTCACACTGCAATAGTTGAATGTCCACTACTGTGCTATCTCCAGACTAGTGCTAGGGTGATACAGAGACAAACCAACGACTGTAAAAAAGACATATGTAAGAATTTGCTGTTGTAGTTATTTGGTAATAAGCTGTGATCTGTCCTCAGGCAACATCCTCCTGGTGAATGGCACGGCCTGTGGAGAGATTAAAATCACCGACTTTGGCCTGTCCAAGATCATGGACGACGACAGCTATAACTCAGTGGACGGGATGGAGCTGACATCACAGGGAGCAGGGACCTACTGGTGAGGATCCTAATTATCACTTTATATTAATACCCACTAAACTGTGGTGCAATAATCATTCTTAATTTAAATTAATTTAATTACAAGAGAGCATGCAAACTTAACCATGCTTTCTCTTGCCTTTCAGGTACCTACCCCCAGAATGCTTTGTGGTGGGGAAGGAGCCCCCTAAAATTTCCAACAAGGTGGACGTGTGGTCAGTGGGGGTCATCTTCTACCAGTCTCTATACGGCCGCAAGGTAAGTTGAGTTGTTAAACAATTTTTGGGGTTTCTAAACAATCTTGGTTTGTTGTTAACTCTTGCTCTCTTATCTCCTTCTACCCTTCTTGTCTCTCTCTCTCTCTCTCTCTCTCTCTCTCTCTCTCTCTCTCTCTCTCTCTCTCTCTCTCTCTCTCTCTCTCTCTCTCTCTCCCTTGTGTTCTTTGTTCCATATGTTGCTGTGTCTCCAGCCCTTTGGCCATAACCAGTCTCAACAGGACATCCTACAGGAGAACACCATACTGAAGGCAACAGAGGTGCAGTTCCCTCCCAAACCAGTGGTCACTCCCGAAGCTAAGGTAGTAGAATCTCTTGTTTCTTTGTCCCTTTCTCCCCACCTGTCTCACTATTTTTTCATTAACTTTTTTTTTCTTCTATTTGCACATTCATTGCTCCCTGCTCCTTCAATTATTCTCCACTGTTATTATTCTTAACTACTACTCTACCCCTCTTTCCTCAGGCCTTTATAAGGCGTTGTCTGGTCTACCGCAAGGAGGACCGTATCGATGTGCACCAGCTGGCCAGCGACCCCTTCCTGATGCCTCACATCCGCAAGTCTGTGGCCACCTCTGTGGCCTCTGGCATGGCCATGGCCTCCACCTCCAGCTCCTCTAATAGCAGCGCCTCAAACTGAGCCCTTGCCCATGATGAAATAAAGTAGAATTGAATTGAATTGAAATTACTGACCTGAGTGGATGGGTGGGTGGGGGAGAAGCCTGGTTTAGCCCTCCCCCCACCCTGCCATGTTGCACCCTAGAGAAACTAGTGGGGCACAGGCAGGGGGTCATGAGTGTGGTGGAGGGGGTTCTCAGTGTTGCCACTGGAGCCTGTAACGTAAACCCTCCATCCCCCATGTCCACCCACCCAAGCCTCCTGTCCCTCTCTCCCCTGAGGGGTGGCATTGTTCTGGGGGTCAAAGCCCTGGGCTGCCCCCACAGCAAGGAGAGGGGCATGGCACTGTGCTGGTGAGAAGTAAGGATCAGTGTTTGGGTGATTTCTCCAGCTAGAATTGAGAGAATGAACAGTACAGAACAGCTTCAGCTTGGACAGATGGAAGGGACTGTTTAAGGCCCTGTACACAAACACACACTCATGCACGCACCATTTCCAGGTACCCTCGGTTCCCCCAGATCAAGCCTTTGGTTGTCATTCAACTCCCTCCCTGACTGACAGTACCAGTCTAGCCTGCCTTTGGACTGGACCTGAAGGTCTTGGCATTTATGAATTTATTCAAGCTACCTATCCTGGGCTCTCCCAGCCCCACTTAAGCCACTTGCCCAGATTTAGATCATGTGTGAAGGGGGTGGGAACTCCCTCTATTTAAGCCCTGTGACCAAAGCTTAAGACTTCCAGTTGGTGGCACTGTTACGCCCCCGTTTTCTAAAGATTGGTTTTTTAGTCATGTAACTTGATATGAAGTTGAAAAATGGTGAAAGATCCCTTTTATATTTTATTTTCTTCCATTTGTTTTTATTTACCCAAGTTTAAGAAGAAAATGTTATTTGTGATTAATTTTTATTGAATTGCCTTTGTATCCTCATTACTGTATTCATTGATTGCCCCCCTTCATAAACGCACATATTTATTTAGGTATGTTTTAATTATTTTTTGGCCAACAAAATGCAAGGGACTGGTTTACAAATGTGTACTGTTGGGGGGGATTGGCCTTAGCAGATAATTGCATAAACCATTAAATACTGTTGGTTAAACTGTGTGGTCGGAGTTGTTTTGGGGCTGTGTGATTTCTCATTACTTTGTTTTTACTAACAATACTTACTATTTTTTACAGCACACAACAAAAAAAGCAGAAGACAATTTTTTCATTTAATTAATTTATCCAGGTTGAGATCAAATCTATTTTTCTAAGAGACACCTTTATTTATGTATTTGCTTTGTTTATGCCTTTTTGTATAAGATATGAACTCAAGTTAATCCCTTAGACAGACACATAATATAGGCTATATTTTTTAAACGTGCAGTGCATGTACGTAGATATCACCACGATGTTCACTAACCATTACAGTTTTTATCGATTGCTTGAGCACATTTTTAAAAACCGTATTCAACTTTTAAAAGCAGTTAACATGTCTGCCAAACCACCACAGTGCTTTTGCTAAATCCGCTACTGTAGAGTAGTGCACTAAATGCGTAACTCAAACCGTCAGTACATCAACACAGTATCCTTTGTCATCTAATGAAAAGGTCAATCCACCATTAATTTAATAATGACACAATAAATAGTAACTATAACCATCAAAATGCATTGCAGGCTGAACAACTTTCATTTGAAAACAGATGGAAAACGTGCACTGCAGAAAAACATTTAGAGTAGGCTAATCTATTCTCCTGTCTGCCAGGCTAGATGCTACTTTACTGATGACCTAATTCATTTGTGATTACGGGCTGATTATTAGTTGAACTGTTAAACGATGCGAGTTTACAATAATTTACTATAATAGAAGAAATAACTATATGCTGTTATGCAATAATTCAGTTTTGCTTGTCAATACTTACTTCATTTATTTGTGTCTTATGTAGAGAGTTATATTTAACTGTTTTGAAAAATGGTGCATAACATTTGCATTTTGAGTGAAAGCAAGGAGAAATTACTATTTTGCTGAAAGTGTCACATGTGATTCTTCGGTTTTCTACAAATGCGATTGAGCAAAAGGGGAAGGGGCAGTCTAAAGGGGAAATCTTGTATGATCTTGTAAATGTATGATATGAAGCCATTGATTCTTGAAATACTTGAATAACTTATAAATGTCTCATTAGCTTCGGGTTAGGGTTCATCAAATAAGGGGTGACCACTTTGTTGTTGTTTGAATACCAGATTGACCATTTAAGTAGTGATAAATCCTATACGGTATTAATCATAGGCTGTGAGTGTATGGGGGTGCCATCCTTGAACAAGGATTTCACCTCTCCAGGTTTCACCATCCACACTGAAGATTGGAGATTTAAATGTTTTGGTTTATAAATGTTGTGTAAGTGAATAAGTGAGATAACACTGAGTGATCTTAAGTATGTAGTGGAGTAGGGTTGATACTGCCCTCCACCTTTTGTGTGTGTGTGTGTGTGTGTGTGTGTGGGGGGGGGGGGGGGGGGGGGGGTCTGTTTGTGTCTGTGTGCGTGTCACTGATCTAGTTTGGTTGTGTGTGTACAATCAAAGCCACAGGGATCAATAATGATCAGTAGGGGGGGACACAGGGCCCATGGCGATGCATGTTGCTAGCCCAAAGAGGGTATGCTAGAGCTAGTGGATGATAAACCGAAATGGAACACATCTGTGACATTGGTTTTATGTCCACACACCTCTGTATCAGTGGATGTGGAATTGTTAAGTGATGCCTTCATCATAGCATTTCCCAGATTGGATCATTTCCCCTCTGCCACACTTCCCATAACACACACACACACACACACACACACACACACACACACACACACACACACACACACACACACACACACACACACGCACACACACACACAAACTGACTTCAGGGGAGCCATGTGAAACTATATGCAAATGCAGACATTCATGACAATAGGACAGCATAACGTGGCAACATAGACCTCAAATGATCCAAAAGGCATTCTTCTCATCTGTAGAGGCCAAGAAGCCACCACATGTCTCTATTTGCACCCATGTTTATGAGCTGGATTTGGATTTCTGGAAAGTTCCAAACGTGGTATCATAGATCCCACTGTCTTTGGATCAAACATACATGCATACACATAGACCTACCACCGAGATCGTCCTTAAAATACACAACTTACACATAACATAACCCTAATATACTTTGCCTAAGTGCCTACTCTACTACTCTACTGTACCCTGTCTCGTCAAACTAATAGCATACATATTGCAGTTGATATTTGAGGCAGGGATTGAATTTCGGATTGCAAAGTGACATCAGAAGAGCATCTTTTAAAGGCAAGGCATCATTGTTGCAAACCTGAAATAATTTGAAGTAGCCTACTGTCTCATGCATAACTAGGCCTATAGATGTGTAGCCTATGAGAGGCGGGTTGTGTGCGGTGACGCAGCGTCTGCTCTCTCCATTCATTTTGGACTCATTAACTGACGCGCTAAAAGACACACAGAGCCACTCTGCTGTACTCTCCCTCCACACACTCGCCACTCCATCCATCCTTCCCGAAAGAAAAGCACACCGTCATTTGCTCCGATTTACAGTTTTCGAAGCAGTGGGCATGCAACGCAGCGACCGAAACAAAGATTCAAGGGGAACATGGAAAAAATGCCTATACTTTTACAAATGCACTTTATATTTATTCATCTTTAGTCTGGAACTAAAGTCTGGAACATCTGCAATCTGGAAGGGCCATTCAGGTAGGTGTTGTTTTTCCGTGAAGAAGGTCGACTTTCTCATGAAAAAAAAACAACTAAAAACTCTCGACAGACTCGTGGACGCGGTCTTATTGTGTCTAAATGTAACTTAGTTCGCGTATTCCAAACGTTGTTGAATTGTAAAAGTACTTTATCCCAAATCGGGCATGCAATGGAATGCCACGAAGGTCCGAATTCTGAGTGGAACCAGATGTGGGGAGATAGGAGAGAGGAGGGGGGGAGGGTTTACGCTTATTTGATGTTTTCTCTTTTACTGAGTGCTATAGCGTAAAGCCTATGGGATCCACTCGACTTCAAACTGGAGAATTTGTAGTGCTCTACTTTTGCCTTTCAAGATGGCACAGGCTGACGCGTTGCATAGATTTGGCACCCCGCGGGCAGATGTGACCTTTACATCCTGTTATACAATTAACTCATGCAGTCAAGTCCATCTCAGTGTCTTTTTTTTCTTGCAACAGTGTGAGCAAACTGACACGGTACTAGTAGTGACCTCATTGAACACTGACCCATCCGCCAGTAAAGGCCTGCATGAAGTAGAGATGTGGTTTTATGGATGAATGAACTAAGGGCAACACGAATAAAGGAGTGATGATAGAACATAGAACCCTAATACGATTTGTGAACTTAACAGTGGGGGGGAAAAGATTTCCTTTCTTTTCTGTTTGTACTCATTCGAGACCTACATTATTAGTAGACAGGCCAACAAGGGTATGATAATAACGTCATTCTAATAATAAATCAATATATGATGACCAATGACCACTCATTATGAAAGTGGCACAATCTCGGATTGGTACATCAATTTTGGGAGTTTTAAATTATTGATATAGTATATATTGATTCTTGAAGAATATAACTTCGAAATGTCTCACAAGCTTTGTTCAACTGTCTTACCCCATCAGAACCCAACATTTAAGATTAAGACAATTGTTTGTAAATTAAATTGTAAATAAGCACTGATAGCTCCGAAACATGGTTAAAACTATCATTTTGATCTAATGGATGGTCAGTCCACAGCTCAATCTATGAGTCTAGTGGTTTCGTTTCTCCAGCCCCATCCCTCAGCTGTTTATCCAAATAAGTGGCAGGGAGACCACTTTGTTGTTGTTTGAATTGTTTGAAGATTTTCAATGGGAGTCACATTGAGATTACAACATTATAGACAACAGCATTGAACATTTTACATCAAACAGGTCCTCAACCAGTATTTAAGTTGCCTGAGCGGCACCAGAACAATCTGTAATTTATTTTGTAGATTTTTCCAGTAGTGTGGGTGCACACATACTAAAAGCAGATTTACCCAATTTGGTGAGACTCTTAAGGTACCTCAAGAGTTTACCAACCCAGAGAACAAGATACTAGGTGAGGCAGGAGTAATTATGCTATCTATGAGACGTTTACATGATCCAGCAGACCTTTTAATAACATGCAATGATGAGTATTACAATTATCACCTATGATTGGTATCTCTCTCTGTCGCTCAGCTCTATACAGTATGTATGGCTCAGCACTCTCTCTCTCTCTCTCTCTCTCTCTCTCTCAGCTTTCTCCCTGTGTCATTCCCTTTCTCTCTCGGGTCTTTCCTACCCTTGAAATTGTGCAGTGATTTTAAGAACATTAGTATCTCTACTCAATCTGTGGTCATCTGTGGCTGTACAGGATGCAGAGAAGCTCTGTCCTTAGAAGACCCCCCCCCCCCCCTCCTGCTTCTTCCTCTCCTCCCCCACCATAAAGGTGAACCCATGGAGCCCACCACACTGCTGGCCTCAGAGGCTTGAGTGAACCATCATAAAACAGAAAAGAAACAAACACAAGAGGGTGGAATTTCCTGTGTATTTGTTGGTTGCTGTTTTTACAGGACAAAGGGATATTCTGTTTTATAGCTCTGACCCGTAAAGATCTTATTTTTATCTCAAACATCTGTCAAAATAAAGACGGTTCAAGGACAATCCTTTGGCTCGACCACACCTCAGTGTATTCATGGGTCCTTACCCTAAATCCATAATCACTGTTTGGTCTTATCTGCAGTAATAACAGACACATTGACTTGTACTCCTCTTTTCCATAACATCTATAATAGAATACACGTTTTGTTATCACAATTTGGAGACTGGAGAACTACTTCAACAGGGCTTCTAGGGCCTCCAACATGGAATACCCTCCACTGGCTCCTTGGCCCTCAAGCTCTGTCCCCCAGCTCAGTGCCTACACCCAGGGAGACCTGATCCAGACACTGGCCCAACTAGGAGAAGATGGTGGAGGTTCTGGGACGATCTCAGCCTCTCTTGGCTCATTGTGTCTGTTGCTCTTGGCTGCAGGTTGAAGGTTCTCTCTTCGTCAGCAGGAAACAGGCTTGGGCTGAGCAGGGTAACCAGGCAGGGAATGGAGGTGGGGGGCTTGGGTATCAGACTAGTGGTGCTGTTGTGGTGGCTGTACTTTCCCATGTAATGTTGGTGGTGTGTTGATGTTGAACTTGGCTTTTTGCCTTACCATATTTACCAAGAGTGTCCACATAGAACATACATTTTAGTCTGCCTCAGGAATTGTGTTTGAAGTTTTGCTCTTTTTCTGTTCAACAGTTCAAACACAGCTAACAGGCAATACTGTATGCTATATAGGTTACTAGCACTGATATGTATTGATATTGATGGCCTCATTTAAATGAAGTATTACAGAATGGCATCATTATTCCGAAATCATTAAAAAGCAAATGTTATGCTGTATGTGTGGCAAATTTTTTGCAACACATTTTGCAACGCACAAGATGTAATCACCCTTTATGTAATATAATATGTTGGCTTAATGAAGGCTTTATTTAAGCTTTATTTATTTAAAGTCAGACCGATGATTTATAGTTTTTCCCGACTGTTTGTCAACAGAAATAATATAAATGAGCAACAGTAACATTTTCTGTAAAACAGTTAGTCATTTCTCTTTGCTTTCACACAAAATGCAAATGTAAAGCTTTTTGCGAAACAGACACAACTCTACATAAGACACAGAAATCAATTAAGGAAGTGTTGACAAACAAAGCTGAATTATTTCCTTACGGCATATAGCTATTTCTCTCATTATACTGTAATGAATATCTATTCCATACATGTAAACTCTCAACACTCAACAGTTCAACTAACAATCAGTCTATCACAAATGAAATAGGTCATTAGTAACATAGCATGTGGCCTGGCAGACAGGAAAGAATAGATTACCGTAAATGTTTTTGTTGTTACAGTGTTCTACAGTAATTCTATTTTTGTTGTTGTAACCTGCTTGATTCTGAATAGTGATTTAGATTTATAGTTAGCAGTCATATTCTCTCATATAACAGGCACAGTACTATGGTAAAAGAAAATGTCTGCGGAGTGAAATTAGTATTGTTTTTTCACCTTGAAAGTTGTCCAACCTGCAATGCTTATTGATGGTTATAGTTACTATTTAGTGTGTCATTATCAAATGAATGGTGGATTGAACTTATCATTAGATGATAAAGGATACTATCTGATTTTCTCATGTAATTGTTAGTGCTATAGTGCATTTTGCAAAATAAATGTGCTGTTTTGGCAAACGTGGGAACATATTAACTGTTTTGAAAAGTTTAATACTGTTTCAAGAAATGTGAGGGAAAAAAACCTGTATGCATTGAAAATCAAGGTCTATTGTGCTATTTCTGACTTGAAAACAACAAATTAGTACCCTTTTTGAAGTGGCTCCAATTCTCATAATGACAATAGGCTCAATGACATCAGACTGCATTTTAAAAGTCCTCCCACCAAACTGTTATGTCTTCCCAAACCAAGGACTATCATGGCCAAAATCATCATTGTGTAATCCTTGTGCTTCAAATGAACACACATGGTATTGAAATCACACACAATGGGAAGCTGGGGATGGGAATGTCTCACTGACCTCAGAGGACGATCTGCTATGTGAATCTTCATAATCAATAGAGGGTTAGGGTTAGTGTTCAGGGTTCTGATAGGTTCTGCAGAAAGGTACAATTCCTCCCATAATCTTCTCACAGCTGGTGTAGGTGGTCTGTTGGGAGACAAACAACAGCAGGGACTGCATGATTGTAGGATTGGAAGATATCTACATGTTTTGGTGTACAGAAAATAACAATTATGTGAAATAGGTGCTCACTGACCTGTCTGATTGACAGGGTTCATATATGACAATAACAGGACACACTCTACCTTTGCAGTGGGATGAGACTTCCTGAATAACCTAGAACGGTTATTATTGAACACATTATTATTGACATTTAGTGGAAATGGCTGACAATGAGTTCCCTACAAATAAACGAGTCCATGGAAACAGTTTTTTAATCTCAGTCTGTTATGGATTATGTTACGTTAATACGAGTGGAATCATAGACTCATGGAAAGGCATACTTGTCACACAGTTAAGCCATTGAGTTGCTTTTTAGTCTGTTGGGAAGTGGCCCTCTGTTTTTGTACCTCAGTGATCTGATTTAAAGATTTTTTCCAGAAGTGCATCCTTGCCAAGCGAGAAAAGGTCTTTTGACTCGACTCTTTATTGCATCACAATTAGTCGACGGTAAACAGGCCTAACAACAGGGTGCTAGAATGAGAAGGCAGCAGAGCTGGGGGGGTAATTATATCTGATTACACTGTACAAAGCCCTGCCAATGGGAGTCCTCAGAGCTCTGCGGAACCACTCAGCCATTGTGTTTCGTAACTGCGTTTCCAGAGTCTGGAAACCCACCGAGCCACAAGCTGACATTAGTTCTCCAAATCGTAGCCGCAGAGGTCGAAGGAGACAGAGAGAAGTGCTACACTGATTACAGGGCTGGATAATAGGGGACTCTGAAAGAGTTTGTATTGTCTTTGGTGTCTGTATTGTGCAGTAAGGGAAGCTTTGGTAGTCCTGGGAGAGGGCTACACTAGGCTGATTAGGTGACTTGAAGAGGGCTTTAGTCCGGGTTGTCGTTCTCTGTGTGGACTGAAGTGCCCCCATACCAGAGCTCTGTTTTTAGCCAAACGCCGTGTGTTCACCCACCTTCCCCACATCCTGGCCCCTCTAAGGGGCCCGTGGAGTAGGAATGCTGAGGGTCTCAATCTCTATTTCTCTCTTCTGGACCCCAGTTCAGCGAGGAGGGCTTCTGTTTGTTTTTGGGATTGTTTGGGGGATTTTTTTCTTTCTTTTCTTAACAGCACCTTAATTTAGAGTCACAGCTGCACTTCCCCTCTTCAGTTTTTTCTCTCCCCCCCTCTCACTCTCTCTCTCTCTCTCTCTCTTTCTCTCTATCGCCCCCCCCCCCCCCCCCCCCCCCCTTCCTCTCTCTCAGCTCTATCTGTAATGCTCAGCCCTTTTTCTCTCATTCAGACTCTCAGCATTCACACTCTCAGATTGCCTGGCCATAACCTCCCAATCCCCTTATCCCTCCTTGCAGAGAAAATAAAAGAAATGCTTGGAGAAATGGGGATAAGAGAAAACCACACTGGTTTTTGGAAGGGTGTTGGGTTTTGTTCCCGACATTCCAGTCATTGTGGCTGGAGTTCAGCCAGTATCTTCTAGCTTATAGCTGAAGATCTAACTTTCTCCCTCTCCCTCTTTTTGTCAGCATTCTCAATACAGGGTTTGCATGTATACATAGTGTAAGTGATTACTTATGTCTCCTTGAAAATACATAGATAGTTATCCACTCGATGCTCGTAATATCCTTGCAGCCGAGCAAAGTTGCAGTGTCACTCATTATTCTGAATGACAAAGCTGCATGAAACAGCTATAGTACAATCTTTAAAATGTTTTCTAACAGCTTAATGGTGGTGGGACCCATTGCATAATTGGGTCAGGGTATCTGCTAAATGTGTATCGTATTAACAAGAGTAACACTGAGGGAAGCTGCTAAATTTTTAAATATGGTATTGACATCAGAAACCCTTTCAGTTATCCTACTGTGTTATGCCCTCTTCCCTCTCAACAAGTTCTCATGATAAACTTCATCACCAGAATCCCTCAAACCCTCAGACCGCCGTAATCTCACATCAGCCAAACTTCCCTCACATTCAGACCACAAACTCCCCCTGAGGAGAAAGGCCATTCCAGGTCAGACTACTGAGATGGGGTAAATATCTCAGATTCAGACGGAAATAACAAATAGACTCTGATGATTATCAACCCTCGCATTGATGGCCACATGAACAAACATGTTTTCAAAGCAGCAGCCTCTCTACAATCGACACCTGTCTAGACACATAACCTCAGTGAAATAGGTCTGACTCTCTCTGAGTGAGTCTCATTAGGTCTTTGAACGCACAAATTAAATTACGCGGTAGTCATGGAAATGAGAGAGGGGATGAAAAGAGCTATGAATCCCAGCAGGGAGATCAGCTTTTCAATGGCACCACACCAAGCTGTAAAGTCGCTTGTCCTAGCCCAGCAGAACATCCATTAACACACATATTGATTGTGTCGCTGCTCTGCTCTCCACATTATCAGCTAAAATGGAATACTTTGTGGAACTGTGTCATTGACTGCTGCCTTTGTTTTTCCCCCTCTGGCTGTCCAGAGCCCGACAGCCCTGACGTGTTCGCCTTCTTCCATGAGGGCGCCCAGGGCTGCCTCGGGGTTCTGGGGAACTCCCTGCTCCTGTCGGCCTCCTGCAAGGATGCCGCCCAGCGCTGGAAGTGGGTGACCCGGGGCCGCCTACTCAACATGCACTCCTCCCTCTGCCTGGGCCTGACGGTAGGCAACAGCAGCTCCAGGGGGGAGGGCTCTCCGCTGGGCGTGTACCCCTGTGACCGGGAGCCTCCCCAGGTACGCTGGACCTGGCACTGCGCTACGGTGCTCGAGAGCCTCAACGCATACCTGCCCTCACCCTCGCCTCCGGCTCCTGCTAACGGCTCAGCGGAGTCCTCCGTGGCCAAGCCCCCAGCAGAGGGGCTCAAATGGAGGCTCTACGGGGACGAGCAGGACCTGTGCGCCAAATCATACCGTGGTGAGTTAGACTTATAGTATGGTTTAGATTGACATTCCTGTGGGCGAGTAACAGCTAATCATTGTGTCGTGTTTAGAATTTTTTATCACAACTCTTTATCTTGTTGACAAGTAAAAATAACATTCTTCATTTCATTGTTTTTGTATGGAGCAACAAAACAGCGGTTTGACAGTTCAAGGGAGACAGCCAACAGAAATAGCTTTATTAGACTGTTCCAAGTACCGTCGGCATGCGTTCAACTCTTGTTTCCCACCCAATAAGCTTCACTGTCTGTCAACTGTGTACAGGGGTCACAGAGGCAGGTAGCATGTTTGCTGTGGAGGCTAACAGCTGTATCTGTTCAGACGCATATAGCAATGTGTTGCCCAGGGCATCTCTCTGTTGAGTACTGGCTGCCTTCCAGCCAGACTGCCACGGAAAACACTCTGTTTGTAAACTCAAGTAAACATTGGATTGTCCTTGCCCTCGTATATGTTTGTGTTTATATGGGACCGAGAACTTTCGCAACCCCAGCTTAAGGGCGGTTTGGTCTAGAAGCGAAGTGTTTTTACGGTATGTGTGGGTAATATCCATTCAGCTATCCTACAGTATGAATTTTTTTTAAGTCCATTGACAACCTCCACTGCTAGGCTGAGTCAGAGCAATAATGATCTCACGTGAATGTGGTCTGCCTGACTGCAATTAAAACCAGATATCCCACAAGTTGAGACTCCCACTATTTTACTTTCTTCTTTGTCCCCCCTCTCCTTCCTTTCCTTTCCTATTTGTGTGGCAAGGCAATTGACATGATGTTTTTAACTTTTTACTGGCAAATCCTCAAAGTTTCTTTCTGAAGTCAACAGTGCTGGAGAAAGAATGCCACTAACATTAGTCACCAGTGTAGCAGCTTGACATGAGCCAGCCAGCCAGCCATCCAGTGGTGGAACAGAGCACAGGGAAAAGAGGGAAATAACTTTCTAGACCTTGCCTTTCCCCCCTCTTTTAACACATATGCCCTACTTTCCATGGGCCCTGCGTGGAAGTAGGACTGACTGGCTGGCTGGTTCTCTGTATGTTTTGGTAACATCAGACACCTTTCCAGTCTCTCTCTCCTCTCTCTCTCTCTCTCTCTCTCTCTCTCTCTCTCTCTCTCTCTCTCTCTCTCTCTCTCTCTGTCTCTCTCTCTCTCTCTCTCTCTCTCTGTCTCTCTCTCTCTCTCTTTCTTTGTCTCTCTCTCGTGCTCTCTATCTCTCCCTATACCTCCATACCCCACTGTCCAGTGGAATGCAGAGGCTACTGTGGTAACCCCTGGGAATTCTATCATACTTTAATGGAGTTTGGTTTGTGCATGACAGTCACATCACAGAATCACTAAGATTTTCGTTTTGGGTGAAAAAACCCCAAATGATAGTTTTGTTGGTCCTGCATACACTGTAGTGGGACATACTGTAAAACAGTATATTGCATGTTTATGCAGCTTTGTATGAGAGTGTGCTATTCTATTCTATTCTATGATTGTTATGATTTTTTTCTCCATGATGGAGTTTATTTTTGTTCACTGTTTACTCTGTCATGCTGTACCTTTCTCTGACCCAAAGAGTGCACTTTTTTGTCTTATCTTTCCTGCAATATCATCTTCTCTTTTTCTAGCATGTGTTTGATTATACAGGTCTTTGAGTCAACAGATCTCTCAGCTCAGTAAAGACTATCCATCCACACTGTACATTTGAGACAGGAAGTGGGGCCTCTCTGCTACTGCATGTTGGGTTTTGAAGTCTTTCTTGGGTTTGCTCTCCAGAGATATACACCATCCAGGGGAACTCTCACGGCCGACCCTGCTACCTACCTTTCCTGTATGACGGCCGCTGGTTCCACAGCTGCACCAGTATTGGCCGAGAGGACGGCCACCTGTGGTGCGCCACCACCTTCGACTACGGCAAGGACGAACGCTGGGGCTTCTGTCCTGTCAAGAGTGAGTCTCCTCCTCGCACACCCATCTCTCCCCTTCTGCCTCCCTCCGCAGTGCCCTGTCGCATCTCATTGGCACAACACAACACAACACACAGCTCACCTTCTACTGTCTGAGTGTTCGCTATGGACTCCCTCCTGACAATAGCAATGCCACACTCTCTCATTCTTCTCCACCACCTGTCATCGCCTAATAATGTTTTCTCCCTACCCTTCTATCTCCCCTTCAGGCAGCAACGACTGTGAGACGTTCTGGGACACTGACCCATTGACGGAGAGCTGTTATCAGTTCAACTTCCAGGCTACGCTGTCGTGGAACGAGGCTAGGATCAGCTGCCAACAGCAGGGGGCAGACCTTCTCAGCATCACCAAACTGCATGAACAGACCTACATCAACGGTGAGAGGCTGCAGAGCCGACAACTCAGTACTACAAGAGTATACAAGAATTCCCAGGACATTTTCTCTCTTCCGACACTCTCACACTACTCACTCTATATTGGTTGTGTAAACGGCTCCTCCACATTATTACGTAGTTGGTTTACCGTTTTTGTTCATCTTTAGCAGAGCTTCACACAGTGCGACCCTCTCCTGTCTTCTTACCTCCCCCCTTGAAGAATTTGAAAGGGGAGAGAGTATAGAATCAATGGAATGATGGATACACTGTTAAAGAGAGCTCTCTGTCTGTTCCTTAAGGCCTGCTGACGGGCTACAGTGCTGCTCTGTGGATTGGCCTCAACGACCTGGACATCAACGGGGGCTGGCAGTGGGGCGACTCCTCGCCACTCAAATACCTTAACTGGGAGGCTGGTGAGTGGACAGAGTCTGTGACCCCACCCCACTCAGTCATCCTCTTGCACTACATCTCACAGTCTACAGGGAGAACCACTGCTCTACTTCTGATATTTTGATGTAACCTGTATTTCTTCAGGGCGACACACTGAGACCGAGGTCTCTTTAGCGGGTGTGCCCTGATTCCGATAAAACAGGATTACAAAACCATACCTTTAAAAAAACACTTGAGACTCCAAAAAGAAAAAAGATGGAGCCCTGTCATGTCCATATTAATACAGTGAATCCTTCCACACATCTTGATTCATATATCTCTGTATCCAAGACTCACCTCAAATAGATGTGCTCCTGCATTGCATTCACACACACACACACACACACACACACACACACACACACACACACACACACACACACACACACACACACACACACACACACTTTGAACCACATTCATAGACCATAATATGTGTACAGCTAAAAGAATGGAAAAAACAGTAGACAAAACATGACATGATTGTACAAGTTGCTGAAACTGAAGTAAAAAAGTAAAAAAAACAAAAAAAACTCAACACTACAAAATACAAAACACACACACTGGGTTAGACATAGTGGAAGGGACCAAGTGCTCCAACCTCAGTCTACCCTGAAGATGACGGTTATCTCCCTATCACAGAACAGCCCAACCATGAGGATGAGGAGAACTGTGCTGTCATCAGGACAGAGTCGTCTGGCCGCTGGCAGAACCGAGACTGTTCTGAAGCTCTGCCGTACGTCTGCAAGAAGAGACCCAACGCAACACTGGATCCCTTCACCACTGGTCAGTCCACGATGAGTCTCTCCCACGGCAGTCAGACCCCTCAGCTTTAGTGTTTAGCTCTTCCAAGGAAAGTGAACTCATTCACTGATTAGTGTGTTGCCACTGGTTACCCCCCTCCCTGCTGTGTCACTGTAAACATTCCTTTTCCTTTCCGTTCTGTGTGATGTATTTCTACGTCCTCCTGGGCAGACTCGTGGGTGGACGATGAGAAGTATGAGTGTGCCGTGGGGTGGCAGGCCTTCCAGACGGGCTGCTACAGGCTGACGCCAGAGTCCACAGACTGGGAGGCGGCGCAGAAGGTCTGTCAGAAGATGGACGCTAACCTGGTCAGCATACACACCCTGCCCGAGCTGGAGTTCATCATCCGCAACCTGAAGAAAGGTGCCCAATCTGATACAGTAGACTTACTGTACATATCCCCAAAAGACATGTTGTTGCGTGTTGCAACGAGCACCACAACAATTGACAGTTTAGGCATTTCATATGATTTCGATTCTCTGTATGCTAAAATTCTGAATGAAACAATCGAGCTGGCTTTTTTGTTTTATCCTCTGTTAGATGTGGAGGAGCTGTGGATCGGGCTCCATGACATGGCCATGCAGATGGACTTCCAGTGGACCGACCACACACCCGTTATCTTCACCTACTGGCACCCCTTCGAGCCCAACAACTTCCGCAACGTCCAGGAGGACTGTGTCACCATCTGGGGACCCGTGAGTGACCCCGACCTCTAGTCTAGATCCTTAATCATCTCACAGTAATGCATTTTCAATGCCAGCAAGCTTTCTGTTTGTTTATATTTAGCAGCTGTGTCCTGTGTGTGTGTGGGTGGGTGGGTGTGTGCGTGTGCTTGGGTGTGTGTGTGTGTGTGTGTGTGTGTGTGTGTGTGTGTGTGTGTGTGTGTGTGTGGTGTGTGTTTGCAGGATGGTCGCTGGAATGACAGCCCCTGTAATCTGACCCTGCCCTCCATCTGTAAAAAAGCTGCCCAGAAGAGGGAAGGACAGACACAGGACCATGGCTGCAAACCAGTATGAGCTATATATTATCTCTCTTTCTCTCTCTCTCTCTCTCTCTCTCTCTCTCTCTCTCTCTCTCTCTCTCTCTCTCTCTCTCTCTCTCTCTCTCTGTCTCTCTCTCTCTCTCTGTCTCTCTCTCTCTCTTTCTCTGACCCCTGCTTACTTTCTCTCCTTCCCGCCGTTATTCCCTCTTATCTTCTCTGCCTGTCATATTCTCATTCTCTCTCATCTGTCTCTCCCTTTATCTGTCTTCTGTTTTAACTTTCTCCTTTAACTCTCCTTCACTCTGTCTCAGTTCTCAGTCTGTCTCTCCATAAAGGGGCTCTATTCAAAGTCCCTGCCGTGTCACGCTGTTCTTACTCCAGATGTGTGACAGTGAACACTGGCACTCTGAATGCATATTGTAAATATTTGAGCGCACCCCCGCACACCCTGCCCCCCTCCCTGTGGACCCCTCCCCCTCCACCCCCTGCCTGTCATATGAATCATTGCTCAGGGCTGTGGAGGTCAGACAGACAGACACACACACACACACACACCCCATCCTCAGACAACCCCCTCCCAACATGGACACACGCACGCACACACACACACACATGCACACACACACACACGAAATAACTTTTTTCCTCAACCACTTTCAAACTCAAAGATACAGCATATACACACTGTAGACACGCACATGCAAAAGATACACACTCAATAAACCCACATGCACATTTTGTGCCTTTTTGTGTTGAGTTTCACATCTGGTGAATCCATCTCTCACTCGATTTCACAGCCAGTAGCTCCCTCCTTATCTTACACCAGTCTGAGTACACTTGGTCTCCTTGCCCCATGCTTGGCTGTTGTTCCTTTATCACAATCTGTCAACCCTCTGCAGTCCTGCTCAATGGACATGTTCCCTCAAGCACAGGCCTCAGTATCTCATCTTGATGTCTCAATCATTAAGTGTTTATGCTCCTTGATGCATGTCTATCAGTCTTTGAGTCTTTGAGTGAATTCAACACCCAAAGTTAAGTAATGATTTGTAATACATATGATCCTTAACTTCCACATGGTCCAGGATGAATTGATAGTGCTGATTCAGCAGTGGTGTTTGAACAGTGGGGTCCTGTATGGACGGACCATTACGCTCAGAGGCTTTTAGGCAACTGTAATTTAAGAACTCCCTGGAGGGTGTGGCAGCCTGGGTGGTCATGTGACACGGGTCAATTGGCAAGGCACAACTGTGGGCGCCATGTGGTGTGTGGTTTCTCTCTGCCAGACCCGTCAAGTCACTAACACATAAAAACACAACAGCAATTAACAAACCGTCCGTCTATCCATCTCTCTATCTATCCTTCCTTCAGTGAGGTCTTTAATCCGTGTAATCCGAGAGAGCCATTTTCAGGGGCGCTTTGCCTCTGGTTGAGGTCATCACTGTGAGACATTGAGAGTAACGGTGGTGGGAGAGAAAGAGAGGGAGAGAGAGAGAGAGAGGGAGGGGGGGGTAGGGAGAGGGAGAGAGAAAGAGAAAGGGGGGGTGGTGAGAGAAGGCATAACCATCTGTCCCACCAGTATGATTCTCATAGAGCAAGCAGCCTCAGCAGCTGTAAGTCCTTGAGGTTTCTCTCTT
>NC_137675.1:70851570-70886570 GCF_963989245.1 Nansenia antarctica
CCTGTGTGTTGGGTCTGTTAGTGTTTCAAGGTGTTTGGCCACGAGGAAGCCAGGAGGGCCACATGGTCAGGAGCCAAGCTCATGTGCGAGTCCCAGGCAGGAGTCTTGGCAGTGGTGCCCAATCTCTTGGAGCAGGGTACGTCAGCACAGACACACACACACACACACACACACACACACACACATGCACACATGCATGAACAAGCACATGCATGCACGCAAACACACATACACACACACACACACACACACACATGCACGCACACATACATACACACATGCATGAACAAACACATACACACACACATGCACGCACACATACATACACACATGCATGAACAAACACATACACACACACACACACATACACACACACACACACACACACACACACACACACACAAACATGCATGAACAAACACACACACACACACATCCTCATCAATAACAGTAACATCAATCCATTATGCATGCTGTCCCCTCCAGCGTTTGTTACCACCCTGCTGTCCAACGTCAGCTTTGACCTGTGGGTGGGGCTGACGTCAGACTCCAAAGGTCATTTCCAGTGGGCCCAGCCAGGTCTGCTGAGCTACACCAACTGGGCCCACGGGGAGCCTCTGGACAACAGCGGACCCCTCCACAACAAGAACCCGGTACACAAAGCAGACAGTCTTTCTTCCTTTTCTTTCTTGAACATGTTCTCCCTGATCTTTGCTTTTGTGTATTTGACTCAATTTGTTGACAACATCATTGTCTCTGCACAGGGCAACTGCGTGGTGATGGTTCACGGGAACCCGGAGAAGAGCACTGGCATGTGGGCATCGCGGGCGTGTGAGATGGAGAGGCATGGCTTCATCTGCCAGAAGAAACAAGGTACAGGACACAACACCAAGCTACAACAATGCATTACTGTACATAAACGCATTGTATACACATTTTTTTGACCAGACCAAGCATTCTAGTGTGGCGTTGTCCTTACACAAATATCTTGATATGGGAAACAGTTGTCATCATATCAGCTAAACCAATGTGTGTGTGTGTGTGTGTGTGTGTGTGTGTTTGGTGTGTCAGACCCATCTCTCCCCCCTGCCCCTGCCCTCCTGCCCTCCTCTCTGACTGGCCCTGTGGAGCTGGGCAGCTCGACGTACCGCGTGGTGAAGAAACGCCTGGACTGGACCGGGGCTCTGCACGTGTGTGAGTCTCTGAACGGGACGTTAGCCTCAGTGAGAGACCCCTACCAGCAGGCCTACCTCACCCTGCTGATGCACAGCCTGCACCTCCCAGCCTGGATCGCTCTCTACAACTACGGGGTGAGCCTCAGGAGAATCATCCTCATCCAAAATGAAAATGAAAGAAATATTATTTCCTTCATATTCATTTTTTTTTTCATTTTTTGTTCAGAACGGTTAGCAGATCTGTCCAAGATTAGACTAGATAGACCAATCACAGGAGGTAAGACTCCGAACGTCATCAACAACATTATTAAAACGCCGTTTTGTTCCTCTCCTAGGGGCGGACCTTCACCTGGCTGGGTGAGGAAGAACTGACCTACACGGCCTGGCGGGATGGGGAGCCCAATCAAGTCGCTGGATGTGGTCACATGACCACTATCGGACAATGGACTATGACTCCATGTGACGCTAAACGAGATGCTGCAATTTGCGAGATTAATACAGGTGTGTGTGTGTGTGTGTGTGTGTGTGTGTTTGATGATCATAAAGATCATATCTGAATATGTGTGGTAAACCTATTTCTTTGCCCCCCCCCCCCTCTCTCTCTCTCTCTCTCTCACTCACACACACACACACACACACACACACACACACACACACACACACACACACAGAGGAGCCTGTTGTTCACCAGTGGAGTTATCCAGGGCAGTGCCCTCACTCTCTGGGCGACTGGGCCTGGGTGCCCTTCAGGAACAACTGCTACTCCTTCAACCTGCAGAACCTGAGGCTCCAGCAGGACGCACACGCCTCCTGCAGCAAGGGTAGGCCTCGCTGACACCTGTCAATCACAGGGTCCAGACACGCCCTCCGTCAGACAGCCTCTATTCATGTCGTTATACAATGCACGCGGAGAGCCCAACACGTTGTGGCCATTTCCACTGACTGAGAGAGCCTGTCGATATAGACGTCATCGACCAAAATACGTCAATAGGTCTATAATTAGCTGTGTTTTCATTGAGCTTCCTCCGAAATGCACGCACATTATCTCCTGCTCTGACTCTCTCATTGTCCCCTAATCATCTCTCTCTTTTAACACTTCTCTCCGTCAATCCCCCCCCCCCCCCCCCCCCCCACCCGCCTTCAGTCGGTGCACAGCTCCTGTCTGTTCTTGATGAGTCAGAGAATGGTTTTGTGTGGGAGCACATCCAGAGTTACCAGGAGCAGGCCCGTGGAGCCTGGCTGGGCATGACCTTTAACCCCAAAGGTAAGCCACACATGGTCTGTTATGATCTGTTATGATCTGTCCCATCACTGCACTGGGAGTTGACAACACAGCACAGATCTGAGAACAAAGCTCTGTTCTATCATAGACATGTCTCATACACAGACACCAGGTGAGGCTGGTGGAGGCAGTAATCCGATTAGTTTTTTGATACCAGTGTATTCCATGCATTACAATGAGCCCCGTCCTCCGATGTCACACACACACACACACACACACACACACACACACACACACACACACCTCACCATCCACCGGCGAATAGATAGTGTATGAAGAGAGAAACCCTCCTGTCTTTTGTCCTGTACAGGGAGCAGTCTGGTGTGGTCAGAGAGTGCAGAGGTAGAGTTCACCAACTGGGAGGTGCAGGACACCAACCTGAGCATGCTGTCTCCCAACACCTGCTTCTGGATCCAGAGCAACACAGGCCTGTGGAAACCGGGCTCCTGCAAGAACCGCACCCACGGGGTCATCTGCAAACGGCCACGCAGTAAGGACTAACACAGGGCTGTAGACACACACGCAGTAAGGACTAACACAGGGCTGTAGACACACACACAGTAAGGACTAACACAGGGCTGTAGACACACACGCAGTAAGGACTAACACAGGGCTGTAGACAGGGTTCGAGTTATAAGCTGAGCTTTGTGGGGGTCTCCAAAATAACAGTGCGAAATGTTCTCATGCACGCGCGTGAATCATGCCCACACAGCGACGGGACTTACAAGTTTTAATTAACCATAGGCTACTCATTTCACCACATCAACACCACCACATGAAACAACAGCTATAAGCGATAGTCACGGGTATCTCGGCCAATAATTGTGTTGTTTTTGCTATACAGTCCACTCACTTTCACTGTTAGCACGACACATTGTCCACATCTCCATTTCCAGTGACATCGCACCTGACATAAATAATCATGTATGCTCGTCCATGAATTGTGCTTTCATCTAATGTTATGCTAATACGGGAATCAAGTGATTTGACATTAGAAATGAATTTGGTTTTCATCTCTTGTGCAATGTGCTCTACAATCTGGGCACATGAATGATCGGATCGGTGAGTAGGGCCGACTGTATATAAGGCATCCTTTCTTTAGCGACAGTATAGGCTGCCCTGAACGAACTAGCTAGCTGTCTCCTTATACTGGAGGTGAGTTCTGCTACTTTCTTCGGAAGCACTTGCTTTTGTTTGAGCTCTGCTATTTCAACAGTTTCAACGTTAGGTGTCATAACAGGTGCAGCTGAATTCAAGTTTGGTTTCTTGGATGAAAACCCGAAACTTTCCAGGCTTGTCGACTCGGTCGGCAGCAGTGGCCTTTTTTGGGCGGCATGATAGCTAGCTAGCTACTGAATATTTTCTTCTCAATAATCGTGTTTTCACGTTCGCAAGCTCTCAACGATCATATTCTGCTGTTGCACAATATTCTACTGCGCCCCATAGTGTCTTGGTGGTAAAGTGCAGGCAGTCAAAGGCATACTGTCATTCACAGGAGATTAATGGTGCACGTAGTTCTTTTGGAAAACGTGTTTATTTTAGAATATTTATCATATAAATAAATATAAATAATACTCATTACATTGACATTTTGACTCACAATGTGTGATTTCCCTCAAACAATCTTTTCTCTGAAAAACGACTCCATGGTTTTTCAGATGGATGAGGATGGGTTTTTTCTACAGCATTCTGTAGCCTACAGATACCTTAATGCCGACCCTCCACACAACTATGTGTCTTATTAGTAAACAACATTCTTATTTTGAGCAAGGGGAAGAGGACAACAATGCTGAGGTGCATGCCCAAGGTGTGGAACTTTATAAATAGGTAGAAATATAGCTGGCAACTTTGTACACGTATTTACAAAACAATAAGCAGGACGATGACAGGACACTGAACATAAACTGAAATAATGAAAAGAGAGCTCTCAAAAAAAGAACGAAAATATACACAGACAAGGTTTTTTACTTAATTCACTTTTTATGACAAATACAAGATTTCCATTAATTACCAGCAAAAATGACCACTATTGTTGTTTTTTTGGCATTGAGGAAATACTGAGCTATAAGGCTATTCATACTGTAGCAGAATCCGTTTCAAATTATATATTAAGTATGATAAGGAAACAACACATAGAACTGAATAAATATTACATATTACATATTAATGTCAATTTACAAAACCATATTTTCATTACATAAGTCCAGACTACAGTTTCCAACCCTTTGTTTTCCAATATCAAGCTCAACAGATCCCAGATAGGCTCATGTGATGAGCTGCCTCCTTCAACTTTGAAGCCGGCAATCAAACTTTAAAATGTGCAGAGAGGTCTAACTGCCGTTGCTAATGTAGACACACACGCAGTAAGCACCACTGCTGCCGACCGAGACACACACACAGTAAGGACTAACACAGGGCTGTAGACACACGCAGTAAGGACTAACACAGGGCTGTAGACACACATGCAGTCACTCATAGGCTTCAGAGGCTACTCATAGCAACGAGTACAACCCTACAAAACTTACATCTTTTTTTTTTCTTCTCCTTCTCAATTGCAGGTGCTGAGGCTTCGGCGGTAGTGTGTAAGTGTGGATATGATCTGTGGTACTGATCTGTTTGTTTCTAAATCAATTGTCATCCCTAATTTTTCTTTACCACTGGAGATAAGTACTGTTGATCCTTATCTGTTATTTCTCCCTTTCTCTCTCTCTCTCTCTCTCTCTCTCTCTCTCTCTCTCTCTCTCTCTCTCTCTCTCTCTCTCCTCTCTCTCCCTCTCTCTCTCTCTCTCTCTCCCAGCTGATGTGGACCACCTTCCTACTCTGATCATGATCATGGTGACGGGGCTGGTGCTGGTGGTCCTGGTCGTGGGGGGGGTCTACCTGTACCGCCGGCGTGGTGTGGGCGCCCGAGGCTCCTACGACGGGGCGCGCTACAGCCGTACCAACTCCACCCCCGCCGAGCAGGCAGAGAAGAACATCCTGGTGTCTGACATGGAGCTCAATGAGCAGCAGGAGTAGCAGAGCCGACCAGGGGACCGACCCCGGGAGAGACCGGGTCACTAGAACGGACGGACCGATCCAGAATAAGGCTTTACCTTTTATTTCCCCTTTTTATCTCTTGAAAATGCTGAAGGGCTGTGTGGAGCGCAGCAGATGGCCAATCACACTAGATACGAGACCCCACCCCACCCCTTCCCCCCCCCACACCTGTACCTGCGCGCGATGGCCACAGGCTCCAGGAGACACACTCACTCTGACAAGACCCTAGACCAATCAGATCCTTCTATTTTGACAGCTCTTCTTCAAAAGGGGTTCGTGGTATATTGCAATCTCCGTAGGATTCCTAAGAAGTGTAACAGTAGTACAATATTTTTAAAGGGTCAACTCCTTTTTTTTAATGTTAGTTTTGATACCCAAGTCTATTTTCATATTTCATTCCAAGCAAGTTCCTCTATTTGGTTCCTCTATTCCTCTATTTGGTCAGTATGTATACAGTAGGTCAAAATGTGTAGTACAGATGCTAAAACCAAAGACTCACAAAGCACAGGACTTACATTTACATAGAACTAAAGACACTCCATTGTATCCTCCAAATATCCATATGATTTCCTTCAGGACCAAACTCTTTTGCCATGACAGTATTTACCTGAGGTTAACTTCAGGGTTGTTTTTATGTGTGTGTGTGTGTGTGTGTGTGTGTGTGTGTGTGTGTGTGTGTGTGAGTGTGTGTGTGTGTGTGTGTGTGTGTGTGTGTGTGTGTGCGTGTGCGTGTGCGTGTGCGTGTGCGTGTGCGCGTGCGTGTGTGTGTGTATATTTTTGGTTTGTTGGTTGTCAGAACCAGTGCAGCTGTAGTGATCTCCTTCAAAATATGGTTGTTGATGATGATGCATGTGAAGCTTGTGTTGTGTCTGCTCCCGTCCCTCTCTCCTATGCCTGCTCATGTCAGCAGCACCAGCTGTTGGGAATCCAATACGTCGGGGAATTGACCGTGATGTCCACAGATTGTCACTGGTTAATTCCTGACAGTTGAGTCCCTGAACCACCAGAACTGTGTGTATACAGGAGAGAAAGAAGTGAGAGTGTTTTCCATACAGATTAACTGTCTTTGTCTTGGTAAAGTCTGAGGTCTGACGTGCCAAAAGAGAAGTCTGTGGCCTCCATTACTTGTGGTTTTATTTCAGAGGGTTTTTAAAAAGTTTTCGTTCCAGCACTATTCTGCCGCCATCTTGAGAAGAGGGAACATTGTTGTAAAGCAGCGGACAGTGCTGTTACTGTAATCTCATCACGTCTCTGTTCATGCATTATTACTATGGTACTTTTTTTCATTTCTTTGTTTAATTTGATGCCTTTTGGCTTCGGTGGGTAGTTCTGTGTAGTTGGTTTTGTGACCGGTACTGTACAAATGTTTTTTCCCCCTCGTTGATACAGGATATTTGCAGTTGGTACGACCGATGGGAGAGAATCCTGTTTAGGAGAAAAAGATCTCTCTATCAGAAAGACTGCTATATGAGAACCAAAGAACTGGTGTAAGTAGTGAAATGATTCACCATATTCCGAAAACTCAACATATGTTCTCATCTCTTCACATTTCTCTGTAGGCCATGTCTTTTACCTTGGTGTCTTATTGAAGTTACGTTTTGTAATGGAAAATACATATAGGAAAGCAATAGAACAAAACCATTCCAGTACATGTAGGATTCCATTGGAAGAAGGAAAAGAAGACAAAGCTTTTCTTCCTCCTCAAACATTCCTTCTCCTACAGTACAACTACACTTCTCCTCTAATGACCAGATTTCTGTACTCCTGCTTAGTAGAATGCTCTGGAACAGTTTCAGATAGAAGCTCTTGGTGTTCCACTGAGCCGTGCTGTAAAAGCAGCCTTTTTTCTTCTTTTTTTTTTGCTCTGTAAACCGGACGAAGACTGAAGGGGGGAGGGAGGTGAAGTGTGTGAGTGTGTGTGCCGTCTCCAGCTGTGGAATGTTGAGTCGGCAAGAAGAGCTCAGTGGCAGGTCTGGAACCAATCAGAGAGAAGGAGAGCTCAGGGCCAGGAAGGGTTAGGGAGAGGGAGACGAAAGAGTAAAAAAGGGAAAGAGAGAGAGAGTCAGGGAAGAATAGGGAAAATAATAGGGACAGGGAGGAGTGGAGATGAGGGAAACTGTGGCATGTCCTAGGTTAACCCTGTCCTCTAGTGGAGGGTTGATGTATTGACCTGCTTCTAAATGGCTTTATTGAAGTCAATGTGAACTATGGTTGGAGCTGCCTATAAAGTGTGAGTTTGGCCCTGACGTTTGCCCTCCATGGGACTGTGTCTGTGGTGTGTGGGGGGTTTCAACTGGAATCCCTGTGAAGACATGTTAAAAGAAGCACCTGTTTTAATTTTGTTTGTTGTTTTTATATGAAATGAATAAAATATATGTTGGCTATGCAACTGTCAATGGAAGTGTTTCCTATATTATGTATGTATGTATGTTTTTTTGTTTTTTTTACTCCACTCTGCACTATCTACACAACTATTGACTGACTAACCTTCTTGTGTGGAGTAGTTTAGAGGAGGTTATCACAGATAAGAATATACTGAAACTTTTTTGTCTAAAATGATGCAATGATTCACGTGAATGCAACATCAAACCATTTGTGATGTTGAAGAACTTCCACTAGATGGCAGACCTTACTCGCTGGTAAAAGCTTGACGTGACTTGAGTTTGAAACTAATGTTGTTTTCATTGTGTGATGTGGTATCATGTCTATGAGTATCCTCTATTTATCTATGTTTGTCTCTCTCTCTCTCTCTCTCTCTCTTTCTCTTTGTTGCTCTCTGTCTCTCTCCTTCTCATTCATGCAATTGCAGGCATGCGTGTGTGCATGTGTGCGCACGCTCGCCTGTGTGTGTGTGTGTGTGTGTGTGTGTGTGTGTGTATGTGTGTGTGTGTGTGTGTGTGTCCACAGCTGTATGTCCATAGTGTCAGACAGTTCAGGTTGGGATGCTGCACACATCACTGGAGAATGGACCAAGGGCCTCTACCTTTGATCTGGCAACGTCTAGTTCTGCCTGGCTTGTCTATCTGCAGCTCGCTCTGCCTGCCTGATCTGGCGGTGGTGCGTCATGGCTGGATGCCTCTAGCTGTGGCACTAATGTGCTATGAGCTGGTGTAATGAGTTCAACTGGAGCCTCAAGACTGAGACTATCAGCCTGTGTGTGTGTATGTGTGCATGTGTTTGTGTGTGTGTGTGTGTTTGTGTGTGGGTGTGGGTGGGTGTGGGTGTGGATGTGGGTGTGGGTGTGGGTGTGAATACGATGGACAAGGTGCAGAGTGATTAGGCAGAACACCTGGATTAATGGAGGGATTAGGCAGCTTGGGATCTCGTTACGTAAGCCAATGACCCCTCTCTAGGTCTCTCTCTCTCTCTCTGAGGGAGCCACTCATCACAAGTCAAGAGAGAGGAGATTTCATGACTTCCCAGGCAGTGAAAACAAACAATGCCAATGTGTAATTCATCTCACTTAGGCTGGCTGTCAAACTTCATCTGTCTGCATATTTTAGGCCTTCGGTGGTCAGGTTTAGTTTTTTTGGTTGAGAGTGCACCTGACGTCTTCTTGTCTGCTCAGGATGGGTGAGGTTTCAGCCTCAGTGAAACCTTCCCTCTACAGTCCCTCCTTCACTCACACACCTTGAGCAGCAGATTCCCCACCCACAGTGGTAATCGAGGGTGGTATTGTACTGCTGAAGATGACATGCTGAATCTGCACTTTCCTCACAGGCCTCGCAATTATTCTGCTCTCCTGTGTTAACCAGGCGTGGCCGTGGACAAGGCAGTGGGATGTTGTCGACAAGATGCCCAGAAATCATCTCTCTTTCTCTCTCTCTCTCTCTCTCTCTCTCTCTCTCTCTCTCTCTCTCTCTCTCTCTCTCTCTCTCTCTCTCTCTCTCTCTTGTGCTGTCTCTCTCTCTCTCTCTCTCTCTCTCTCTCTCTCTCTCTCTCTCGCTCATGCATAGGACAACAGATGGCTTATCTTAATGCAATTTATTTACGGGGCTCTGTTACCAAGGTAGGATATCGGCACAGTGGCATGGCGACCCGGCCAGCCTTTCAAGTAGGGCCAGCCTGGGACATCCCAGAGGGTATGGAAAGGGCATCAGTTCTTCTTGGTATTGTCTCTGCCACTCTACAGCAACCACAATATTGCATTACATTACATGTACAGTCATTACATGGGAAACCCCATTACATATTTAGTTCTTGTTTTAAGAAATATGGACATATCAATATTTGATCTTCTTTCAAACAATATTTATAGATAATGGTGATGTAATTGGACCAAAAAATAATAATTTCAAAGATGCCAATTCCTACTGTGGATCAAGTTAGGACACCCTATGCCCTTATAGCTGGTACTGCCCCCTTTGGCTGAAATAACCTCAATTAGACATTTCCTATAAGTGTCTACCAGTCTCTGACATCGACTGGGAGAAAGGTTTTCCCACTACTCCATGCAGAATTCTTTCACCTGCGTGATGTTTGAGGGGTGTCTTGCATCAAATCACCCCACAGAATCCGGGCTTTGATGTGGCCATTCCAGAACTCTCCATTTCTTTTGAGCCATTCCTTGGTGGATTTACTGGGATGTTTTGGGTCATTGTCATGTTGCGTGGTCCACATCCGCTTCAGCGGACAGATGGTCTCACGTTTTCCTCAAGCACCCTCTGATACAATAAACAATTCATAGTGGATTCTATGATGGTGAGCTAGCCAGGTCTTGCTGCAGCAAAGCAGCCCCAAACCATGACATTCCCACCCCCATGCTTCACAGTTGGCATGGGGTCCTTGTGCTCAAAGGATGTCTTTGGTTTGCGCCTTTGTCTTCTGTTACTGTGCCCAAATAATTCAACTTTGGATCCATCTGTCCAAAGCACATTGTTCCAGAAGTTCTGGTATTTGTCTCGGTGTTCTCTGGCAAATGATAATCTTGCCCTGATGAGGTTTTTCTGACAGCGAGTTTCCTCCTTGCACACCTCCCATGAAAATCAAAGGGAGTTTATGTGAGCTATTCTGAGACTCTGATGATCATCTTTCTTATTTCACACTCTGATATACTGTATGTCTCTGCCAATCCATATTATCCATCCAAATATATGTGTCAATTGGGTAATTTCTATGACGGTGAGCTAGCCAGGTCTTGCTGCAGCAAAGCAGCCCCAAACCATGACATTCTGTGCAGTCTCTTTCCGATGGTAGATGCATGTACTTTGACTTCAACTGTGGCAAGAGCTACCAATAGGTCCCGGTGATGACATTTTATGATTGTTGGAGACTTCAAGCATCTTGCAGTCTGCTCTTGGGCTGAACTTACTAGGACAGCCCGGCATGGCCATGTTGGCAGTTGTTTTAAATGTTTTCCACTTGTAAATAATTTTCCGGACAGTGGAATGGCTGATTTCTAATAATTTTTAGATTTTAAAAAATCCCTTCCCAGACTCATACGTATCTACAACCTTCTTTCTGAAGGCCTCAGAGAGCTCTTTTGATCTCGCCATGGTGATACCACTCACTTCAACAATCAAGAGCAAACCAAACTAAATGTCTGTGGTTTAAATAAGACATGCTCCTCCAAAATCCTCTCTAACAATATATAGAATATTATTCTAATCTGTTGCACTGGATGTGGTGTACTTGAGTCTACTTTTTAAAGTGACTCTACTTTTTATTTAGGCATTTTAAATAGTAATAAATGTAGGGGTGTCCTAACTTTTTCCTCACAACAAAATTGCATTTCTATTAATTACATTTTACAAATATTAAAAAAAAATGTTTTATTAGTTTAGTTATATTACCTCTATATCTTAATATTGTTAAAATGAAGATCACATTTTCATATGTTTAGGGTTAATTGTTTTTTCACATGACTTTTTAATGACATTTTAATATTTATGAATGTAAATGATGTGTTTCTAATGTATGCACTAATGGATGCTAATTAACATGGGTTACGTTAACACGTGTGTCCTTCAGGAACTCTGGAACTCTTTGGGCTCTGTTTTGTTTCTTTTTAAATGTAATTTCTCTTCTCCACACCTCTGTTTAATATTGTATAGTTGTGAGTTTTTGGCAGGACCTGTGACCATGCTGGATGCAGAACGATGCAGATATAACACTAAATTTATGGACAGTGTGTACGCCGATAATATGCAATGAATTTTTCCTGGATACATGGTGTACAGGTTTTTGCCCTTGCTTGCTTGCTTTGTGCCGGTGGTCCTTGGCCTCCCCTTGGGGCCCCCCGGCTTCCCCGTGTGCCTGGTCTGTTCCGCCGCCGGGCACCTGCTTGGCCGTCCTTGTGCGGGGCCCCTTGGGTCTGTGCTTGCTTGGCGGGGCCGGGTGTGTTGGTGGTGGGGCGGGCTGGGTGCGTGGGGCAGCGGGGGCTCCCTGTGGGGGGGTGTGGGGGCCCACCGCTGGGTACTGGTAGGCAAACTGTCTAGTAGTCGCTCTATTGGTAGAGGGCTGCAAGGGAATTTTTTCCTGGCTACATAGTGTACAGGTTTTTACTTTTGCCTGCTCGCGGCTCTGTCAGTATTGATTGATTGATTGACTGATTGACTGAACATTTTCATTGTGTGAAGCGCATTGAGTTGCATCTTGTAGGAAATGCGCTATACAAATAAAATTTGATTTGATTTGAGTTTATGTGAGCTATTCTGAGACTCTGATGATCATCTTTCTTGTTTCACACTCTGATATACTGTATGTCTCTGCCAATCCATATTCATCCAAATTATCCATCCAAATATATGTGTCAATTGGGTAATTAAATTTCATATTCACATTTTTGTTCTGCATTTGCCTACCCTTAATTAATACCCAGAGGTGCAATATTTGATCAAAAATGTCAATGTAATGAGTATTATTTATATTTATTTATATGATAAATATTCCAAAATAAACACGTTTTCCAAAAGAACTACGCGCACCAGCATTAATCTCCTGTGAATTACAGTAGGCCTTTGACTGCCTGCACTTTACCACCAAGACACTATGGGGCGCAGTAGAATATTGTGCAGCAGCAGAATATGATCGTTGAGAGCTTGCGAACGTGAAAACACGATTATTATTAGCAGCCCTAGCTCCTCTGGTGTGAAGGGTTACTCTGCCCATTATGGCACGTCAACGCCATTGTTGGCTCGACCATCAAAATAAAGCCGACGGCATGCATAATAAAACCAAGAAATTACAACTAAACTAGCATTATTGAGGGGACGATTGACAATGAGCAAAATACTTAGATCAATCAGCGCTGGTTTTCCCACTGGAAGACATACTGTTGTTTGTCTGTCGTAAACGTAAACTATCGTTTCGTCCTTCATCCCTGTTCACAGATGTGGGAAATGTTCTGGCTAGATTTGAACTGGATTAGAGGGCGTCGACATCATTGATTGATTGATTGATTGATTGAAAACTTTATTAGAAGATTTGCAGGAGTAGGTACATGAAAGTACATATGACATACAAGGTCACCTAACAGGATAAAAACCCAAGAAAGCCACTGGCTTATTTCAATTGGGGTCCTTGATTCTCAATTCATCGTTACATGTAAGACAGACAAAAAAAAAAAAAAAAATCAGGGTTAAGAGAAGGTGACAAAACAGGAGCGTACACTTCGTTTATAAATAAAACATTCGCAAGAGTAGACATTGAGACTGGCTATGACCAACGATGGCTATAATGTACTGAGGACAGTCGTTTAATTAGCCTATGTTTACAAAACTAGATAACTCAAATAACGTGTGCTGTTATTCTGGAAAGGGAAGCAACGCGATCGTTTTTGTTATTTTCCGTACGCTTTGCTCACACCCCAATCAACGCGTTGGTTGGTGCTATTTGTCATATATTTATGTTATTAATATCTGGTTATGCGTAGGCTATATCACCAAACTTAAAACGCAAAAAAAGTACTCATCAATGGAAACGACTTCAGCGAGTCGTTGAAGCCGGGAGTACGAGCTAGATGGGCCATTTGAGCCACCACCCGCTGGGAAAGCAACACAGATTTGTACGATTTTGCACTTCGTTATTCGTTGGCTACATGATTGCTATGTTACAGGCTGTGTTTCGAGATTACAGACTGCATGGCGATTAGCATAACGTTTGCGTAGGCCAGTGTTTCCCAACCCTCTCCTCGGGGACCCCCAGCTGCACCACATATTTGATCTGTTCCACCACCAGCACACCTGATTCAACTAATCAAGTACAAAGCAATTATGGTTTAGTTGAATCAGGTGTGCTGGTGGTGGAACAGATCAAATACGTGGAGTCGCTCAGAGACTGTTAGACCCCGCGGCTGTGGACCTTGGAGGGTGAGTAGCTGGCGACTGACATGTGGGACTGTATTCTATATTCTATATTCTATATTCTATATTCTATATTCTATATTCTGTATTCTGCATTCTGCTACAACGCTTGCAAGTATATACTAAAGTAGATGAAGTGAAGTTGTGAGCAGGGATAGCTAGTTTCTAGCGAGGGCACCTTCTCGAAACAATGTTCTGGTTCACGTGTGCGGTAGCTTCTTATATTTACTATCCCTGTGGTGAAGGACATGACAAACCTCGCCGCCATTGAATACATCCCCAGACCACACCAAAGACTAGTTGCTATATATATATATTTTTATTTTTATCAAGTTGTAGTCGTGTTTACATTCTTCAGGTTTTATACAAAATATAATTGTGAGCATAATATGATCATTTAGCCTAATCTGTACATTTGCATTTATTTGTGGTACTTTTATTATTTAGTTGTTAAATCATTTTTGATTAATTCTATACAAATACTCAGGGTTGAGTATCAGGGGTCTGGAGGGTGGTGTAACAGGGCCAGGGTTGAGTATCAGGGGTCTGGTGGGTGGTGTAACAGGGCCAGGGTTGAGTATCAGGGTGGGTGGTGTAACAGGGGTCTGGTGGGTGGTGTAACAGGGCCAGGGTTGAGTATCAGGAGGGTGGTGTAACAGGGCCAGGGTTGAGTATCAGGGTGGGTGGTGTAACAGGGGTCTGGTGGGCGGTGTAACAGGGCCAGGGTTGAGTATCAGGGTGGGTTGTGTAACAGGGGTCTGGTGGGTGGTGTAACAGGGCCAGGGTTGAGTATCAGGGTGGGTGGTGTAACAGGGGTCTGGTGGGTGGTGTAACAGGGCCAGGGTTGAGTATCAGGGTGGGTGGTGTAACAGGGGTCTGGTGGGCGGTGTAACAGGGCCAGGGTTGAGTATCAGGGTGGGTGGTGTAACAGGGGTCTGGTGGGTGGTGTAACAGGGCCAGGGTTGAGTATCAGGGTGGGTGGTGTAACAGGGGTCTGGTGGGTGGTGTAACAGGGCCAGGGTTGAGTATCAGGGTGGGTGGTGTAACAGGGGTCTGGTGGGTGGTGTAACAGGGCCAGGGTTGAGTATCAGGGTGGGTGGTGTAACAGGGGTCTGGTGGGTGGTGTAACAGGGCCAGGGTTGAGTATCAGGGTGGGTGGTGTAACAGGGGTCTGGTGGGCGGTGTAACAGGGCCAGGGTTGAGTATCAGGGTGGGTGGTGTAACAGGGGTCTGGTGGGTGGTGTAACAGGGCCAGGGTTGAGTATCAGGGTGGGTGGTGTAACGGGGCCTGCTGCTGTGTGCTCCCTGCCTGCAGAGGGTTCCGGGCGCCTGTTCTTCGACTACTACAGGCTGCTCCACGTCCTGAAGCCTGGAGAGGAAGACCCTCGGCCCTTCTGGATGTTTGAGAACGTGGTGTCCATGGCCGGCAGGGATGAGAACGCCATCTGTCGCTTCCTGGAGGTCGGCCACTCTACTCTTTTCATCCTCTTTTCATCCGCTTTGTATCCCGTATCTGTCATACTTTCACATTGATGATGTGACTACATTGGATTGAGATGTTATGACTGTTACAATGACAATAAGGATAATTCATTATAAGTATCTAGTGGTGTGTCTAAGCTACAATATCAGTCTGATACAATATCAATATCAGTCTTTTCCTAGTTACCTCACCCACTTGTCCCATAAAGCAGGGGTCTTCAACCTTTTTCAACCCAAAGACCCCTTGGACGAGAGACAAACAGAACAGGGACCCCCACATGTAATATATATTTTTAAATGTCTCACATTTTAAAGCCTATAATAACTTTTATATTTACTTCATTCACCTTTTCTTTCACCGTATTAACCTATTTATATACTGGGTTATTAGCCTATATGTGTTTATGATTGATAAAACGTTCATGCATAATTATGATTGGTTATTATTGTTGTTGTTGATGAGGCTTATATTTTCTATTATTATTATTTTTCAACAATGAAACTTTTAGCTTCAGGAAGCCAGGGGGGTATTCCATCAACGTCGCTAAAGGAAAGTCCTGGCTTATGTTTGATAACTTCTCGCGAGACTTGGAATATGCCTGGATATTTTTTAGGAACTCTCGCGAGACTTGGTAGACTAAACCTGGATTTTCCTTTTAGCGATGTTGATGGATGGGAAAAGGAGACCACCTCCCGAGATCCACCAAGGAAGGAAAAAGTGCCAAGACCCGATGCTGATGGTGATGGTGATGGTGGATGGTGATGGTGGATGCGGTCAGCCCGGCCCACAGAGCCCGGTACTTCTGGGGGAAGTACCAGGGAATCCCTGGCATGTACCAGGGAATCCCTGGCATGAACAGGTACGGGGACTTACACATCTCGTGACGTTAGAGTTATAAGTGTCACGCCCTCTACCTCTAGGTAGTGGGCAGTGCCTCTCCCTCTCTTTCCCTCTCTCCCTCTAATTGGCAGGAGTGGCTTCAGGTGTGTGTCTTGTCCGGCTGTTCTCTATTACCTCATCGTTAGCCCTGCATAAAGACCCGTTCCAGCCTTCACTTCTCTGCCAGATCGTAGCTTCAGCTTACCGTAAAGATACGCTTCCAGCTCCCCTACCTAGTTACTACCCTGCCTGTACCTGCCTCCTACTTACCCCTGCTTTACCCCCCCAGTACCCCTACCGGACTCCTGCTACCTGCCTGCCTGCCTGCCCTACCTGCCCTCTTGCCTGCCAGCCCTACCTGCCCTCCTCCTACCTGCCTGCCAGCCCTACCTGCCTTCCTGCCCTCCTGCCTGCCTGTCCTACCTGCCCTCTTGCCTGCCTGCCCTACCGGCCTGACCCCTGCCTGCCTAACGACTACTCTTCCTGCCTAAGCCCCTGCCTGCCTGCCGACTACCCCTCCTGCCTAACCCCCCTGCCTGCCGACAACCCCTCCTGCCTAAACCCCCTGCCTGCCGACTACCCCTCCTGCCTAACCCCCCTGCCTGCCGACAACCCCTCCTGCCTAAACCCCCTGCCTGCCGACTACCCCTCCTGCCTAACCCCCCTGCCTGCCAAGATGAACTCTCTGAAGCAGGGCAAGGCCGAGAGCATATGCCCTGTGCTGATGAACGGCAAGGAGGACATGCTGTGGGTCACCGAACTGGAGAAGTACGCGTCTCTTCTCATTTGCCACTTTATTTTTTTTATTTATTTTTTTCCTCTTTTCATATTGATTCTTAGAGACAGTTGGGAATTGAGGGGCAGATAGATGAGGGAGGATTTGAGTATTGTATATACTAAGATGGTGGCAGGATTTGAACCCCGGCCCTCTTCTTACATTCCTAGTCGTTACCCGTGACCAGTAAACCACTGGACTGGACCAGAATCTCATTTCACTTCCTGAAGTTAACCGTTTTATCTTTTTTGGGGGGGGGGGTTTCATCTGTCCCTCCTTCCAGGATCTTTGGTTTCCCGAAGCACTACACGGACGTGAAGAACAGCAGCAGAGGCAGATGGTCCTGGGGAAGTCGTGGAGTGTCCCTGCCCTCTTGCCTGCCTGCCCTACCTGCCTGACCCCTGCCTGCCTAACGACTACTCTTCCTGCCTAAGCCCCTGCCTGCCTGCCGACTACCCCTCCTGCCTAACCCCCCTGCCTGCCGACAACCCCTCCTGCCTAAACCCCCTGCCTGCCGACTACCCCTCCTGCCTAACCCCCCTGCCTGCCGACAACCCCTCCTGCCTAAACCCCCTGCCTGCCGACTACCCCTCCTGCCTAACCCCCCTGCCTGCCGACTACCCCTCCTGCCTAACCCCCCTGCCTGCCGACAACCCCTCCTGCCAAAACCCCCCTGCCTGCCTGCTGACTACGCCCCCTGCCTGACCCCCCGCTTGCCCTACGACCATTCTCTGCCTACTCCCTAAAATAAATCATACTTTATTTTACTGTAACCTGTCTCTGTCTGTGTCTGCGCTTGGGTTCCCTATCTGACCGTAACAATAAGGTTGTAAAAATATATGTTTTTTACATAATCTGATCCATTAGGTGTTTATTAATGCCTGTGTGGTGTTATTTTTAAAATGTTAATGTTTTAGTTAGTAAAAATAAAATACAAAGGTTCCATCTCACAAAACATAATGGAATGTAAAAACGTTGACGCTCAATATCTCTGAACTACCCTAAACGGAGATAGAACCTTATAATTCTATGCTCACGATCTTATACTTACACATGATTATCCTACCATCAAACGACCTGTAGCCTCTCTGATCCACAGGTCATCAACCTTAACCAAAAAACAAATCATTGATATTTCAAAATGAAAGTGTACAGTGATGAATGAAATTGATCCTCCCTCTTCTGTGTGTATGTGCCAAAAAGGGGAGGCAGGTAGCCTAATGTGATGTGAGCCGGATATGAGCTGGTGACCGGAGGGTTGCTGGCATCATATCCAAGGTGCCTACCACTGCCATTGTGCCCTTGAGCGAGGCACTTAACCCCTAATTGCTCCAGGGGCACTGACTATGGCTGACCCTGTGCCATCTAAAAACATTCCGAATCTCAGGTGTCTCAGACAATCCTTCAAACAGTCCTTTCTCAGGCTGAGACATACCTCAGACAGGCTCCCTGGTTGGGTGACCTTTCTTAACTGGTTTAAGGTTTCAGTTTCCCCTCCTGTGGGATAGAATCTGTTGTTTGATCCTGTGTGTGTTTGTGTTCCTCCAGACCCATTATCGCCTCCCAGAACGACAACCTCAGCCTTCAGGACTGCCTGGAGACCGGCATCGGAAGGCAAGCCAAGGTCAGAACAATCTCAGCCGGTCCTATACTTGTGCCCTAAACAGTAACCGTACCAGTCCTGTTTTGTGTTCCTGTTCCTGTTGCGGTCCTGTTTGTGTTCTTTCAAAACCTGCTGTCATGTTGCTTTTCACACCGTTTCCATCGGACGTAATTCAACATTATTCCCCGTTCCGACGGACACTGTATCCAAGTGAATTCCTCGATGTCTTATATTGTTGTTTATGTGTTCTGTTGGCGCAGTACGCCAAAGTGCGGACCATTACCACCAAGATGAACTCTCTGAAGCAGGGCAAGGCCGAGAGCATATGCCCTGTGCTGATGAACGGCAAGGAGGACATGCTGTGGGTCACCGAACTGGAGAAGTACGCGTCTCTTCTCATTTGCCACTTTAATTATTTTTTTATTTTTTTTCCTCTTTTCATATTGATTCTTAGAGACAGTTGGGAATTGAGGGGCAGATAGATGAGGGAGGATTTGAGTATTGTATATACTAAGATGGTGGCAGGATTTGAACCCCGGCCCTCTTCTTACATTCCTAGTCGTTACCCGTGACCAGTAAACCACTGGACTGGACCAGAATCTCATTTCACTTCCTGAAGTTAACCGTTTTATCTTTTTTTGGGGGGGGGGGGTTTCATCTGTCCCTCCTTCCAGGATCTTTGGTTTCCCGAAGCACTACACGGACGTGAAGAACATGAACCGGCAGCAGAGGCAGATGGTCCTGGGGAAGTCGTGGAGTGTCCCTGTCATTCAGTACAAAACAAGGTAGCCCGCACTCACTTTTCGTTGCTCCAATTTTTATTTAGCAAGCAGCAAGTAAACATTTTTACTTTTTTTTTTCTTCCTATTTTTACTTGCTGCTTGCTAAATAAAAATTGGAGCAACGAAAAGTGAGTGCGGGCTACCTTGTTTTGTACTAAATATTACTGCACTGTCAGTTATAGCTCAGCACCGAAGACAGGAGGATGTGCGTTATTTTTGTCCCTGTCATTCGCCACCTCTTCGCTCCCCTCAAAGACTACTTCGCCTGCGAGCAGCTTCCGTGAGATGGGGGAGGAGAGGATGCTAACAGGAGGAGGAGTTCTGGGTTACACCCCCCCCCCCCCCGTAGTGACCACCAGGATGAGACTCAGTGTTGTTTTTTATTTTATGTTATTGGGTTCTGATTCATTTCCTAATTTTTTTTAAAAGTCTATTTTTAGGATGCTAAATGTTTGGCTTCTGTTTGAGGCGTTGTTTATTTGTTGTTTTTAATGAGGTCACACGATGTCCTTGGCCTCCCTACATGCATGCACTGTCACTTTCTGTAATTGTAATCAATTGTAATTGATGTGTGACTACAAATACAGTTGTTATTTAATGTTTAATTTATTGTCTTTATTGTATATGTAGCCGGTTCCATTACATTGGATAATTCTGATGCTCAAAGAACATAAGAACGTCACCTATCAAGAAACTGCGCTGTTCTCAACACTCGTCTCATGGGTGTAGTTAGTCCTTTGACTGGATGTTTGCCAGTTGATAGTGGAGCCCAGAGTATTGTGCAGAGTGACATCATCACTTTAACACTACAGATGCCATCTGCTAGCTGTTGGAACTTCTCCACTGGCCTTTCATAATCGGCTCATACTGAATTCTTTCACAGATAATGTGTGTGTGTGCGTGCCTCTGTATTATCTGTCTGTGTGTGTGTGTGTGTGTCCGGAAGGAGTCCCCGTCACCATGCAGGAAGAAACATGGTTCTCCGACCTAGAGTGGGTAAAGGAGAAGATGGAAGAAAGGCATGAGCAGATGAGAGCGACGATAAAGGAGGTAGAGAGGTTGGAGGAGGAGCTTAAGAGGACGACAGAAGCAATGGATGAGATGGAGGTGAAGTTGGAGAGGGCGAGCGAGAGAGAATGGACAGAGTTTAGAAGGAAGGTGAAGGAGAGGAAAGAGAGAGAGGTGGAGAGAGCAAGAGAGGTGGAGAGAGAGAGAGAGTGGCTGGTGAGGCAGGTGGAGCTGGAGCTGGAGGGCAAGAAGGCCACAGGGGAGAGAGAGAAGGAGAGGGAGAAGAGGAGAGCGATGGAGGAGGAGAACACCCGTTTGAGGGAGATGGTTGAGAACAGGGTTCGAGTTATGTGGGAGCCAATGGGAGCTGAGCTCCCATAAGGAAGGTCTGAGCTCCCATGAAAGCAGTAAAATCATACATCTGTGGGGGTCGCTAATAATACATTACCACAACCATTATTTGATCAAAAATGTTTATGTGAGCTATTCTGAGACTCTGATGATCATCTTTCTTGTTTCACACTCTGATATACTGTATGTCTCTGCCAATCCATATTCATCCAAATTATCCATCCAAATATATGTGTCAATTGGGTAATTAAATTTCATATTCACTCATTTTTGTTCTGCATTTGCCTACCCTTAATTAATACCCAGAGATGAAGGACAGAGGCCATACAAAATAGGCTGCTCAAAGCACTTTCTTGTAAAGGTACCACATTAATGGCATCTAGAACCAGAGACTGCTAATGTGTTACTCATTTAATCAAACTGTTTCCGTGGCAACTAGAAAATATAATTTATGGTGTTTGATATACTGTTGGAAAGTGTGCGTGTGCGTTTGTGTATTTGCGTGTGTGTGTGTGTGTGTGTGTGTGTGTGTGTGTGTGTGTGTGATGAATGCCCAGTAGGTGTGTGTAGATTAAATACTTCACATTAGTCAAACATTATGCAGACCTCTCACACCCAAGAGGGTAATTTGAGTTGAATCCCTGTTTGACATCGTCATTTAAGATGTGTCTATCTAGTCACAGGCCTCTCTTAGCACAGGTGTGTCTTAGCAAAATCACCCAGGTTGCATGTAACTCTCTAACAGCTTAATGATAAATAAACACCCTTTACCCGTGATGGCAACAGCCCCAGCTGCAATACCTATTTTTATTTACTATTAATTACCTCAGTTAATGCAGCAATTATGGGTTATACACTGGCGAGGGGGCAGATGGGCCTCATAGTACGTCAATGTGAAGTACCTCAAGATAGAAATATGGAAGTGAGGTGGTTGTCATGAGGATGATGAGCTGTGGGCTTCTTCTCATGCACAGCAACCCAGGGTATGACTGCAGCCATCCTAGCCAGGGGGGTGTGATGACTGCAGCCATCCTAGCCAGGGGGGTGTGAATGGTGTGTTTGGACTGTATGGAGTGTATGTGAGTTGGCAGTGAGAGAGGTTTGTGTTCTGGGGGTTAGAGATGTGCTGATATAATTCTTCATCTCCTCCCTGGGAACACTTTGTAAATGAGTCCTTCATGATTAATTAATGAAATTATAGGCAAAAAGGAAATGTCTGTGAACGCTGCAAATAGCTCTGTTCAATCGCAATCAATATCCTCTTCAACGGAGTGTTTTGATGTTTAGATTTCCTGTTTTCAATCGACTTTTCTTCTTTACATCTCCTCCCACTCTACTGTTTCTGCTTTCCTCTCGGCTTGGCAAAAGGTGGCAGCGGAGAGCCAGGGAGGGGGAATCAGGGGGAAGGCGCCGTTAACAAGTGAAATTAAAAAGCCATTCACTCTCTCCTAAGTCATTGGTCTGGAGGCCAGCCAGTGGAGAAGCAGCTGTTTGGCTGGCACTGGAGAGAGAGAGCGAGAGAGCGAGAGAGAGAGAAGAGAAGAGAGAGAGAGAGAGAGAGAGAGAGAGAGAGAGAGAGAGAGAGAGAGAGAGAGAGAGAGAGAGAAAGAAAAGAGAGAGAAGAGAGTGAGAGAGAAAGAGTGAGAAAGAGCTAAAGGAAACTGTTTGGAGAATGTTCTCCTCTCTCTCCCTCTCACTTCTGAAAAACACTGAAAAGCAGTGTAACGGTCTCCTTTGAAGTGGAACGCCTAATCGAACGTTGTTCTGCATTCAATTCTGCTTGGCTAGATCCTGTGATCAATGCTTTTTACTCTGCTTGTCTGAATCCAGATGTGACACAATTATGGTTAGTTATGTTGGTTTATCACTCACGCCTCATACTGATAAGCACTGCCATTGAGGTATGTTCAATCAGTAAAACAAATATGGACTGATTGAGTTCTAGCATGTGACAACAGGTCATTTAGTGTAATCTGAATAGAGGCTTTTACATTAGCCCTCTTGTTGTCGCCCAAGCCTTCTTTCAGCTGTTTCTTGTTCAAGCACCTGTTGTCCTGTGAGTCATGTGTCAGTTTTGCTGCAGGGGACTCTGGGTACAGTCACAGCCCTGACGATGAACACAAGCAGCCTCATTGTAGTGATGAATAGCGAAGAGTGTCTGGATATAAATCCTACTCTATCTTTGTCATTTGGTTTTCAGTAGACTTTTAAGTGCCGTTCCTCACTTGCAGGTTTGATTATCCAGTAGAACCAGGGGAGGCTGGAGGAGGTAGAGACCTGGGCATGGGCTCATTGTAATGCATGGAATTCTGTTTCCTCTGATTTCTACCTCCACCAGCCTCCCCTGAGTAGAACCTGAACTACACCTAGAGCAGTTATTCAGATGATCAGATTATAACTCACTCTGCAGTGGGACACCAACACCATCTGATTCACACATGGCAGAACTGGATGCACCTAAAGACTCCACGTCCAGAACCCAAATCTCAATTCCCAATCTGGAATCAGAAATTGATTTTCAGTCCAAATGATTTTCATGCCCATGAAAGGCAACCCCAGTTCGTCATCTCCCTCTGTATAGAGATCAAATTCCCTAATCTCTGGCCAAATCAAAGCCTGTTCTTCAAAGTGGCTGGATCAGCACAGATACACACAGAGCAACTGCAGAGCAGAAGCAGAAAATGCTTTGCTCTCACTTTGCTGTCCAAACACATTATAGCTCCCATCTCTCGTCCTCATTTTCTCTCCTCGACTACACTACACACACTCTCTCTCTCTTTTTCTCTAACACACACACACACACACACACACACACACACACACACACACACAGCTGAGGGAGCTGAGGGAATGTCAGAGTTATGTTTTCAAATGTTTTTATCTTATATTTTTGGTAACTGCTGGGGGACTGGGACTGCACACAGCTCTCAGTTTTGGTAGGAATCAGACTGCATTGTTGCAGCAGAGCCACGTGATCAGGTGTGTGTGTGTGTGTGTGTGTGTGTGTGTGTTTGTGTGTGCGTGTGTATGTTTTTAACCAAGACATAATGACTGCTAGACTCACACTCCCCAAGACCAGCCTAAGATATGAGAGGCTGTGGCCATGGACAGAGGTAGGGGACATGGGAGCAGGAGGACAGGGTTCGAGGTATGGCAGGCTGGAGTGTGTGTTTGTGTTTGTGTGTGTGTGTGTGTGTGGGGGGGGGGGGGGGGGGGGCAGTTATCTCGTCTGTGCAGATGAGAACGCATCTGTGCCTGCGGGATGCTGCTCTTTCTCAGGCCAAGGACAGCGCATGGTGAAAAGGATTATGGGTATACTGTTCCCAGTCCTTGCCTCAGGGAGGGGGGGAGGCTGTGCACGGTCGCCGTGTGTGTTGGCTAAGTTTCAGAAACATGATTAGCATTCTTAATGTGTCTAATTAAGCCTGTACACCTTGTGCTCATAACAAAAATGTATTAAAGAATTAAAGGGACGCTTCAGCCTAATTTTCATGATATCATCTTTCCCTGAGTTGTCCTCATAGGCCAGTAGTTAAATCCTCTCCTGTAAGGCATTTTCTACTTTCCTATACCAGCAGCACAGACAGTTAGCGCCCTCTCCAATACACAGGACTCCTAGGGACTGTACGTTAGCATCGTTGACATGCCAAAATCTCCTCAGTGAAACTTCAAACAAAGTCTCAATAAGACGAGGCTCGATCGGGGTGATCAGTGTCAGGCTGGGGGATGTTAAATCATACTGGACTGTTGTTACTGCATATAATGTTTAAGATGTCTATTTATGTCTATTTTTTATTTTATTTATTTTTGTATTCTATTATTCAATTGTCAGCAGTGAGTTCCTGTAACACCTTAATATTTCCCCTCAGGGATCAATAAAGTATTAGGATACCGCATTCTATTAGTATATACCAGCAACTTTTTGTTTACAGATTGTAATCACACTGCAGTCCAGTGCCTGCCCGAGAGGTAAAACTATACAAATAGGCTGTTGTGTGAGTGGAAATAGATCCAGTTCCAAGCAAAATTATTATAGAGAGTCATTGTTTGATTTTCAATAGAATGCTCATCAAAAAAAATCATTTCAAGCGTAACTCACGACTAAACATTTTTCTCTGAGGGGATTGTGGAGGTAGAAATCAGAGGATGGGCTCATTGCAATTAATGGTATGGCATGAGCAATGGTATCAAATGCATGTGTTTGGTCCAATTCCTGATTTTATTAACTTTATTGCAATGAGCCCGTCCTCCAAGTTCTACCTCCGACAGCCTCCACTGTTACATGTACATGTAGAGATGGGGGAATAAGAGACCAAATGAATGGAAGGGGAGGAGATGAACTGTATCATCAGTGTGGTTCATTTTATGTTATCAATGATTAAACAAAAGTAACCACTGTTGATTCTTGATCACACACAATTCAAAACATAATAATTATTACATTTTCTTTTGTGAACTATATTTCTTGTCAATTACTTCAATTGCACAGTTAAGGCCTCTCCCAGAAGAAATCCCTAGAATAATAACAAATGTGACCTTCATTTTTGCCCTACACAAATGCATACAGTGCTGTACATACTATGTACAATGACTATTGTGCAGACACACAAACCGCTATGTGTTCTGTTCTCTAAAGGATTTCTCCTCTGCCTGTGATGTAAACTTGCTTGAGTGAGCAGGGCCCCTAGTGACAGAGCTTTACAAAGGCCCCCCCACCCGCTGCACCTTGAGTGAGCAGGGCCCCTAGTGACAGAGCTTTACAAAGGCCCCCCCACCCGCTGCACCTGGGTAATGATAATACGCTAATGTAAACAACAACAACAACAACACACACACCACTATCGCCTCTAACCAGGACAGGATTACAGACTTCCTCATTTGCATGGATTTTCCCCAAAAAAATATATTATAAGGAATCATAAATAAAGAACAAATAGAGACAAAAGGTATAGTTAATTTATGGAAAGCTCTGCTCCACTTGCTTTGATGCCGACGTATGCCTAATCCTCTATTAACCCTACTACCTGCCTACCTACACACACACACTCACACACACACACACACACACACACACACACACACACACATACACACACACACACATACACACACACACACACACACACACACACACACACTCACACACACACACACACACACATACACACACACACACACACACACATATACACACACACACACACACACATACACTCACACACACATTCAAAAGTGGAGTGTCCTCAGTCAGACAGGGCGCTGTTCCTATCTGAACTGAGAGGAATGCAGTGGCAGTGAATTGGTTTCCACTGGGAAATAAAGAGAGGGAGGAGAAGTGAGGGAGAGGGATGAGGCCAAACTAAAGACACGCCACAGAGCAACAGTCCAATCCCATGTCTGTTTACCTTCCATAGTTTCCCGGGCAATGGCAGGAGAAGGCAGCTAAGAGGGTCTCTGGGTTTGTTTTTCTGCAGATGTGAACTCTCCACTTAGAGAAGGCAATCTTGTCCTTGAAGTTGAAATACACTGTGCAATACTTTCCATTAGTCTAGAGTCAGTCTCATGTCATGCCCACTCACATATTAACTTGGGCTATACATTCTTTTTTTTTCTTCTTTTTTTTTCTGAGTGGGGCAGTCCCACTCATATTTTTCATTTTTATTGACAGTTACAGTGAAGATTTAGACAGGAAGGATGGGTGAGAGAGAGAGGAGGGATGACATGCAGGATATGTCCCCGGCCGGAATCGAACCGGGGACCCTGCGGTTATATGGTCAGCGCTTAACCCGCTACGCCACCTAAGCGCCCCGGGCTATACATTCTTATCATGACACTGGCTGGTCCATATTTAAGAGTTTCAAGAGGTACTGTAACATGATATTGTATGTGAGATTGTATGTGTGCACTGTGTGTGTGTGTGTGTGTGTGTGTGTGAGTGTGTGTGTGTGTGTACAGTGTGCTTAGTATGTATGGAAGCATGCTTGTGTGTGTGTGTGTGTATGTATATGTGTGTGTGTGTGTGTGTGTGTGTGTCTGTGTGTGTGTGTGTGTGTGTGTGTGTGTGTGTGTGTTTCCCCCCACTGAGTCATAACAGTGTTTTTTTTCCACCGTGGGGCTGTAGGGATGGGCGGAGATGAGCTCTATTGTTGGCATAAATTGCTTGGCCCAGCCTGGCCGCCTCTCTACTGGGCATCTCTCTCCTCCTGTTGATCGATCTAATCCTCCACTGTAATGAGTTTCTCTCTGTCTGAGAGAAGAGGGGGTGGGGTGGGCTGCCGGGAGGAAGGGGGGAGAGAGAGAGAGAGAAAGAGAGACAGAAAGACAGAGATGGAGACAGAAACTGCAAAAAGGGTGAGGGAAGAGGAAAGGGTAAAGAGGGAAAGAGAGAGAGGTAGCTGTATCCTGAAAAAGAGTTGGGATGATCCATATTTGAAAGCTTTGGAGTAGATTGGGTTAAAAAAAAATCATTAAAGTCTTAGTCAGAGAAAGATATGATGGAGGGAAGAGATGGTGAGGAAGGGAGAAGGGTGAGATGGAGGACATGAGAGAGAGGGAATGCCTCCTGCTCATCAAAGACCTGAGTAGGATGCAAGGGAGAGAGCTCCTCTGACAGACGGTCCATCACTTCCCTATAGGAACAGTGTGGGCTGCTGCACATGAAGGACCGAGACATGAAGGTTTTCTGCTTCACATTCGGGCTTGACTGGAGAAATGACTCCTACTGTGTTCCGTAGACTGTGGCTGTGATCTCACAGTACCTCTCTCACTCGCTGACACCTGCTACCGACTGCGCCCATCGACAGAATCACATTTGTCAAGTTGTTCTTCCCGACTGCATCCGTATGGCTTCTCACAGCATGTTCATCCTATCCCTCAGCTTTGTACTACGGCTGCTGCCCGCCTTTTGTCTTTTTGACACAACGCAAAGTTTAGCCTTTGTGACTAAAATGCTGGGGAGTTTCGCAGGGAAAATGAATTATGAAATGGAAATGAAATATTGGATGCTAGCTGTCGTCGTGCTTTGCCGTCTCTATTGTGTTACCCGTATTGTTCTTTTCCCACTGTCTGTCATCTATGCTTCCATCTTCTTTTTCACTTTCACCGCGTCTCGGTCATCTCCTCCCCTTCCATTCCTTTGGCCTCTTGTTTCCCCATCTCTATCTACATGTACCAGTGGAGACTGTCAGAGGAAGAAATCAGAGAACGGGGCTCATTGTCATGCATGAAAGGGAATGAGGTATGAGGTACTATGCATCACGTTCTATGCATTACCATGAGCCCGACCTCCGATTTCTACCTCCACCAGCCTCCCCTGACGTGTCACTAGGTGACTAGGCTCAAATCACATTGAACATCTCCAGTGGGTCAGCAGATCCAGGTCCAGAGCTACTGTATGGTTAGTCTAGCGCCATGCCCCTGACTGAGGAGCCTGTCAGAGGGGGAATCAGAGGGGAGAGGAGTCCCTGCAGAGGGGCTTTAGGTTGTGCCGTGTCATCATTTGTATTCAGATGGATGAAGGCCTCATCGACCACTTAAAGATGTGTCTTCCTGGTTTGCATTGTGGCACCAGTGAATGACAATGCCATGGGACGCCTCTGGAATACAGAAAAGAAAAAAATGGCACATCTACATAGAAATGGCCCTTGATAGGAATGTTTTATGAAAAAATAGAACTCCGCTCGCAGGGTTGAGTGGTTGCGTGTGTACGTGCGTGCGTGCACGCGTGCATGCATGCGTTTATGTATGTTTGCGTGTGTGTGTGTGTGTCTGTGCTTTAGAGAGAGGGAGAAATCACATTTATGTATATCACATTATGAATAAATGTGCTTTGTCTGTTGATGTGGCTCATCATAATATGTCTTCATCATTTTCAAACACATCAGTCTCATTTTGCTTCGTATTACGCTCTCTCAAGGCACTTACCAGCAAGTGTTTTACAAAATCATAAACCTCAACTCATTAACTCTTCTCCCCATAATGACTTTTTGATTAATACATCCACACAGAAAATGAATAATTTCAAGTTCCGATTTGTGTCTATTTGTTAACATATCTGTCATGTGCTCTATGGGTAATCAGTCACTAATCCTTCAGAAGCCTGCTAGGCATCTAGATGTCACACTGAAGTCTTTATCTTATTCATCATGTGGAAAGCAGTCGGTGTTGGAACCTAAACTGATTAGTCATATACCGTGGTAGCATAAACTGCAGACCTAATTACTATGGCAGTCACACAAGTGGAAATCAATAGGGGTCGTTGTGGACTTAATAAAAGTGGTTTCTCCTCCGTGTTGTCTGGGCTGTTTCAGCAGAACCAGCCTCTGTTGTTGCCTAGGCGATTCTTTGGCCCGCTATGGATCAGGTTGTTTCTGTGTCTTTTTGAACTATTCTGAACCCAAGTTGTTTTATGTCGCTAAAATATTCATGAAGTACAGAGAAAAACATTGTGAGGAGGTTGGTGGGGCTGGGGAGGCCACCGTGTTGAACAAAAAGAGCCCCAGTGACTCAGTCACACATAGATGTCGACTCTGACTCCTCTATGCTCTCAGAAGAGGGAGCTGTTGTTGTCCTATTAGAGGAACATGGTGACCCAGAGGCACTTCTTGTCCATCCTAAAGTATCCCACAGACCTGTGAGGTTTAGAGGAGGAAAGAGAAATGAAGGAGCTTCAGATTGATTGGTCACCAGTCATACAGTACCAGCCCCTTTTCATTTAACAATAATTTAAAGAATATACCTTTTACGAGATGTACCTTGCTATTAGGCCTGCCAAAAAATATTATCTTTAGAGATGGCTGGGTGCTGCCAATTTCTGCTCATAAATCTCCATAAACCATCAAGTTAATCTTCTGTACTTGGAGAGTAGAAGGCATGTTGTGTCATCGTAGAATTAATGCCAATATTTGAAAGAGGGAAAGGGGGGTGGGAGAGATGCAGCTGTCTTGGCTTGGCTACAGAGCCGCACTGAGCCGTGCCAAGCCAAGCCAAGCTGTGTCAGTGCCCTGAACGAAAACACAGGCTTCTGAAAACACTCAACAACAACAACAACAACAACAACCACAACAACAACAACAACAACAGTAACAACAACACTAGCTTCTGAATCCTGGAAGTCTCAACCACACATAAACAGTGAGAGATGTTCTGTCGTTTAGGTCAGTTTTACCTGACACATGAAAGTACCCTGGCCCCCTCTGGGAGTGAGAGTGAGAGGAGAGGGGGAGAGAGGGGAGGGGAGCAGCTCTGCTTTGGCCTGGGGCTTAATGTTGCTGCAGGCCCTGGATGTCTGGGTGTCAACCAACCAGAGGTGTGTGTGTGTGTGTGTCTGTCACTCCCCTCCTCTCGCATGCCTCCGAATTAAGGTCCTACCTCATGAATTTTAATGACCAGTCCTGATCTTGACCTAGCGGTTTGGCCCAAAATCTCCAGCACTAAAACATTTACATACTTTTTCGGGCTTGCCCGTAGCATCCCAACAAAATGGACGCAGGGGAGCGCGGTGCTGTTTGCTAAAAGCAAGCACTCTGATGAATTATTGAGATGACTTTGTGATGGAGCGGGGGTATAGAGAGATCCAGGTCCAGTCCAGAACAGCATAGATGAAACCCAGAGATGTTGACATGGTGACGTGTCACAGGTTTTTCAGAACGTTCGTTGTGCATTTTTGGAACATTTCTGTTTTATTCTGAGAAATAATTTGATGTTGCCACTGGTCTTTCATTTCCTAGAATATGTTTGGAAATGCCAACATCTGGTCAAATTCACTCAAACCTCAGTTTAGTTTGGTATGACATTAAAACCCAGCGCTCTGTATGATCACTGCCATGCATATTGATGAGAGGACAACATGTTGGGGAATGGTGTGTGTGTGTGTGTGTGTGTGTGTGAGAGAGAGAGAGAGTTAGAAAGAGAGAGAGAGAGAGAGAGAGAGAGAGAGAGAGAGAGAGAGAGAGAGAGAGAGAGACCGGGCAGACAAGGGCAGAGAGTGGTGTGAGAGGTTGCACAGATAAAGACAACAGGCATGCTGTGAAAGGAATATTGATGCTAATTATCATGACTCAGTATCTCTGTGTGAAGACAGGTAACCCATTTACACCCCACTGATAAACAAGCACACATACACACACAGACACACAGACACACACAGACACACAGACACACAGACACACAGTCAAATTAGCATAGAACGCTATGCCAGGACTTGCCAGTGGGAATCGGTAATGCAATGCAAATCAGCCGTTTTTGTTTCAGTATATTAATGGGTAATGTTGAGCCAGCAGCTGCAGACACATTGTCCATTACAGCCCCCTGACTCCAGTCATTTGAATAGGAACAGGCTGTGGTAGTAGAGATCCTCCCTCTCTGCATGATCTCCCGTGATCTACCACAAGCCACACTGGACACCTGTGTGTTTGACACCCACACACAGTATCACACAGCTGGTAACACAGTGGCAGATCGCCACTGTTCACCTGACCAGGGACCAGTATCAGAACTCCCTGGGGTGTCGTTGCCATTTTATGAACAAAAACATGCATAGCTAGATCTAACGTTACACCCACTGTTGCATATTCATTTGAGTGTTGAGTGGTAGCAACCCTAACCTGAAAAGTTCAGATGTGCCAGGTGACAAACAACAGTTCTCTGGATCAAGATGGCACAGAGGAGGAGTATGGTCACCATTTTGGGAGCTCCACCCTTAAGCAATTTATGTTTACATTTACATTTATGGTATTCTCTGTGACAGTAATCTATAATAAGAAACAGTACCTTTGTTAGTGTATCCATTATATATGTTAGCGTGTGCATGCAGGATAAGCAGGCCTCAGCAGACGGGGTTATAATGAGATCCCTAGGGTTGAACGCAGACAGCCTCTTAAATAACAGCTGTGAGTGAAGCCAGTCATCCTCCTTACTCCTCATTTGCTGCCGGAGCTGTCACTCACTGAGAGAGAGGGTGAGTGACAGGTCAAGGGGCCACTGATTCACGCTAGGAGCTGAGGGAGGCAGTTCACCTTGGCTGGCCCTTTATCCATTGGGTGGGTGTCACTTATACAAGATGTTTTCAAAACAAAATAGTTTGCCTGCCAACAATCCAAAATAACAGACCAGCCCAGTATTACTGGGTAATTGACATAATGCTTGGGAATTCATTTATCTAAATATAAAAATGTGACACTAGTACTTTTTGCTGCCCCAGTTTAAAGCGATGGCGAGCCTTGGACATTAGAAACCAGGTGTTAAGGTGTTGTTAACCACCATCACTCAGACTTTGTGGTGTGAGAAAATAAGGTTCTGGCATTACCGTTGTTTCTCATGCAGGAGCTAGTCTCAGTTTTATCGACTGGCCAGGGATTAACAGCTCCTGCTGAAACTGAAGACAGGTGTTATTTTCAAACAGACAGTGTTTGTCTGTGTGTGTGTGTGTGTGTGTGTGTGTGTGTGTGTGTGTGTGTGTGTGTGTGTCTGTGTCTGTGTCTGTGTCTGTGTCAGTGTGTCTGCGTCTGTGTGTGTGTGCGTGTGTGTGTGTGTGTGTGTGTGTGTGTGTGTGTGTGTGTGTGGGGTGTGTGTGTGTGTGTGTGTGTGTGTGTGTGTGTGTGTGTGTGTGTGTGTATGTGTATGTGTAGCTCAGCAAAGCACAGACAACAAGACAGAACATCAGAGGACTGGTAATGTTACAAGCTAACATGACAGCAGCCTGCTTTTCGATACCTGTCACTGTGCAGTAATCAGGAGCAGGCTGGAATAGAATCAACCACTGAGGGGAGGGAGGGTTGAGAAGAACACTGTTTGTCAATGGGGATTGTGGTGAGCATTGGAGATGTGCTGTGCTGTGCTGTGTGGCGCTGTGCTGTGTGGCTCTGTGCTGTGCCATGTCATGCCATGCTGTGACGTGTGCTGTGCCGTGCTGTGCTGTTGCATGCTGTACTGTGTTACTACTGTGCTCTAGAGTCTAGGTATAGAACACAAGTCATTAGATAGATAATCAAGCCTTCTCCCATTATAGCTGCTCATAATGAGCTGTACACATCCACAGGCCTCCGAAATGAGCCAACAGACAATCGGGGCCGTTTGCCTCCCACATTCTCTAATGCTCTTTTAATGTATCTTAATCAAGGCGAATCAAAATGAATTTGATTTGAAATGCTGCGTTAGGACATAAGTGAATTGTATTTTTCTGGGAATGTCACAAGTGAGTGGTTTTGTGAAGTGTGTATACAGTATATATATTATACATATACACAAATAATTGTTATTGTAAGATGAAGCTCTCAATCTAGTCATGTTTTCATCTGGGTTTTTCTATATCCAACCAGTGCAACTACTCAAAGGCTATTTGGTGATTTGTTCCAGCGGAGGCTGGTGGAGGTAGAAATCGGAGGATGAGCTCATTGTAATGCACGGAACGGAGTAAGGAATGGCATCAAGCATGTGTGATACCATTCCTCGTTCCATTCCATGCATTACAATAAGCCCGGCGTCCTCTGATTTCTACCTCCACCAGCCTCCACTGATGTGTTAGCATACTGACTGATGCTACTACTCCATGTAGCATCCCGGTCATTGGAGTATTGGCTGGCTTCATGCAAATGACTTGATCAATAATGGATCAAAAGCACTCACTCTAATATTCTAGGTGACGTTAAGCTCAGAGAGAGACGTACACAAGGAAAAGAGAAAGAGATGAGGCGGAGCGAGGGTTGAATCTCAGTTTAGGAAGCAGATGTCTTATCTGATAAGTGTGAGAGGATATTGGGAATTGGTCGATACTCGTCTGACTGCACACAGGGTGTGATTTTACAGCTTCACTCTCAACCATGCATCACCCGTAGTTTCACTCCCCAATGCATCTAATTTGTCTCTCGCTCTCTCTTTACTTCTCTCACTTGCACTCTCTCTCTTTTCCCACCCTCTCTCTCTTTCTCCACCTCCTCCCTTTGCTTGTGAGCGGTGGCGCAGGTGTTTGAAATCTCTCGAGTTATTTACAAACGCAGCTGAGGCTGTTACAATCGTTATGATCTCCATTTTCTACAGGCCGTCTCCCCAACCCCATCTAACACCACTTCATCTCTGTGAGGAGAGGAGCGAGACACGACAGGGAGAGAAGAGAGGAAGGGGGGGGGGGGAGTGTAGAACAGCGGAGGGGAGCACGGAAACTGTGGTGTTTATTGCTGTTTAGAATACAAATTACAGCTGTCTAAAAGACAAACCCCTCTAAATATGAACATTTGGCACAGGCAAATGTTGGTTGAAATATATTGTGTATTGCCTGTAAATGTATTGTGTATTGTATCTTGCCTTCTCTCCCTCTCTGAAATACACATTAAAACAGGCATTAATTCTGTGTTAGCAGGCTGTGAAAAATCGAATCCAGTTCAAGTGATTCCAATGGAGCTTAGAGCAAGTGGAGAGAGTATTAGATTGCGTGTTGAATCGGTTTTGCCTGGGTGAGATTGCTCTCCTTGCTTCGCTGGAGGAGACAGGTGAACACAAGTAGTGGAGGAGGCTGAGAGAGGACAGGTGGAGGGTTATTTAGATGAGAGGAGAGGTAGAGGAGGAGAGCAGCGTGTGTCTGTGTGTGTGTGTGTGTGTGTGTGTGTGTGTGTGTGTGTGTGTGTGTGTGTGTGTGTGTCTGTGTGTGTGGAGGAGTAAGGGGGAGTGATTGGCTTGATTTCCCCTATGCGTCTGTCATCATTGGAGAGCTGGTTTAGCTCCTGATTCTGCTCTCCCTCAGCTGAGTCATCTATTTCTAGGAAAGTAGCAGCAGCAGCAGCAGCAGCAGTGCACAGGCTTCAAGATCGTATTGGTCATCATCGCCGGAAAAAGTGGTTTCTTGTGTGACCTCTACTGTACTCCTCTCTTATAAATGCAGAGTGGAGTTTTTGCTGTAGCATGTATTACCATATCAATCATCTGCAGTATGATGAGTTGTAATGTTATTACCTGGCTGTCAGCTGCTCTGTCTGGCCTCTCTCTATTTGGGCTGGTTGCCCTCTGCTCTTAACCAGCGTCTTCACAGGCTGCTAGCCTGTTTGCTGTATTTTCTGGCTGTATGTCTGGCAGCCATATCTGTATGGCTGTTCTTTGCTCGATGTATTGTCTAGTTGTTCTCCGTGTCATCTGCCGGTCCCTCTGTGTGATAGTTGGATGTCTCTCCAGAGCTAACTGGGAGGGGGGGTGGGGGGGGGGGGTCTTGGCAAATCTTAGTGTTTATGAGACAGCGGGCATGTGTTTGGTCCCACCTGGCGGAGGGAGGGAGAGAGGGGGGGGAGGAGGGGGAGAGGGAGGGGAGATCGGAGGGAAAGGGAGTGTGAATGAG
>NC_137675.1:70889070-71070394 GCF_963989245.1 Nansenia antarctica
CACCATCAAGTTTTCAAGAGATATCATGGTTTCTCAACTCCCATGTTTGCGTTCTGCTTCCATTGAGATCATCACCCACCCACGCCACAAGGACTTAAAAAGATATCCATAGATCTATGCTATATATAATGTCTTCTCTTTCTTTCTTGCTTCTTCCGTATCATTAAACTCCCCCTCTCCCTGTTTTCTTTATGTCTTTCTCTCTCACTCTCACTCACTCTCTCTCTCGCTCTCTCTCTCTCTCTCTCTCTCTCTCTCTCTCTCTCTCTCTCTCTCTCTCTCTCTCTCTCTCACACACACACACACACACACACACACACAATTATAAACTCTGAAACACTAATTTCCTTGGCAATGGCACAATGAACACGCCTGCCCTCAAACTGCCCATTTAGGATCCTAAGCCTGTGTCATTGTTTTAGGTAGAAAAGCAATAAGAGACCTTAATAAAGACTGAATTAGAGAGGAGGAGAAACACAGAGAGAGGAGGATAGGAGGAAATGGAGTGTGAGAGAGGTGGGGAGCGCAATTACCCTTGTGGGTACAAGCTCTGAATGTATATATCTTTAATCTGCTTAATTTTACATGCAGTTTAAACGACCGCATCCATTTTTTAAGACCTCCATTTTCCTGAGCAAGCACATGTTGTTCCAGCGGATTAGAGGGGCTGTCTTCACTAGAGTTTACAGTCTAGCTCCATCATGGACATCACACTTCTGAGCCCCATCAACCGCACAGAGACAAGCTGCTTTAAGATCACCATGGCATCACTGACACACAGGTTAAACCTGAATTGTGGTCCCATAGTATAGGGGCAACCGCCAAGTTTACCACAACATTTGAATTAGATAGACATTTAAGTGGGTGATACTACAGTATCACCTAGAATTTACTAGAATTACTAGAAGTACTAGAATTTCCGTCAGCCAATGGTCGAGGCTAAACATACAAGTAGACAATTTGAGAAAAACAGAGCTGTCACCATTCATGTTTTTTTAAGGGATATCCAGAGTTTCAGTTCCAGAGTCTGAACTTTTTTTGCTTTTAGAAAAAACACCTATAGCCTGCCTGTACTGCCCCTCCCATATCCTCCCATATCCATCTTTAACCAAATCTATATTTTTCATGGGATGCTGTAGAAGCTTGCAGACTGTTTTTTTTGTGTGATTTTGCTTGGTTTTGAGAGACTTACAAATGTAAGTTGAGGTAGCAAACCCTGACCTAGCCTAGGATCCCCTGGGGCACATGGGTAATTTCTAGCTCAAGCCTGTGCATCTACTGTATTACAACTCAGCATCCTCTCAATATTGCGTCAATATTCCTTTCACAGCATGCCTGTCTGTGCCACCTCTCACACCACTCTGCCCTTCTCTCTCTCTATCTCATACTTTCAGTTCTGAAACAATTGCATTTTGCATAAGAAGTGGTAACGAAAGGAAATGTACACAATACACTGTGGACCCACTTGTTTGTTTTCTTCTTGTTGGCTGTCTCTGCCTTCCTCTTCCCACTCCTCCTATCTAATCTATTTTGATTAACTTGTTTTTCACTTTTTAAAAATATTTAATGTGTGATACTCTCCCCTATTACCCAAACTTTACATCATACTTTGATTTTAGCCTAAAATATAACTCCGAAATTCAGATTCAGCTAATTGTGAGTCACAGTTGTTGATCCTGAGGCTTCCATCAGGCAGGTAGAGGCTGCAGTAATTGATAGCTGGTGTGGGATGGAGGGTGAACATCCTGCTGGACTGAAATGACCAATCAACAAGAGTTATATCCACCCAGCCACTGATGTTAATTCTAAATGTGGACCAAAGCAACAACTTAAACTATCCACCCCACACAGCCAGACACGTCCTGTCACACACATAAACACTCCATCTGTCTCACCTTCCTCCCTCCGTCCCAGGATCACTTCCTCTTCACCAATAAGATGGAGAGAAGGAGTGTATGCACCGACACAATGCATGAATAAACATACACACACATTCTAAACAAACACACAAACAAGCACATCGTAAATAATTACTCACGTCCTAAGGTAGGACGTGACACACAGACACACAGACACATGCACGCACACACAGGCAGACACACACACGCACACAAACACACACTTGCAATCTTTTGAGTCCTCCCATTTTTAACTATCAGAGCCTGCCAATTCTCAGTTTGCCAGAAGCAAATGCAATAATTAGCAAAGAGCCTTGTTGCTTATTAGTAGATTGTTTGTTGACCTTTGTTCTGTTTCATTTGTGTGAATTAATGATGCCAATACTGCCTGTCTTATCAGAGACACACAGAGAAACATGGAATGAATAGACATTTCTCATTTCGAATAGTGTGAAATAACGCCACTAAGAAGATGCCTGTGCAGGTGTGTGTGTGTGTGTGTGTGTGTGTGTGTGTGTGTGTGTGTGTGTCTGTGTCTGTGTCTGTGTGTGTGAGTGTGAGTGTGAGTGTGAGTGTGAGTGTGAGTGTGAGTGTGTCGTGAGTGGGAGTGTGTGTGTGAGTGTGAGTGTGAGTGTGAGTGTGGGTGTGAGTGTGAGTGTGAGTGTGAGTGTGAGTGTGAGTGTGAGTGTGAGTGTGTCTGTGTCTGTGTCTGTGTCTGTGTGAGTGTGTGTGTGAGTGTGTGTGTCTGTGTCTGTGTGTGTCAGTGTGAGTGTGAGTGTGAGTGTGAGTGTGGGTGTGAGTGTGAGTGTGAGTGTGAGTGTGAGTGTGGGTGTGAGTGTGTGTGTCAGTGTGAGTGTGAGTGTGAGTGTGAGTGTGAGTGTGGGTGTGAGTGTGAGTGTGAGTGTGAGTGTGAGTGTGTGTGTGAGTGTGTGTGTGTGTCTGTGTCTGTGTGTGTCAGTGTGAGTGTGAGTGTGTGTGTGTCTGTGTCTGTGTCTGTGTCTGTGAGTGTGAGTGTGTGTGTGTGAGTGTGTGTGTGTGTCTGTGTCTGTGTCTGTGTCTGTGTCAGTGTGAGTGTGAGTGTGAGTGTGAGTGTGAGTGTGAGTGTGTGTGTGAGTGAGTGTGAGTGTGAGTGTGAGTGTGTGTGTGTGTGTGTGTGTTTGAGTGTGCACGTGCGTGTCTGTGTGTGTATGTGTGAGTGTATGTGTGTGTGTGTGTGTGTCTGTGTGTGTGTGTGTGTGTGTGTGTGTGTGTGTGTGTGTGCGTGCGTGCATCTGTTTGTGCGTCATCTCACTGCAGGACAGTGTGACATTTGCTCCTTATCTCACCCAGGCATAGAATGGGACTGGACCTACCTGCCTATGATTGAATGATAGACTGAACCTGCCTATGATTGAATGATAGACTGAACACACCTACTAATTGTAAAATGAAGGGCTGCTACCTGAATAATAATGCCCCCATACTTTATACCTGGCCTCGGAACCTCAAAGGAGGATGTTGCCAAAGCAGAGATATGCAATCTAAAACTGGCAGGCATACAGTAGCTCAGTTAGAAACTGGATATCTACCAACTTATCCTCCTCTATCTGCTATACACTGACAGACATACAAATGCTTGCACACAGACACACGCACGCACGCACACACACGCACACATTGCAGATGTTGACATCTCCTGGGAGATTTAAAAGAAATGAGCCCATGAAGAAATAAAGGCTTTTTAATATGAAAACTGGTAAGAGTGCCTCCGTATTTTTGGTTGTTTTAATGTTTTTTTTTTGTTTAGGACTATGAATCATGGGACACAGAAGAGCCAAAAGCACCTCACCAAGCTAACAATCGGAGAGTGCAGAGACTGAGTTATACTCACCACCACCATGGGGGCTAGAACATCTCTAAGTTTCCTCTACTTGACTCTGATCAGAGTGTAGATTTGCTCTGAATGCCAACTGAGAGATTTGAACAGCAGAAGTGACAGTGCATCACGACGAAGGGCCAGGCGAGACGATGGGAGACGAGGTGAGGCGAGACGAGGCGTGGAGAGGTGGGCGGGAAGGCGGACACACTCCTGCCTCAGCGTGGTGCTGGAGTGTGTGCTCATGGCTTCATTGGCCTGATTAGGAACAGCTCAGTGGCTTCTTCCGTACCATTGAACACCCCCTCTCCCTGTTTTCTTAATGTATTTCTCTCTCTCTCACCATCTTTTGTTCTTTCTTTCTTACTCTCTCTCTCTTTCTCTTTCTCTTTCTCTTTCTCTTTCTCCCTCTCTTTCTCTGTCTCTCCCAACATTTCTCCTGCTGCTCGACCCCTGAATGGAGGATAAAATTGACAACCATCTGTGAATTATTTGGGTCCTTTGTAAAGTTTACAAAATCTATGCCTGTGAGTGTGTGTGTGTGTGCGTATGTGTGTGTGTGCGTGTGCGTGTGCGTGTGCGTGTGTGTGTGTGTGTGTGTGTGTGTGTGTGTGTGCGTGCGTGCGTGCGTGAGTGCGTGCGTGCGTGCGTGTGTGCGGCTTGTGTGTGTGTGTGACTCACACCTATGTCTCAGGTAATTGACAGCAGTTCCCTGGCCATGCCAAGTTCATCCCTGTTCATTAACATTCTGGAGCGTCCTCTCGTTGGTTACCGTGACGTCAGCATCTCTGCAGAGACACACTCAGGGCTCAGGGTCAGACACACAATTCTAGTCTTCAAATCATTACGGTGTGAGAATGTTTGGAATCGTAGTTATTCATGTTTTTTGTTTTGCCTGCTTTTTGTCTATTCTTATAATAATAGCGTGTACTTGTTGTTGCTCTTGACGATTTTTCCCTGATCTCTCACAGGTTCTGTCTGACTTAAACATGTGCTCATCTCTGTGTTGTTCACCACCTGCATTTCAACACCTCAATGGGGAGTGGCAAAGCCACATCTGACTGGTTCTCTAGCCTAGCCTAGTCTAGTATTGCACCCATACCCACACCTCAGGTACATATCACCGTGTGACAGTGAGACAGAGCAGGGCATCCCTTAGTGGGTCAGTCCGACTAACTTGCCCTGAGTTAAGAGCAGACAAGGCATAATCAGCTCCCTCTGAGCTGTGGAACTTCTAAAAGAGCCAATGAGCTCCAGAGATACAGATTGGATGCGTCTATGGACCAATCAAAACCAGCCACAGATATCAATCACCCCCCCACTTGACCAGGGGACAGATGTCGATCACGTGACAGATGGTGTTAGTCTGTACAGAGTCAATGTCCCTTCTTCTGTCCAAAGTTTCACCAGATTTGTTTCTTCCCGAATGATGCTTCCTGCAGATGATTAAAGACAAGGCCAAACACGAATTGTATTGTATACACAAGACTGCCCAAATAAGACTTTCACTGGTTTTCAAGGTAATATAAGGTTGAATGAATGACTCCATGGTGCATGACAGCATGACATATTAGATATTGAATATTCTCCCAGATCTCGCCTGAGGTGGGCCCTCCCATTTCACATCTCAATCACAGACGATTCATATTCCCTCTAATCCCTCTGAGGAACGTGTGTGCATCCTTCTGAAAACAGATGGAAAAATAATGACTTTATCCTCAGGAATATCAATACTCCTATCGGTCAATCCTTCCGTGACCTGCTTCTAATGATAAAAGAGATTAGCCGCGAATTCTCTTTTGGTGATGAGATGCTTGACAGTGGCGGATTTCAACACTAATTCAGACACAAACACATTTGTAAACGCACATACGCACGTTTTAATTAGCAGGCATCTTTTCCAGAGAGAGAGAAGCGCTAAACCATGGGCTAATTAATCTCCACAGTCTCTGTTTTCATTACTAAACCACGTTAGGGACCAGCCCAGGGCTGCCTCCACTTTGTTATGTTCATCTGTTAGGAAACAATAAAGTTTCGAAGATCCTAAGAGGCAACGAGGGAAGGATCTCTAGAATAATATGCTGGTGGGGATATTTGGTTGATCTAACATACTGTAGTCTCCAGAGATGTAATTTTTTATATCTACTTTATCGCTCATATTGAGTGTGTGTATGTGTGTGTGTGTTTGCATGTGCGTGTGTGTTTGTGTGTGTGTGGCTGTACGTATGTGTGTTAGCTGGTCAAGTTAGTCACACACTGCTCCTCATTACACTCCATCTCATGACTGTACGCAATTTGTGGAGCTCCTCTGTAGCCCTCTGTCACCCGAGTGCTCTTCCCTGTTATTCCAGCTCTTTCTTCCACTATGGAAAGCACCCTATTTAGGTCATACCTGCAAGTGAAATTGGGCAGTGATGTACATAGCATTGTCTTTTCTGTGTAGGTGATGTCAGACATCCATTCAGATCTCCCTGGCTCTCTCAATGTGTCTCCCAGAGGCGGCTAACAGCAGGGAAGGGAAGGAACTCAACACAGGTGCATCTAATCCTCCTGTAAAGGGCACATGACTGATCAGATTGCTGAAATAGAGACTCAACATTGCTGCAGATGCATGTGTGGACTGGGTCTGGAGATCTTAAAGATGTGATGAGTCACAAGCTGAGGGAAATATGCAGACCAAGGCCACAAACAGTGACACTACCTACCCACACACCCACACACACCCACACACACCCACACACCCACACACACACACACAGAGTGGCACCACAGGACTAATCCTCTTAGTGAGAGCCTGAACTATGGGGGCCCAGGAGGTCCAGGAGAGGCTGCTGGAGCCAACCTCATTTCCACTGCTCATTTCCTGCCCTGAATGACCCCCTCCCAGGCTCCCTCTGCCGTCTGTGCCCATCCAACAACCCCCGCCTCTCTTTCTTTCGCTCCTGCCCTGTATCCTCTTCCTTGTCCTCACACACTCTAGAGTGGGCCGGACTCCATCCTTTGGAGTCCTCCCGTTTCAAACCGGCAGCGCCAGCCAATTCCCGGTTTGCCAGAAGCCAAATGGCAATGCAATAAATAGCAGGGACCTTTTTTGCTTATTATGTTTATGACGACATTTGTTCTGTTTATTTGTGTGAATGTATGATTCCAGCACTGTTTGTATTATCAGAGACACACAGAGAATGATGGAAACAGGTGTGGGTGTGTGTGTGTGTGTGTGTGTGTGTGTGTGTGTGTGAGAGGTCCAGTAGGGCTAGCCTGGCTGTCTGACAGCACTGGGCGCGACACAGTGAGAGAGGTCAAGTAATGAATGTGGGCAGGGCCAGAGCGTGGCAACAGAGACAGACAGACAGCCCACTCTGACCTCCAGCCATCCTCTGTCAGGTGGAGCAGCACTCCTGCTCCCACACATTTACCAACCGCAGACAGGCAAGACGGGACCGTCTGCGATGTGTTTTTACAGGTACAGTTCAGGGTAAAACAACTCAGGGAGCAAGGAGCAAGGAGTTCAAAGGTCAAACTTGATGACAGAATGTTTTACTTAGAGGAGAGCACTTATATAGGATGTCAGCTGTAGCATTGTGTAAGTCAAGTCTCCTCTTACCTCGGGTTAACTAAGGCACAGGGTGACTCACTAAACAGTCGCATAATAGAACACTGTATTGCTTTCTTTGCTCCTCTGTCTATGTTTTTTTGTAACAGCTAGAGTGGACTGTACATTGACTTATGCGATTTTTGGATGTCTGAAAACGACAGAAAACGCCCGATTATCAGATGGATCTTAACATTTTCCTATAACAAAATCCTGTGGTGTGAGGTGTGTTAAGAGTCAATCAATTGTCAATTGTCAATTGACTCTCCCGACAACCAAGCCAGAAATCTCGCGTGAACCCATCCTTTTAATATTGCCTTTAAATTACAAAATAATTAAATTAAGATTATGTAATGATTAAAGTACTTTGAGCCGCAACGTTTGCAGGAAAAGCGCTATACAAATAAAGTTATTATTATCTAACGTAGTACCCTGACTGACCTGTACGAGACAACCATGTGCGACAGGGCAAATAAAGTGCCGAATAACGAAAAGAAGAAGTCAGCTTGCTTCTTGATTGGCTAAGTTATAGTTGGACTCGCGAGCAGGGTTGCCAGATGGAAATGACATTTTCCACCCTAACCACAGTCTAAAACCGCTAATTCCACCAAACAATCTGGCAACCCTATGATTTCTGGTCGTAATTATTGAACACATTTCACATTTACGATTGCCGGCCACGCCCATTTTCCGAGCAGGTTGTCGGGAGAGACAATTGACAATTGACAATTGATTGACTTAACACACCTCACACCACAGGATTCTGTTATAGGAAAATGTTAAGAGCCATCTCTTAAAAACCGGGCGTTTTCTGTTGTTTTCAGCCATCCGAAAATCGCTGAAATCGCAGAAAATCCTTGTGTGTACCCCGCTTAAGTTAGAATGACTCACTCCGAAAGCAGCATTACTACTATATTACTTTTTGACAGGAAGACGGTGTGACACCAAGGCCATAGGATTTGTGGTAACCTTGGCAACAGCCAATTGATGGTTATAGGCGTGACGCTAGCAAGTTTCCAAAGGGAACTGGGCTCTCTTATGATAACCACACGGTGGGTTTGCAAAATTGCTTTTGTGAAGTCAGCTCTGTACAGAGGAGGTAGACCCTCACACTAAGTCATTTGTTTGATCTGAGCAATAATGAGAAAATTGGTCAAAGTTGAAGAATGTGTCATGTTAGTGAGTGACAGCAGTGATATTTTCTCAACAACAATGAAGAAACATGAAGAAACATGAGCCAGTGATGAATTCTCTCCCTAGCATCAAGCTGTTGCTTTATTTTAGACTCAGAGTAAGTGAAAATACAGCAAAATAGCCCTAACATTTTACCGCTATATTTTCCACAAAGTAACATCTTAAAATAGCGACAACAGCAATAACTTCAGTGAATCAAGATGACATTATCTGAGTTGACAAGAAGAATAGAGTAAATAATAAAAATAAAAAAGATATGTAACGTGACTTTTTCTAGAAAGCACTTGTGGTTTCAATAATCTGAAATAAATTCCACACATCCTTCACAAGTCAATTCATTTCAATCGTCGCCATTTCAGATTTTAGCTCGGTCTGTCCGATCATTAACCCATTCATTACAATCCCTTTTCAGCACATTTTACATACTGTTTTTAGTTTTTTTTATGGCAACAGGAGTTTTCATTACACAATAGCAAATATGCAACAGAAACCATGTCCACTGAGCAGTTGTCTCCTCTATAAACACATGCTTCTCTCCAACATTCTGATTCCACACGCTTCCTCCACCCTCTCCACAAAAGTGAAAGTGTCCTCCGTTAGCCACCAGCAATGGCCAGTGTGACATCCGTCTGTGGTGAAGGTTCTGGAAGTGAATCCTCTTGTCAACACCCAGGACCATGCTACACTTGCTGCCACTGCTCTGTCCTCCAGAGGCTTCATCTGCAGTGAAAATGTTCACTTCAACACCACTTAAAACAAAACAAAAAAAATGTAAACAGCTCCAAAAACACGAAAAAGATTTGCGCACAAAGAAAAAAAAACAAAAGCATCGGTTTCCACAACGCATTTTTTTCTTTTTCTTTTCTTTTTTTTCATGTTCCTCAGCAGTGCAAAAGATAAGAATAATAAAAGGAGGATTTTTCAAAATCAACAAAATTAAAAACAACAAAAAAAGAAAGCAATAAATAGAGTTCCTCTGTCATATGTTTCTGTGTATATGTATATTTATATATGTTTGTGTCAGTGGGTCTCTACATGAGCACACAGCTCTTGGCCCGGTCCTTCCTCATAGCAGGGGGGGGATCCAGGAGCTCAGTCCGTCCCGGTATGGGGGGCAGAGGGAGCTGGGACACCCGTTTGAGGCCCCGGCGGGAGCTGCTGCGTTTCAGCTGGGGCTTGTGTGCCCGCCGCACCGACGCCAGCGTGGTGATGTGGAACACGTCCCGCACGCTGTTCTCCGAGACCTTGGAGGTGCACTCTACGTAGGCCACCGCTCCTATCTGTCTGGCCAGCATGCTGCCCTGGGACACAGAGAGAGAGAGGAGGGAGGGAGTCAGGGACCATCATCACCATCACCACCACCACCACCACCACCATCATCATCATTATCACCACCATCTTGGATGCATTTAGTCATTCTAAATGACTTGGAGGCAGGCAGATCTGCCTGTAGATGTTTTGGCTGATTCATATTTCCCCTGTTTGATCTCTGATGTTGATGACTGTTAGACATGTTTTGTGTTACGTCCTGTGTCTGTTTTTGTTTTGCTTCTGTCTGTCTTCCCCTAGGTGTGAAGTGGTGTGCATGTGGTTCCTCCCCTGTTGGTCGTTGGGTCCTGTCCATCATCGTTGTCCAGTCAGCCCTCAGCTGTGTTCAATCATCTACCAGCCCCTGTCATCCAATCCCAGAAGATCTGTCTCCTATAATGTTTGTTGTCGAGTGTAGCGAGAGAGGGAAGGGGTGGTGTTTTGTTTGATTCATGTTTGTTTAGATGTTGATGATGAATATTGATTAATATCTTTGTTATTTTTGATTCTGTAATTTATTTTTTATTTTCATTGTTAATTGTTATTTGTTATAATGTCTGCAACCTTGTTAATTGTGCTGCTGCCTGTCTTGGTCAGGACGCTCTTGTAAAATACATTTTGATCATCATCCTTTTCCAAGTATCATGACAAAGTGTTCTGTCTTTTTTCTCTCCCTCTTTCTGTTTACAGCACGATGTCAAAACTAAACATTTGACAACACCACAATGTTCTTCTTGTTTCCTGTCCTTTATTTCACCCCATAACTAGGTCACTGAACTGAACTTCCATGAAAGAGAATGCATCATTTAATTTACCATACGAGAAATATCAAATTTCGGTAGTAAATGACAAGCCTGTCCAACAGAGACAGCACAGAGATGTTTTGGATGTAAACATGTTTGGAGACAGATGATCCTGCTCCGTGACATAAATAATGCAGCGTCTGTGTCTGTGTCTCTGTCTGTGCCTCTGTCTCTGTCTCTGTCTCTGTCTCTGTCTCTCTCTGTGGAGGACGAGCGACGGGGTCTCAGTGGGGCAGTGGTACTACTGTCTGTGTGTGTTCAGTCATCAGAGAGGAGAGACCTCTCTCTGCCCTACACTGGCCCAGAGTGATGTTTCACTCCAGGGTAGTGTTACTACACCCCGCTGTCTGGCTGGATGGAATCAATGATTGGATACAGGCTTAAATCACAGGCCCAAATTACATTTTGGGCTCTCTCTCTCTCTCTTCTGTTTGACTTTAAACCTAGTGTTATACAGGGACAACAAGCACTAACGCAATGATTGATGAGATGGGACTGCATTTCCCATGACCCTCTCCTTGGATCATACGCACACACAGAGAGAGCCTTAGATAGCCACAGGCCTGATGTGATCTTATCTTATCAAGCTTTGGCACAGAGCCGCCGATATGAGAGGAAAAGTCTTCATTAGGTGGAACGGAGGATTTAGAGTAGGGTTGGAGGGGTTGGCCATGACTAGCAGGGAAGCTCTATCAGATCTTTGGCCGATTATGGCGGAAATGTCTCGGGTTCACCCCGTGGTCACAACCGCCGGAGACTCCTCGGCTCTATCGGAATTCAATTTGAGATCAGCACCGGCAGGACAACCGTAAGCTATTGGATTAGGTCATCAAAAGTGTGTTGTCGGGAGCACTTGCTGTCTCGTATGTGACACATTCACACTGGCAATACTGGAGCCAGCAGTACTCAGCGTAGCTGCCTCAGACCGAAATAGTGCCTGACGTCAAACAGGACAATGGCCTAATGTGAGTATCTCCAAAATTGTCCTCTGCAATTTTCCATGAGCTTCACGGTGTCCCACTCAATCTTTTGCTTCTGCATCTTATTTACATGATCTGGGTTTTTTTGTTTGTTTTTTCCAGTTGCTTTTTTTGGGGGCTGAATATGGTTTTTGCCCTGCGGCTAGCGCACAGCCAGTGTTGAAAAAGGCCTCTTTGTTCTGAGGGCTTTTGTGTCACGTGGGGTGGGGGGGGGGGGGGGAGCCCCCCCACTACTTTGTGTATGTAAGACACAGAACGGTACAAAAATGAACACGCAAAAAGCTGATTAAAATTCACAGATTTATGGAGCAGTTTATCAAGCCTCTCCTCCTCCCCTCAATACCGCTGGCTTAGAAGACGTGGCCGGATGCGATAAAAGACCTCACTCATTTATCAAAGTCCTTTTTCTATTTATCCGGCATTTTCTAAATCCCTAAATCTGCATGAATATTTCATATCGGGGTGAAAATGTGTCCCTCGACATAAACTCTACCAACCCCCCAGTCTGCTACCCCACAACCTCGGTTACAATAAACTACCTCCGGAGCATTGTCAGCATATTGCAGTTGAAATGCCAACCATGGCAACATGTCCAGAGATTTATAATGTGTTTCTACCGTCTTGTTGTCAAGTGTGTGTGTGTGTGGGGGGGGGGGAGGGGGAGGGCTGTCACTCTCCTCTCCTGTGGGACTTCGTTGCAATCACAAAGCTGTGTATTATTGCTAGATTTGTTTCTCTCTCGCTCGCTCTCTCTCCCTCCCTCTTTCTTTCTCTCGATCCATTCTTCCCTCCATCCCTCACCTGTTCGTGTGTGACGGGGATGAGCCGTTGTTTGGACAGCTCTCTCAGGGTGCTCACGTCCGTCCGCATGTCCAACTTACAGCCCACCAGAACCACCTTGGCGTTGGGACAGAACTCCTGAGTCTCCCCCTGCCACTGTGGAACAGACAGACAGACAGAAAGACAGTAAATACACAGCAGTGCTCAGCAGTCAGAACCCCAGCCGAGGTCCTTCTATGAAACAGTGGAACAATCCCCCAGGGAACCTTTACATTTTTTGAGCCAAAATACCATGACCTCTGACCCCCAGGCCCCTCAGCTCCTGGGTGGGGGTGGTTGACCCTGGACCCTCTTACCCAAAGGATAGTACTATTTTCTTTGTTTCACCTACATTTTGTAAGACATTGGTTAAGCCTACTGGTCTTAATGAATAATGAGCTGGTGTTCACGCTCTCGCTTGGGGCCTAATTCAAATGAGTTATGTAAATTATGTAAAAGTGTGTCAGAATTCACATTGAATTTGTTGACATGCTATGGCTTGAGCTATTTTGGGTACAGTGCAGACACGTGTGTGTAGTTCTGTTCAACACCTCATAGCTCAACACCTCAGCTCACCCCAATCTCAGTTGTACCTAATATATTCACACACACACACACACACACACACACACACACACACACACACACAGACACACACACAAACACACACAAACATACACACACCTAATTGATTGGATAGAACACAGCCTTAAATCAGAGGGCCACATTTCTAAATCTAAATCTCTAAATGCCAAACAGTTCCAAACATGTAAGGTGTCAGGAGCAGCAGAACACAGGATTGTGGAGCCGTCCATCAACTGGAAAAAAAGCCTTTCACAACCCCATCTCTCCTATGCTGTCCAATCAAACTCTTCCATATTCGCTGACCATCTCGACCCCCCCCCGCGCGCCTGTCAGCTGATGACCTTGGTGACAGACTAGGTCATGCGGGGTCAACAGTCTAATTTGGGATGGTGATTGTGCAACAGGTTTCCATGTGGCCTAGGTTTTAGAGATTACCTCTACCACAGCTAGGGGTCAAGAGGTCATGGCACCCCCAACTGGGGAATTCATGGGAAAACCAAAAGCCTTGTTAAGGGTGGGCACTGACGCTTGTGAGACTCGTGGGTAAAAAAAAAAAAAGGTGTCCAGGGTTAGATCTACAAAGACTGCGGGGAGTGTTTTAGCAGCTCTCAGACCACTAAACACGTCAACAAGCCCGTCGGAATGTCTTTAACTGGCAGGAGGAGCGGTTCAAAGGGACGCGACACACATGGCCTCAAGATGGGAGAGGACTGAGAGGGCACAGAACCTGTTTTACATGACACATTGAGGCACAAACCAACCCATAAATAAAGGTGTCTGTAAACACACACATACATACACACAGACAGACAGACAGACAAACACACACAGACACACACTCATGGGCCTGTGTGAATAGTAAAAACATGCCCATAACCACATTTCAACACTCCACCCACCTCTTACCACACTTTGGCTCCGACTACGTTCCCACACCCAGTATTAGAACATCACACACCCTAAGGGCCACCATCCCAACAACTACCAGTGTCTAGCTTCTCATTTCAAGAAAGTCACATAAACGCCCAAAGTCATATAAATGCCTCTCGCTCTCCGGGAGGAGCCACAACAGCTGTTGTTTGATCGGGTTGGCGTGGCTAATGTGCCGTCGTTGATGCTGCACCCGAAACCCAGCCCAAACGTGAGTCTGAACCCCCCGTGGGGTGAAGGGTCAAGTATCCTCAGTTGATTTCATGGTGGGTGCTTCAGGGGGGTGCCCCCCCCCCCCTCCCCCTTCAGGATTTGCTCTCATTTGCTCTATTGTTGGGAGGTGAAAGTGTGTAGTAATGACTCGAAAAAAAACACGTCTTTTAAGTGAATATAGGATTCTTCTGATCCATAAAAAAGGTGTAAATCCAAAAGCTGGCCATGACGGAGGACCCTGGTTGGAATAGGGTGAGGAAGACCATTACTAACCTTCTTCAGTACGCTGTCCAGAGTCTCCGGGCGGCTGATGTCAAAGCAGATGAGCACGGCGTCCGAGTCCGGATACGCCAACGGTCTCACGTTATCGTAATACGAGGAACCTGGGGACACACAAACATGCACATAAGTTAGTGCCTGATCTGCCTCCGAAAAAACGCACGTTATCCTCATTTGACCCCAAGAGGAGCTCATTATAACCATATATGGGGGCATCTTGCCAATCCTATAATCCTATATGCACATGCCTCTGGATGATGATGATGCAGAGCAGCATAGGAGCATTAACAATCTGTACATTCACAATTATAGCCACACCGATGCATCACACGCACTAGTAGGGCATCGTGCAGCTTGATTTTGCAGGCTTGCATTCTGCTGACGCAAACCTGTGTTGCTATTAACAGCTGTGTGCCAGGGAGTGGATTGTCAGTATCCCAGCATCACACGCACACAGATGTGCCCAGCTGAGCCCCCCACTAACACAGGGCTGGAAGGGGGGGGAGGGGGGGGGCGAACATGCACACCTCACATCATCATCTCAAATGACAGCGGTCACCGGGACAAAGGGCAAACTAAAGATCACACCCTTTTCCACCTCTTTTCTCCTTCTCTCTCTCCATTTCTCAAACTCTAGTTTACCACCTTCAAATTCTCTCTCTCTCTACCTCTCTCTACCTCTCTCTACCTCTCTCTACCTCTACACCTCTCTACCTCTCTCTCTCTCTCTCTTGCCCCTCTCTCCCCGATTCTCCTCAATGCTCCTATTAGTCTTGTAAAAACAGATCTGGGCAGAGAGGGGGTCTGGCTGTGGCTGGGGTTGTGGCCCCCCCTGCCGCCGCTGCCCCCCCCCCACCTTTCCCCTGACTGTTGGTTTGGAAAACAACCTCTGCACCCTACCTCCACAACAAATATCAGAGAATTGGGAGGGGGGGGATATCATTTTAATTTTGCCATTTAGCAGACGCTTTTATCCAAAGCGACTTACAATTACTAATTACAGGGACAGTCCCCCTGGAGTAACTGAGGGCTAAGTGCCTTACTCAAGGGCACACTAGTAGTGGTGTGGTTACAGGCGGGATTTGAACTCACAACCTTCCGATCGGAAGTCCAACACACTATCCACTAGACCACCACTACCCCCCCATATAGATATGAATGACGTTGTTTTCATCATGTTTCAAGGGCAACTGATGTTTCAAGGGTGACACTCCAACCCCGAGATATCATTTGCATGACAATGCGAGGGGCAAGGGCAGCAGCATTGCTACACAGATTGTGTCGTCGCTCCAGCATTAGCATTGCTACTGTATTCAGGAATCTGGTGTACACAATGGCCTCCCAGCCTGTTAAAGCACTGCTGCCTTTGTCACGGCGGAGGAACGGGCTCCGACACAATGGTTGTTACCGCCTGTTTTAGCGGTACTATGTTCTCTTTGTGTAGCGGAGGAATGAGGCCTACACAATGGCTGCACGCGGCCCATTCAGATGGCTGCTCTTCTCCGACCTCAGCCGTCAAGACAAAGGACTGCAACAGCCACCCTGTCATAAGGGCCACAGATTATCATACTTCAGAGTAGGAGTGTGTGTGTGTGTGTGTGTGTGTGTGTGTGTGTGTGTGTGTGTGTGTGAGAGAGAGAGAGTGTGTGTGTCTGTGAAATTAAGCTCAGCAAAACATTCTAGGGAAGCTTTACTTTTTTTCTTCCTGCAACCCATTAAAACATTTGACTTCTTGCAGGCAGCCGAAGCTAGACAGCTGGAATTCTTTTCAACAGAATAACAAGGAACAGGGAGACATGTCAACATTAAACAACCAGGTCACATAGGCGGTCACTTTAGCTGAGAGTAGAAACAGTCCTCACACTACCCGGAAGTCATCACTCCATCATTGTTAGGCGAATTAATGCAGTCACGAGATTAGTGGTGTTTACTGCTGAGAGACAGACAGGCGTGCACACACCCGTACACACGCACCCGTACACACGCACCCGTACACACACACACACACACACACACACACACCCACACCCGTACACACCCACACCCACACCCGTACACACCCACACCCGTACACACCCACACCCACACCCACACCCGTACACACCCACACCCACACCCACACCCGTACACACCCACACCATGTCCACCAGTCAGCAGAGTGGGCTCTGATTGGTCACACGAGTTGCTGTGGTTGCCAATGGTGGTCTTTAGGTATCACAGCATAGCAGGCCTGCAACGGGAGAGAGGTGCGAATAGAGGGAGAAGGGGTGCGGAAAGAGGTGCGGCGGCCTGGGAGAGAGGTGTGTGGAGAGAGGCCAAAACAGATTTAATGGCTCTCACAATGGGGTGATGGCAAGGCGCAGAAGGATAAGAGGAGAGAGCGAGAGAGAGAGGGGAGAGAATTCAAACAGAATCCAAGGGATGAATGGGGGGGATGGGTAGACGTCAGGGGAAAAGAAAGTTGAGACAAAGGTGCCTGTTTTACTAGAAAAGTAATGAAAGGCTTGAAAAGTGAGGGGAATTAGGCCTTGAGGATCAATTTGTCCATCCCACAGATAAACATGATTGACAGGCCGCGGGCACAGCGGCCCTCGACACAGCACTGCGGATCAGAACCGTCCCGGGCTCTGAACGACGGCGGAGCCGCCTCAGCACTTCTACAAAGTCAGAACAGTCCTTTGAGTGAGAGACCAAAAAAGGCAGGAGGAAAAGTGCTGTGTGTAAAACAAGCCGTGCCGACACGTATAAAAGCCAATCACCATCACCATCAGGAGGAGGAGAGAGGCGAGCTTTCTCCCACTCGTAAAACAGATCAGCGGCCATGCCAATAATGTGCCCTCCTCCAACCGTTTCTGTAGACCGGGCAGGAGAGATAAAGAGGGGGCGAGGGTGTGTGGAGGCGGGGGGGCAGGGTAAGGTAATGAAAGCACTGGACAGGACAGATCAAATAAAGAAGTATAGGAGCTCTGGGCTGCCTATGGCAGGAGGGTGGGGCTCCAGTCATGTGCTGTGAGGTAGAACAAAAGGTCAATTGAATTCCAGTCAGGGACGGGACAAGACGGATGGGGTAGCATTTGGGAGCGATAGGGGAGGTGGGGGAGGAGGGAGGGGTAGGGGGGTGGAGTGTGGGCAGAGCCCTGCCCAGTCCGAAACAGTCAGGACTTGGCACTGCCAATTCTGCCAAGGAATGGGACCCTGCCCTCCGGTGCCAAGGACAGGCATAAAATACCCCTCACAAAACGTTTGGCTCTAGCGTTAGCCTGATTTAGCACCAGCCTCCCCAGACAGGGAGAGTGGATGCCTGTCGTTATTTCCATCGCATTCATTAGCGAAAGCCCAGGCTTTGTAGGCGAGGGACTCTGCAGGGAGGTGGGGTTTGCAGGAGTGTTCCTCAGAAAGAGTCCAGTACTACTCTTAAAGACCACACACACCCCAGAGGACTTTACAGGCCTTAATGTACAGTAATCAAGCCCGAAGGCTTCTGGCATGACTTCATTTAGGTCTTCGGTTGTCTCCTGATACACAGTCGTGCTGCTCACATCATCATAATGCCATGACACAAATCTTTTTATACTGCCTTATTGCCTTACTCCCAAATTTCGTTGTTTGGTACCTGTACTATATCAATGACAATAAAGACCATTCATTCATTCATTCATATTGACAGTTAGATTGCAGCTAATTAAGACCGTCTTTCTTGTTTAGCATGATCTAGCCTGCAGGCTATTCCTGATCATATAAAAAAGCATAAACATACAGCACTGTGCATTCCAAGAACCTTTGACTAGAGAAACCATTAATGTTTGATTGTTCTTGTGGTAAAATATGCAGTAGGTGATGCCGTCCCATTGTCCATTCAGTTTTCGGAGAGGTAACTCCTTCACCAATTGTGTTTATTTTGTGTATGAAAACATAATTGTCCATAATAGTACAATTATAATGTAGTGTGTTGAGAAACTAAATGCACTACCATTACCAGCAACACCACAGCCTTTCAGAACCCTGATATACTTGCAGAGACTTAAGTCTTGGTTACAGTAAAGGGTTTTATGCTACAGTGATGTACGTGCAGGAGCACATGAGAAAGAGGACATTGTGACGGCTCCCAGCAAAGTGATGGGAAAATAACAGCGTTTGCCCAGAAGCCCTCTAATGTGTGCATACGGTATGGAGTGGAGTCCGCACACACACACACACACACACACACACACACACAGTCCTGTAATCAGCAATCATCTAACTAGCCGCAGCCCAAACACACAAACACTCCCAACATATACACACACTTGCTCACACAGAAACTAGCTCTCTTTCTCTCTTAACACCCCCCAGCTGTATTCCTCTCTGATTCCACCTTCAAAGAGCAGCAAACCATTTCAAGTTGTGGTGGTTGAGTATCGTAGCAACCTGGAGGGATTGCAAATGGCTTCTTTGTGTGGCCCTGAAAGGAAGTAAAAGAGGAAACGAGCGAGAGAGCTGGGGGAACGAGGGAGTGGGAGAAAGGAGAGCGGGGAGTATCCCTAATGCCTCTGATGCAGTGATGGTCAGGAAGTGTCTCAGAGAAGATGTGAGGAGAGGGAAAGAGGGGGGGGGGAGAGGAGAATCGAGGAGCCTGCTCTTAAGTGGCCAAGCAGACCTTTGGGGGCTTTCATTGCTAACATCCACAGCCTTTAGTAATGGAGGGGGTTGCGCTGTTAATTGGCGTGGTTGCTAATCTCTCAGTGCCCCCACTCAAACAAACCTCAAGCTAAACAACACAAGGGAGAGAAACAGGGAAAGAAACACTGTTTCCTGCCAATAGATAAACCTTCAGGAGACGACTTACCATGACTGCCAGCCCGCCAAATTGCAGTATTCTCCATTTCATCAGGTTGTACAAGCAGAAATCTCCTAATCTCATTTAATTTGAAGTGGTGTGCACAGCTGCTGTTGCACTTTTCCAGGCCAACACACACACACACACATAAATAAATAAATGAATGATAAAGAAAGCCCTGTGAAATAGAGAGCGCTAAGTCAGGTTTTCAAAGGCGCTAAAGCACAGATGGGACAGTGGAGACGACAGAGGGTTAAATGACCATTAACCTTCCCCTGTCTGTGGCCTCGTCATCGTTGGGGATATTGATCAAAGCTCTCTGCTTCCTTTCACTCTGGAGGAAACAGAGCCTTTGAAGGACGCTGAGGGCAGTGCACGAATGTGCTCAAAGCCCCACTGTAGGGGAGTTTAATGCCTGTGTCTCTTTCCCTCCCACTCACAGGTTCAAAAGCAGGACTAGCCGCTGAGCTGACAGCGCAGGCAGGGGACATGGAGGGATACGGCCACCAGTGGAGAGCAGGATTACTGTCTGTATCCTATGGCCTCCAGGGAGATGGAGATGGGAGTGGGCTGTCCTCTTTCCTCTCTTTCTCTCCTCTTTTCACCTCACCTTTCCTCTCTTCATTTTTCCTCACCTCTCCTCCTATTGCTTGATCTCTGTTTGTCTGTCTGTCTTTGTGTTTTATGTGTCTCGTGCTGTCTTTTGCCTTCCATCACCCTCATGCTGGGTATTGTTATCCTCCCTATCTATCTGTCTAACTATTAGGGTTGGTTGGTTTTACGGTTAAACCGAAAACCAGGGTCTCTAAACCTAAAAAGTCTCAAAACAGTCATAAAACTAAAAAAAGAAATGTATTGGTTTTTTATTGTTTTATCACAACGTCATAAATTGCTATATATAATAAACAACTTAAGAGTGTGTGGTTGAAGATGCCATGAAAGTGATTTTTGTAAACAATGTAATTTTGTCAAATAAATAACCTGTCAAAAAATACTCTTTAGAAGCAATCATAATGGCGTGTCACGTGTTCCTCAGAACGGAGAATGTTATGGCGAGCGCAAGCTTGGTCCCTAAAGAAAAGGGGGAAAAGCCAGCCGCTTTTCACTGATGTTTAGAAAATAACATGTTTTTTGTCAATAAACCGTCATAAATTGCTATATTTAATAAATTCCTGAAAAGTGTTTGTCCAGCACCACTGTTTATGGTTGAAGACACTATACACACTATCTATACACACAGGCTCGTCTCTTTCTAAAAGCTTCAAACAACTTCCCCTTCTCTCTAGTCGTTTTTCTATCCCTTCTTTCTCTCTCTTTCGACTGCCCTTTATGCAACGTGACCATAAGCTGTGGTGTACTCCCTGTTATGACGTAAACCCATTATGTCTATATTATGTCTGTATTTTGTCTGAGCCTGTGTGTTTGTGTAAGAATGTACAATCTGTGAGTGAGGAAATATACATGTGCAACACACGCCGAGGTTTGTTGTTTCGCCGGCTGGGTTTTCTCAAGCACCGTGCCTTTCAACACTGGGATTGATGAGTCATCGTGGCAAAGTGGTATGCACTGTTTAGACAAGTTACACCAAATAACACCATTCAAAACAGACAAGGAGACGCTTCGAGAGAACAACCAGAAGCCGCTTGTTGTTTCACAATCTCCACCACTTAAACCTGCCAATGCAAACCCTCTGCTAATTCCAACTGTCCCAGACAACATAACCTAGTCTCACTTTTCTCTTCTTGTTCAGAGCGAGTGAAACCATGGGACACAGGGAGGGGGGGGGAGTTGAGGACTGAGAAGTGGGGGGGGGGGGGTATTTTGGAAGCGAGAAGACCTGGGAATATCCGGTTTCACTGCCTAAAAAGATTATGTGTTGATCCGATTAGACAAAAGGCTTCAGGAGGCTTGAGGAGCCAGGTTAAACACCCACCCCACCCCCCCCTCCCTGGTTCATCACAGTACCTTCACACATCCCACTGAGAAGGGAATGGAGGAGGTATCGATGTATGTATGAAGGCCTGGTCTGGCCAGGAAAAAGATTGCTGCACAGACAATATGAACTGTAATTCTGTGACCACCAGTAGGAGGTGATTACCATGCCATAATGGATTCCCTTCTGAAGAGGCCCTCTGTCGCAGGAGGCATTCAAATTCCCCCTCCCTTTCACCTGGAAATGACCATGCACTACAGCCTCTCTCTCTCTGTGCCTCTCTCTCTCTCTCTCTCTCTCTCTCTCTCTCTTTCTCTCTCTCAGAGGAGAGGGGGAGAGAGGAGGGGAGAAGATTCGGCTTTGTCCTCTTAACTGTAGTAATGCTGCCTGTTTGATAACAAAAAGAGACGGGATATATTCAGAAAGCTATAATGGGCACATAAAAGACAACTTGTGAGGAGCGGGAAAGGATATCCTCTACTACCACCCCAAAACTGTCTGAGCGCATCCCTATCATAGCCCTATCCATCCTCAGCCCGGCCCACTCTACAAGTCTCTGGGGTGGCGTCTGGGAGAGATGGGGCACCGCTTCCATGACTGCGTTGAGTGCTCTTTCACTTCCACAAAGGCAGCGGAGAGAGAAACAGAGAGCATCTGATCCTGTTTTATAAATAAAGTCATCCATAAATGATGGGAACCTGAGGTATGGGATGGAAGGTGGGTGGGTGGTGGTTGGTGAGGCGGGTTAGGGGGCCGCGCAGGCTCTGAGACGGACCCGGCTGTATCTCCTTCCGCTGGGCTGGGCTGCAGGAGGATGCTGAGAGGGGTCTGCTCTGGTGGAGGTGGGGGGAGAGGGAGGGTGCTGAGAGGGGTCTGCTCTGGTGGAGGTGGGGGGAGAGGGAGGGTGCTGAGAGGGGTCTGCTCTGGTGGAGGTGGGGGGAGAGGGAGGGTGCTGAGAGGGGTCTGCTCTGGTGGAGGTGGGGGGGAGGGAGGATGCTGAGAGGGGTCTGCTCTGGTGGAGGTGGGGGGAGAGGGAGGGAGCTGAAGGCTAGCCCTGGGAGCCACGCGGGCGAGGCCGTTTGATGTGCACGGATCAAAGCTGGTGCCACGGCGAGTTCCTCTGCGCTCGACCTAGAGGGGCCCGGGCCTGGAGACCAGCAGTCCCCCGGTCTCCTGTGTTGAGCTTCCTACTAGCGTGAGCTTCCTACTGTGCGAGCCTGACAAGTCTGGCTGCTGATGCTGCTGGAAGGGAACAGACAAGTGTTTGAGGGTCAGTCTGAGTGAGTGTGCGCCAAGCTTTTGTGTGTGTTTTTTTTTTTTTACCCATATATGCCATTTAGCTGACGCTTTCATCCAAAACGACTTACATTGCAGTGAGTGCATACATTTTTCAGCATATACGGTCCCAGCAGGAATCAAACCCACAACCTAAGCGTTATTAGCGCCATGCTCTACCAACTGAGCCACAGAGGACTATACTCAGATTGACGGGGGCGTCTATACGTGAAAGAAAAGCCTCAGAGAATGATCTCAAATATGAAGGAGCTAAAACATTTCTTGTGTCACGCGACAGGGAAACCTCAAAAACAAAAGCTGTCTCATGAAGGACAGTCCTTCATTCTTCAAGAGTCCTTCATTCCCTCAGGTAAAGCATGGAATACCTCCTCACTTCATTATACTCTCCCACTGGAAGCCATGTGCTCTTCACATGACTCTATTTAGGATCAATAACTAACCTACTGTGTCCATAGAGTCTTTGTGCGTGTGTGTGTGTGTGTGTGTGTGTGTGTGTGTGTGTGTGTGAGTGTGTGTGAGTGTGTGTGAGTGTGTGTGAGTGTGTGTGAGTGTGTGTGAGTGTGTGTGAGTGTGTGTGAGTTTAGAGTGAGTACATAGTGAAATAGAGTGAGCTTGAAGGGTGAAACAACAGTCAGTGTTTGTGTATGACTGAGTGAGTCTCCCACAGGACCGGGAGGAGCCGGGGGGGTGGGGGGTGGTAGGTCCTGTCCCCAGGGAACACCCAACAAACCTGACCCACAACACATCACAAAGCTCAGAGGGGTGGGCTCCACACAGCCACAGCCTGGGAGGAAGGGAATGGGCCAGCTGTACACCTCTCTCTCTCCTTCTGTCCCTTTCCCCCACGTTTCACTGGAACGGAACACAAGCCCTTCACTCTGAGAGCACTCTCTCTCTCTCCCTGCTCCCTCCCTTCACCCACACCCCTCCATAGTCCCCAGCTGCTATGCTTCCCAGCCTCATTGTGCCCCCCGAGCGCCACCCCAGGCCCCCAGGCCCCTCCCCCACCCCTCCTCTGGTCAGCTGAGACACAATAGCAGGGGTGAGGGGGTCAGGGCTCTTGGCATTCCCATAGACTAACACACATGCACAGGCAGGCACGAGCGCACACGCACACACACACGCTCAGTATACTGTATCTCGTTATCTCTTATCTCTCTCTTCCTCTGTAATCCTCTGTCTCTTGTCTATTCTACTTATCTATCTTTGTCTGTCTTTCCTCCGTGATCTCTCTCCGTCTGGGTCTCTCAGTCAGTAATACATCCTAGAAATAACTTAAAATAGAAATAACTTAATAGTGGTCCAATCGTCTAAAATCTAAAAAGGATTTTTCATAAAACAGTGTCCAGCAGAAAATATGATCAGTAAGCAGACTATACAGTATATTGAGCAGTGGTGTCTGGCATCCAGCTGAATATGACGTGCTATAGAGATGTATCTTACAGTACATACGGCATGTCTGTGTTGGGGTTCATACAGTCAACCAGAGATCAGAGAGAAGAGGGACTAGGAGGTTGTCATTAGGGACCTGTCTGGACTCCCACAGAAGCAGCCATGTGACATTCAGATTAGGGCCTGGGAGGCAGAGAGGGGAACAGCGGCCGGTCTCACCATGGGGCTGTGTTCCACTCATTAGGACGCATCACATAAGCACGGCGATGAGCCTGACCTGCGGTGTGTGGGTGTGTGTGTGTGTGTGTGTGTGTGAACATGATTCATATAGTCCAGTCAGTGGTTAATAGTTCCGGTAATGTGCCTGGGCATGTGCCTGCGTGTGTGCGTGTGTGTGTGTGTGTGTGCGCGCGCCTCTTTCTGTGAGGCGGGGACATATTCTATGTGTGTGTGTGTGTGTGTGTGTTAATTATAGCCTGTGTGTTCCTGTCAGTAAGGTTGGCTCTCACACAGCTCGTGGCCTCCCTCTGCTACACGTGGTCCCTGACTCCAGGTCAGATCAGCGCTATGCTTCAGCAGCAGCCTTGACTAATGAGCTATTGCACAGAGGGAGAATAAGGGAGGGGAGACGAGGAGAGCGAGAAAGAGAGTGGAAGCTGTATACATTTAAAATCACCTTCAATCAGTCTGTCTGAATCCTGGCATGTGACACAGATCATTTGTTTTTGGTTTCTCTCCTTTACTTGTAGTTGTTGTTGTCGTCTTGATGTCTTTTCCCTCTCCCCTTTCCCCGGTATGATTGGCTCTGTGGCATGTGGGCAGAAGGCACCCAGGCCAAGTCCCCTCCAGCACAGTGACTGACCCCAGTGTCATCGTTAATGAGCCAGACCCAGTGAGCCCTGTCAGAGACACTTTCCCCAATGCCCACCTAGGGGCTCACACTGGGTCGGTGAGACATCCATCCCTGCAGCCTGTACCCAGGGGTCTCCTTCAGGCTCTGCAGCCAGGCCCTCTGGGTGACTCCATGGTCACTCGCACTTAGTGGAGCCCTATGCAGTGAAGAGTAGGTAGGATATTGGACTGATAAAATAGGTAGGATATTGGACCGTCACTGCACTGTATACAACATGATTTACACCAATACAGTGCATATACTCCAGTGTTACACATATACAGTTATGGCCATTTGACTTGTACAACTGTAATCCCTGGGATAATCAGGTAGAGCCTGCTGCTTTTGGTAGGAGCTCATCCCAAACCTACAGGGCAGGGAGTGGGAGCCGCTGGGGGGGGGCAGACATAATCCCCCAGAAGGCGTAACTGGGCCCACAGGGACGCAGTGGAGAGCCAAGTCACCCCCTCCATCCCAAAATACCTCCACAGGAATTCCAACATTGTCTCTGTGAGCCTGGAAATGGCACACTTGTATTTCTAGCTAAAATGTGGCAAACATGGCAGTGACACAAAATGGGACCTAACGTGAACACTCTACCGTGAGTTCTGCTCACCTCTCCTATCCTCTAGTCTCCTATGCTCTGACTGCATGTTAATGCTGCCGCGCCTTGACATGCCTTTTCATGCCCTAAAAATAGCATGGGCAACACCTCCTTCATTTCTATGAGGAGCAAACATCCCCTCCATTTCTGGTGCTCATCTGAAACAATAGTCATACAGCTCATGTGTGCTATGCTATATTCATGCACAGGATATTACACTCACAGGAACATAATGATAGTGTAAAAGAAATGACAATAGGCTTTCAAATGGATACATTTCAAATGGATGTGGGAAGTGTGTCCAAAATCTTATAGCATCCATGATATTATACACCTCTCACATTCACAACATCCTCTGGGTGTTGAGGGGGGCATGTTGAAGCCTCCCAATAACCCTGCGGTAGCTGCAGGCCCTCATTACCAGGCATCTACAGGTGTATGTGTACCCTGCCGACGGGCGTGTCGGCCACGCATCCTAAAAACAGGTTTTTGGTTTCGGCAGTTATTCCCTCAGGCTGGTCAAGTGATCAAACTGCTCGTTCACTGCAGCAGCTGTATGTATGTCAACAACTAGTTTCTAGGACATTCTCGTCCCCTCTCAGGATGTTGACAACAGCAATATTGACAGTTATGGTTTTGAGACATGGACATTGTCATTTCTGTGTGGTATGATTCTTTACCCATAAACAGTTGAATTCAGGATTGTACAAAACATTTTAAAAACATTATAGACTATTATACCTAAAAAATAATTTGTTGTTTACCTCTATATGTCAATGAGGACAAGGAAGCCATGGGTGCTAAATTACAGTGAGGAATGAGGAAGGCCAAACGGGTGATTGATGCTCCGAGTCTGAGTGTACTGAGCACTGAGTGTAAGCCATAGTTTCTCAACGGGGGCGTTCAGACAACATCGGGGGGCGCTGGAACAAATATTTTTTAAAGGGGGGCGTTGAGGTGTTCTTGGGGGGCGTTCACGCATAAAGTATTTTTCTCATGAAAAACAGCTGTCAGCAGTGTTATTACGGGTACGTTCGTAAATGCACGAACGGTCAGTTCGCTCGGACAAACCGTCTTTTCAGTCAGAGCACCCATCTCTGAGCGCTCCCAGAGCGCAGTGTTCTGAACTTGGCCGGGCTCTGTGACGCAGACACACGTAGCGCAGCGCCCCAAAAAATAAAAGTGAAAGTGTCATCAAGAAGATGAAGCTAAAAACTCAGCTAGCAAAGGCAGAGCTTTTGATAGTTTCCAATGTGTCTGGGTAAGCTGCATTGTAGAAGAAACTTGACAGTTCATGTACAGTGCAGAAATTGCAGAATTGCATATGCTAGTCTACGATAGAAAGAACCCCGGTTCATCCCATCTGTAATGTCATGTTGACCATGGATGCACCATAGCTAATGCTAGCACAAGCCAACTTTCAACCCTTGCCATCCTTTTCTTGCATAGCACCCGCAAATGAACACGGAGTAGAATAGGCTATATACCTGTAAATAGTTGATTGTCTTTGGATTTAGCCAGTTGGCGAAGATTTATGAGGAATACTAGGCTATTTAATTTGTGTTGCTCATCTAACAGCGATACGGTGTAGTTTAATTTACAGTCTTGTTTAATTTCTATGAGTGTTTTCCTTGTAGGCTATGCTTGAGTGACATGTGTTTCAGTTTGTAGGCTCATTGTAATTGTTGGCTATAAGCGAGAGAATATTTCTTATGTTAGTTTTGATACTCAGTCCATGTCCCCGCCGGTGACGTAAGCCTGTCGTGCCAAATACTCACTCCCAGTCCCCGCGTGTACACACTACCCTCTGCGCTTATGCGTTCGCTTCCTTTCAATACAGCTTATTTAATTTAGTTAAAATGAGTGCTAATACCATACCACCATACCAGAACATCACAGCAGGAACAACCTATCTCAAAAAAGCGATCGTATTGTAATAAACCAGTCCGGAAAGTTCTCTGTCGCTTAGCCTACCAATAATCTAACCTGGAGAAATCAGCTACGAATGTCCCCTCCCCTCGCAGGTTCATTACAGTATATTACATAAATGTATTACTGTTAAGTGTTGTTGTGGATGTTATCCCTAGTGCCATTCTGAGGTTAGCATTGCGATGTGTTCGTCTTAACGTTTACAAACTAAAATATACGATCGCCTTTAGTGATATGTTGCTCCTCATGTGATGCCCTGGAAACGAACACATAAGCACTCCGAACAGCTGTCAACGTTTGTTGCTATAGGAAACCACTACTCTGTCTGCTTGCGATTGATCAGCTGTCAGCAGTGTTATTGTAGGTACGTTAGTAAATGCACGAACGGTCAGTTCGCTCGGGCAAACCGTCTTTTCAGTCAGAGCACCCATCTCTGAGCGCTCCCAGAGCGCAGTGCTCTGAACTTTGGAACTTTGTTAACAAAGTCCAATCAACAATTAATAAATATTAGCATCATAAAACAGTCTGTTTGTATTCTCTGATGTTGTCTGAGTTTGTTTAACACTCATAAACAGCATTTTTATTCACATTCACATGGCCTTTCTGCTCTCTGGTAAACTAATGATAATGATATTCCAACTGCCCAGTTAAATAAAATCTATTATTTGGCATTCAGTGACATGCTTTTTAAATGATATAACACAGAATATTAGTCAACATTAATATTCAGGGAAGAAAAAAAGCCAACTTTTTTTGATGGGGGGTGGTAAGAGACCTGGATAATGGACAGGGGGGCGCTGGCCCAAAAAAGGTTGAGAACCACTGGTGTAAGCCTTCCAAATCTTCCCTGTCCATCAGCACAGTGAAGCAGACGAGCGTCTCGTTTCATGTTGGGCCTGCTCTCCGAGTGCCTTCGAGCTACGCCACTACCAGAGCAGGAGGCAGAGGGGGGGTCTGTTGATTTTATTTCATCTCTGCATCGTGGTTGTAGCTCATGCACTCGCTATTAAACATTCATCACGTGGAAAGGGCAAGGGAATGGAGAGCCCTGTGAGCTAAGTCTGTTGATACAGGACTCGGGGCTCACTAATGGTCCAGTGCACTGAGAATGTGGCTTTTAACAAAAACAAAGACAGCAGGAATGTTGAAAAGTCAGTGTGCATGCGTGATCTGCGAGGCTGTATGTCTGCGGTGTTGTGAGAGCGCTCTAGGATACGGGTGACATAAGCCCTTTACACACATGCTTCCCTGTTAATTACATGAAATCCCAACCGGGGACTGCCAGTGATTTTCACCGTTCATACATGAGCTAAATGCCCTAACTTTTTCCCGCATTCCCGGGTTAGCACAAGATCCAGTAGTAGCTCACTATCAACAACAATAGCCCACATGGCGACTTCCCAAAGTCAATAAAAAGGGGGAATTCCACACTCTCGGATAAGTTTTAACTGTGTTTAATGCATGTTTACAACAGACAACAAACACATTTCAACCCTCGGGCCTTCATCAGCGTTTACACCACCTAGCAAGTCGCCATGTTCAGGCTAATGTTGATACACCAGCTAACGTTAACTAGCTGTATGCATCACTAGCTAATCAGCTCATTAGCTACCAGCTAGCTAGCTCACTGCTCACTATCAAAAAACCTAAACATGATTAACAGTAGTAACCCACAAACAACAAATGTGATTGGTTCACTTGTTCCACGTGAAAACGTATTGCGTCAGAAATACGTCAGACATGCTGGACCAGGCAATGTTCATGCTTCTGTTCACAACATAAGCCTTCCCTCCATGGAATTACACAAGGTCTTGACCAGGGAAATTGCCTGAGCAGATTTCCCTTGAAATTCCGTTCACACATGCCCCTTACCAGCTAAATTCCATGGAATTTATGGAAATCTCTTAATCTCTTATATGTGAATGAGGTTATAATGGGTGAGCACTGACTAGCCATTATGTTAAAAAATGAAAAACCTAAATCACACCTGTGATTATAGAGACACCTGTTGTGAGTGACTGGGTGTGTGAGGTAAAATCATTTGTATATGTGTCTGGTTAGCACACACACACAGCTTATCCGGAGAGGACCTGTTTGACATTCCTTATGAGCTGCAGGAGAAGGTTCAACCTTTGTCATTGCAGTACAGCCGGGGTTTGAACCGCCAAGCTGCCAACTTTGCGATCATTAGACACCGGCACTACCGGCTGAGCAACATGAATGAGATAATCTCCCAAAACACGTGGGAATGATACAGTATGACTAAGACTAACTCTCTGAACGGCGGCACAGGGCTTCCACTTTCCAGATTGGGATTGGATGAAGCAATAAATCAGAGAACATAAAACAGAGATGTGACTGTAGTGTGGGAAAGATAGGCTGTCATGAGTTAAGACATTCTCAGGGAGACATTCTCAATCTTGTGAGTGGGAGAATGTTCCCGGGGCCAGAGTCGGAGGGGATAGTTCCCATGCAGCACTACCATATTGGGAAGAGGAAGAGGGGGCCATCAGCATTCAGGCTGGGCGGATACTCAGACTGGCTGGCTACCATTGTGCCCCCTGTGAGCACCGGTCACTGATTGGTGCACAGACCCATTGTGACCCAGTGTCATTGTTAGGATGACCAATCATAACTTGGAATTTGAGCTTCGGAATGGTGACATTTACACTCAAGGATAAACTGCCGGTCAGTTGTCGCTGTCTTTTTATACATCAGCGCTCCAGATACAGAGACGAACAGATGCAAAACACATATTAACACAAATAGACAGAAAACACACACATACTCTAATCTCTATTTCTCCCTCCCTTTCACTTTCTTTCTCCCTCACACACACACACACACACACACACTGACACACACACACACACACAGACATTTGCATTCCACTCAATCGGCTTCTAATTGACTTAATTCTCCAGATGGTTCCCAGTAGAGTGCAGGGTGGAATACAAAGCAGAGCTGAAAGTTGGCCTCTGGTCCAGAGGAGCCAGAAGGGCCCTGTTTCTGTTTATACCGCTTTAAAATAAACATCCTGTTCATTTAAGGCCCCGGCTCACACGCATAGATTGAGTATCAAGATCACTAATGACTTCAATTACATCAACATCTCACCTCTTGTTTTCATTCATCCTGAGAGGACTAGACCATATTGAGAAAACAAAATCAATGAGGCTAAACTAATCAATGGTCTTCTGCCACACTAAAACAATGGGACCTATGACCTTGTTAAATGGCAATACACGTCCTACCAGACCACAGGGGCTTTAGAAGTGTGAACAGGGCTAGACTCAAGCTCCTGAAATAGCTTCACTTAAGTCAAATCAATAGGGTTTGGGAAATTATTATTTTTTGGTCAAGCATTAAAAAGCATTTTTTTTAAATAAATAAATTAATGAATAGTTTGACAGTCTAGGAGACTAGCTACATATATGGTGGGGTAGTTGGCTCTACTTAATGAAGGGCAGTGGAGATTATGCAAATGCATCTCTTCAACAGCAATTACAGCAGTGGACCCAGAGAGTACAGGCAGCTGAGGAGCGGGCCCCAGGCTAAATACTGATGCTGCCAATGTGCATGAGGGAAGGAAGTACGAGAAAAGTGAGAGGAAGAGAGAGGGTCAGAGGAGGAGAGAGAGGGAAAAGATAAATGAATGGGGGATGAAAATATGAACATCTGTGTTTGCTATGAATCAGACAGCAAACACACACACACACACACAGTTATGTAACTTGCAATTTGGCTGGTAGGGTGATATCTTGTTTACAGTGGGAGGGGGGGCTTCTTTGTTGAAGATTAAAGACTAATCACACATTGCAAGTGGACATCAAAGGATGCAGACGGACAACACTGCTACCAAGTCAGACGCCCCCAAAAGTGGAGATAAGAAACAATTGTGTCTCCAAGCCATAGAGCCACCCCTCCTAAATGTCGTTGTTTGGTACCTGTACTATAGCAATGACAATAAAGACCATTCATTCATTCATTCATTCATTCATAGAGACCTCCTAACCCCTGCCCCTGTCTGAAAGGCAAAAGTAGATTTACTCTCAGGGTCAAGAAGAGGTCCCACCCGTTTCCAGAAAAAATCCCCTCCAAAGAAAACATTCTTATCCATATGACCATGTAACATGGAAATACCACATAATCCTTTTGGAGGATGCTTTAGGTTTGAGAATGTTTAGACTGCAGGGAATTCCCCTGGAGGATCCATCCCCTGGCCGAGTCAGAGGTCTGTATAGTCAGATAGACAGCATCACTGCAACTCTGAGCTGGAAGCTAACCCAGCCTGACAAGCCTGGACTGAAAGTAGAACATGCCATTCCACAAAGAGGGGTATCACCCTGTTTCAGATCTGGAGGTGTGGGACCCAAGAGTGTTACCCCCAAATTGGTTTTCCACCACAGAGTGCATGCATCCTTGTTCTGAAACCCCTCAGTAGGCCCATAGCTGGAATCAAACACAGACCCATTAGCTAGACAAAGGAGTGGTAATTAGTTCACACCCAAAGGCAGACCATCAGAAGCCAAGGGAAGCCTCCTCCTTTTGGCACTGATATGGACGCTGAGGATTTCGAACGGGTGCAACCACATCCATTAAGAATGTTTGAAACAGCAAGATCGTTTAACAGTTTTCAGACTGATTTAGCCAGGACCCCCCTCACAGTTGCCTGGCCCCCGTGCAGCGTATGGGAACAGCGAACCACACACAGCGCGCAGCGAGGAATGCAAATACGGTGCGCTGACAGAAATGACTGGCTGGCACGAGGTTCTCAGCAAAGATAACAATCATAAATAGCAGATGCCCCGGGGAAAAATACGTCAGTCACAAGTTGGCAAGGTCATAGCAATTCGTCAAATAGGCCTAGAAGGCTCCTTGAAAACTTGGAACTGATTGAAGCAGCCCTCCCTTCCTCCCACGGTCTCAGACACGGACTGTCGCCGCTGCAGCAAGATTGATCAACCTTTAGAAGAAGCCGAGACCCTAATAGTCTTACCTGATGTGTCCCACATGTTCAGTTCGATCCTCTGTTTGTCGATTTCAAAACTGGCCGTGTAGTTTTCAAAGACCGTCGGGACATAGTTCTGAAAAGAAAGGTTTAATATTTACAACAGTAATTAAACATTTAGGCAAAATATTATTCTAATTGATTGTCACTTATAACACGGCAAGTTTATTGTTTGTTCAATAAATAGATGGACTATTAGAGATGTGCAGAGCGGGCCTATACAAATTGGGGCGGTACAATAGCCATACGCTATTACGCATTATTGAAATAAAATAACTAAAGAATAGGCTACGATCACTGTTGTGATGATGAGGACCAATTAAAGATAACGAACCATATTTAGACACTCATCAGTCACAGTGTTTAGCTCCTCCATACAATAGGCCTATTTGATGCGAACGGTGGGGTATCGCGCACGGGGGAGCACGCACGCACACTCTTTCTCTCTCTACACACATACATTAACACAAATAAACACACAGAAAACACGCGCGCGCGCACGCACGCACACACACACACACACACACACACACACACACACACACACACACACACAGCTCGCCCAACGCAGGTGCCTTCACAGTCACCTTAGCTGAATATTTTTGGGAGAAACTTGAAAAGAGATAGAGATAACAATAAGTGTCCTTATCTCGATTAATTAGAAGCTGAATCTGGTTTAGTGATGCAAGTAACCAATGACACCCATTTACAAACTGCGCTTGAGTTGCAGAAGAATCAAATCGACCCATGCCTTTTCGTCAGTCGTTACATTTCCCATTTGACATTATCCAAAACATTTGATTAATCATCATCCTAATGTGATTATTAATACTAATTCATCGGGACACATACCTCTGGATAGCAGTCCTTCGCAAAAACGTGTAGGAGCGCCGTTTTACCACATTGCGTGTCTCCGACCACCACGATCTTACAGCGGCTGCCTTGACTTTCCATCTTTGTCAGTCAGTATTTCAGTGTTTCATTCACCATCCGATAACGATAATGTAAGACTGTAACTAAAAGAAAACCCGCAAAAATGCATGTGCCAATTGCGAGGCTTACTTATATGTCCTCTCCCGCTTGTCCTCCTCCTCAGTCCACCCCGCAGACCTCGGCTTCCACGGTTCCACTAGATAGAGACTCTCTGACTGCCTGGTTCCCCCCGCCTCAGCAGCACGCGGATCTCTGCAAACTCCACTTTTGATTTGGCCACGCCCAGCCGCTACGCGCGTCCAACGAGAGAGCGAGTTGGTCCTTGTGCATTATAGCCCATTCAATTAACGTGTTTGTTACCGTTTTTTCGTTATGTATGACATTTCACCTACACAATATACCTTGATATGCTTTCCATACATACACAGGAAGAGTGAATTATTCTAACCTATCCAAGCTATCACAATTAGGTTACCTCACATTAGGTCAGCCCCATCTTTATCAATTGTGTTAATTGTTATTTTATTGCACTTTTTAATGTTTTTATGTAAAACACTATGGGCCGAGCCTAGTCCTGGACTAGTCCAAGCCTAGTCCTGGACTAAATCACACTTTCAATGTAAAATCTCCATTGAAGATGCTTTTTAGTCCAGGATTAGCCTTAAGCCTTGTCTGTGAAACTGGCCCATTGAGTTTGCATTCGGTTGTATGAATATATGCTAAATACATTTGCCTTGCCTATGACGGGCTATTTTGAATTACATTTGCACTAAATTAGTTGGTGATCAATTGATAAGTGTTGATTCCTACGTAATATCATATCAGAAGTATCTATTAACTATCCCCTCCGAATCAAGGACCCCAATTGAAATAAGCCAGTGGCTTTCTTGGGTTTTTATCCTGTTAGTTGACCTTGTATGTAATATGTACTTTCATGTACCTACTTCTGCAAATCTTCTAATAAAGTTTTCAATCAATCAATCAATCAAACTACAACTTCTCCGAGCAAATAAGGATATAACCGTTTTTGGTGGCAATTTCTACCACTAGGGACTACTGTAGAATGTTGCCTCCCACAAATTACCGTACATACTAGATGGCGATGGCTAGGGACTGGTAAACCCTGAATGGTCTGAGACAGAGAACAATGTAAATTGTGGTCTAAAAGTAACCAATTACAGTATCTTGAATCATCCAGCCAGAAGGGTTGGGTGTGCTAATTCTTCCGAACGCACATCAATGTATCTCTGCACTATACAAACCCGTAATTACCTTTTAAAAGAAAGAGATATGATCAATTTGGGAGGCTCTTCTATTGAAACGCCCACGTTTGAAGTATTGCTGTTGTTCTTATGAATGAGATATCAACTTCACCAGCATTGTTCAATGCAAGAGGGACTGAAACTGGAAAACTGGAACCTGGTTTACCTTTTCTGCAAGCTTCCACTGCCTCCTTTTGGTCCTACGTGGTATTTCAGGAGACAAAGCACACTAGTGTGTATACATGACGTATTGTACCTGAGAGCCAAGAAGATTCTCTTATAAATTGCATTTTTCACATTTATTTTAACCCTCTATGGCATGACTTTTTATTTTAGGGTGGAAAAAATATTTCACCCCACGTTTTGAGAGCTTGGGGGTCCCTGATAATATATCAATCCTAAAATGTGACCCCTCCAACCCCCCCAACCAGATATTGGTTTGTTGCCCCAGGGCAACAATGCGCAACAAGGGTACTAAAACACCATGGTTTTCAATAGTACATATTACTGATTAGAATGAGGAAAAACATGCAAAGATACATTATAAACTGTTTTATTTCACATGTGTGTGTGTGTGTGTGTGTGTGTGTGTGTGTGTGTGTGTGTGTGTGTGTGTGTGTGTGTGTGTGTGTGTGTGTGTGTGTAGAGTAGGGTGCCAGAGGGGGCGTGGGAAGGGGTTATTTCTCTTTTTATTCTGTGTGTATTCCTCTTGTTAATCAGCAGTCTCATCTCCAGGCAAGCCCTCTCCTTGAAAAACTAAAATAGCAGAAAGCATAACATCTGAATTGGTTCTATTCTTCCTTCACATACTGATGCATACACACATACACATGAGCACAAACACACACATGCATGCACCTACTCAGATGGCTCCAGCTCCCCTGGAGCTGGACCCAGCCCAGCCCAGGGTGTCGTCCAGCGGGTCGTCCAGCGGGCCGTCCAGCGGGTCGTCCAGCGGGTCGTCCAGCGGGTCGTCCAGCGGGTCGTCCAGCGGGTCGTCCAGCGGGTCGTCCAGCGGGTCGTCCAGCGGGCCGTCCAGCGGGTCGTCCAGCGGGTCGTCCAGCGGGTCGTCCAGCGGGTCGTCCAGCGGGTCGTCCAGCGGGTCGTCCAGCGGGTCGTCCAGTGGGTCGACCGCCATATCCCAAAATTCGTTTCTACCTCCTTCTGCTTCTTCTGGGGGGATGGGAGTCAGAGGTCAAGGGCAACAGGGGGGGGGGGCACTCTCAATGGTTTTAATTCAGATAAACATCTGGCTAATTAATTAAATGTTTTTTTACCTACGATTTGATACTATACAAATAAAACACTGTGCTGTACTCTATGCTATGCTATACCTATTCTAACATTTCCTATTCTCTGACCCTTATGTACCCTAGGGTATGTTTGACTCTCTGTCTAGGATGTCAAGATAGTTAGTTAGTTATGTTTGGTTTTGGTTTGTTTTGCAGATCAAATCATGACATGTTGATATAGGGCTGTTTGCATGATCTCTAGATCTTCTTTTAATTTTTTTAATTTAATATGCTTTTTTTTTCTCCTGCAATTTAAATTGTTAAATTCCAGAAAAAGATATACAGTATATCTCAAAAGTGAGTACACCCTTTAGATTTTTGCAAATATTCTGTCATATCCTTTCAGGGGATAACACTATCTTAATAGTAATTAATAAAAAAAAACTAGTTTTGCACTTTGTTATGCAGTACATTGTCCATAAACAATAACAGAAAATTTTCTTTCTCTTTTTTTTTTTTTTAAACAAACAAAAAACAAAGAAAAACTAAACAAAACAAACAAACAAAAACAGGGGGGGGAGGAGGCCATGTCACATATCAGAAATAAACAGAAAAGAAAATGACACAACAAATGCCATAATATATGGGGGGATCACCCCCATCGGAGACAGCATACATTGTGACCCATACATTGTAGATCTGTTACACATTAGTCTTGTGTACTTTCTTCACGTATATAATCAGCTTCTTGTCCACGGTGATATTTACTGTCTCATCAATGATAATGCCAATGAAGTTCATCCAGACTTCTCCTCAGACTCATTTGATTGATTGATTGATTGAAAACTTTATTAGAAGATTTGCAGAAGTAGGTACATGACAGTACATATTACATACAAGGTCAACTAACAGGATAAAAACCCAAGAAAGCCACTGGCTTATTTCAATTGGGGTCCTTGATTGTTGCTTGGTTTCATGAAGTAATTGTTAAGCTTACTTTGTCTTGCCATGTTTACATTAATTTAATCGCTCGCTATGGTGCACTTTGAGCTGCAACGTTTGCGTATTATTATGGTGGCCGGGTTGACAGGGTTGCCAGATGGGCAGGGTTACCGCCGAATGGGCTACTGGGTTTAGCGGTAATAGACTGGTTAGGCTGTAATCCCATCTGGCATCAATCCCATGGGGCATCTGACTATTACCGCTGTTTCGCATAGGCTAGCCTACAAGCGATTTTCAAAATTAGAGATGGTTTGTTACAGGCACAGCTGTAATAATAATAATAATAATAATAATAACCTTTATTTGTATAACACTTTTCCTGCGAATGTTAACTTAACAGCATAAAACTAATAAGACAACAATGGGAGGGGAAGAGAGAGACTTCTGTGGAGGCTAGCTTATGCTAAGCTAACGTAATCTAGCCGCTGAACAAAATAAACATCGAATTTAATTTAACAAATCGTGTCTCTTTCTTACCGTCATATCTCTCCGCCTGCTCGGCGAGTTTCGCCTGGTACACTAAGTCCTCCCGATCGCCCATTTTGTAGTTGGTAGGATAGTATAGTTTAATTTAATGTAATAACCTCGCCTGGTCTCGCGCTGCTGTCGGAGGAGTGTGTGTCAGTAATCAAGGCGGGAGATGACCAGTGACAGGGTCAGTGAAGGGTATACCGCCGTCCACTAGGTGGCAGTATTTCTATTATTGTTGATTAGTTGGTATTCGAATGTTTATGGTTAAGTTACATATTATACATTTACCCTGCTTATACTTTATACATGATATATATATTGTTATATTATCATGAGTGTATTATATTCAGATGTGAGAGTTAGCATACAAAGGACAAAGGAGCAACAAAGGAGTTGGTGGTGGATTGGTGGTGGATTTTAGGAGGAAGAGAAGGACCCCAGCCCCCATCACCATCAAGGGGGTGGAAGTCGAGAGGGTGGACTCCTACAGGTACCTGGGAGTACAAATTAATAACAAACTGGACTGGACTGACAACACCGAGGCTCTTCTCAGGAAAGGGCAGAGCAGACTGTTTTTCCTGAGAAGGCTGAGGTCTTTCGGTGTCTGCAACAAGCTGCTGCAAATGTTTTATCAGTCGGTGGTTGCCAGCGTTCTGTTCTTCGCCGTGGCCTGCTGGGGTGGAAACATCTGTGCCAGGGATGCTGCGAAGCTTAACAAACTGGTGAAGGAGGCCAGCTCTGTGGTGGGGACCGGGCTGGACAGCCTAGAGGTGGTGGCAGAACAGAGGATGGGGAAAAAACTGGCGGCCATGCTGGCCAATCCCTCCCACCCGATGTACTGCGAGCTGGCGGGGATGAGGAGCAAGTTCAGCCACAGATTTGTTCTCCCCCGTCAAAGTACAAAAAGATTTGGACAGTCCTTTGTTCCAGCTGCACTCCGACTCTACAACCAGGCCCTGCAGGGTGGGGGAGACCTGGAGCTGGAACTTTTGGAACTTTTTACTTATTGAGCCTGCACGGTTTTATGTACTTTATTGAATGTTTTCTGTTTTCTGTATTGAATGTTTTCTGCCCTAACTGAGCTGTTTGACAACAAAATTTCCCCATTGGGGACAATAAAGGTTTTCAATTCAATTCAATTCAATACTGTCTCAGTTCATGCTTCTATTGTTTGTATCACTGCAGGGCTTCTTCATCTTTGTCATTAAACTCTTGATTGACATTGAGGAGCGTATTTCTTCAGTCAGGAGTTGAGCTGCTTCTCTGGTATAGAGGAATAGACATAGCATCCTTCTGATAGAGATAGAGGAATCTGCATCATAGCTGTTATGAATGAATGAATGGTCTTTAAAAAGTGTTCGTTTTCTTCTAACGTCAGGTTTGTCTACAATACGTGTAAATCTAGCTGCAGCAAGTGTGAAGACGGAAGATGGAGTCCCTGATGGAGTCCCTGAAGTTCTCCTCACTAAGGACATGGAGGAAGAGGAGAAGCAGTTGATGGAGGAGCGAGTGAAAAAAGAGACGAGTGTTAGTTTTCTTCTAACGTCATTTATTTTTTCTCTATTTTCAAGTCGGAGGAAAAGAAGGGTGGGCGTGAGGAAGATTACAACATTGCCGATGTCAAGTCTGAAGAGGTAGGCTAACATACTTTGAAATGGGGCAAATGGGCCTAGTTAATAGTTTCATTTTGATTGACTTTTTTGCATGTTTTTGTGTTTCAGGAAATTATGTCTAAGGCCAAAATAGCTAAAGTGGAGGAAGAGGAAGAGGTAAGGAATTGTAATCACAATGTAAGGGATACATTTGATAGTTTTCAGCCTATTTTATAGCCTGAACCACCATAAAGGGATGGTTCAGCCTATATTCATGTTTAGGTGAAATATCATCGGTTCTCATAGTATCAGTTGTCCTCATAGGCCAGTAGTGGAATCCTGTATGACGTTTTCTACTGTCCTACCTATGAGGATAACTCTGTAAGATGAGATTTCACCTAAACATAAAAAAAGGCTGAACCATCCATTTAACTCTTAACCCAAAATAAACTTGAAGCTGAAATGAAAACACAGCCTAGCTTTTGATGTCCTAGGACCTAGATCCTCACCTTCTGAGCTCTCCCTCTTCTCGAACAGGAGGAGGAGATCCCCAGCCACATAAAGCTGGAAGTCAAGGATATAGAGATGATGAGCGACTCGAACACAGACATCAAGAGTCGCCTGTCGGAGGCTGTGAGAGACCGTGCCAAGCACCTGGACCCAGACAGGAAGGTGAACGGCCAGCCCGTGCCTGCCAAGCAGCCCAAACTCTTTACTGGAGGTGTCATGAGATGCTACCAGATAGAGGGCCTCGAGTGGCTTAGGGTGAGTGAAAGTCCTTTTGATTATGCCTATTGCTTGCTTATTGAATCGAAGCCGAAAGGGAGTCATTTGCTCTTTTAACCGTGTGTGTGTGTGTGTGTGTGTGTGTGTGTGTGTGTGCGCGTGCGCAGATGTTGTGGGAGAACGGGATCAATGGGATCCTGGCTGATGAGATGGGTCTGGGGAAGACCATTCAGTGCATCGGCCACGTGGCAATGATGGTCGAGAAGAAGGTCATGGGTCCCTTCCTGGTGGTCGCCCCCCTGTCCACTGTGTCCAACTGGATCAGCGAGTTCCAAAAATTCACCCCAGAGGTACAATAGTTTTAAATACTATTGTACAGACATAATGCAAGTGGATGCCCCATGGTACACAGTGTATGGTAACTTGACATCAAACCACTCATGCAAAATGTCCTACTGTACATTTTCCCCTAATTTACAATCACTGCCTGATTTGAGCTGACATCTATGACTGTTTACTCTTTACCTAAAGGCTTTTTCTGCCCCATGTCCGTGTGATCAGATTTCAGTGCAGCTGTACCACGGTCCCCAGAAGGAGAGACTGAAGATATTGAAGTCAATCCGCAAGCCCCAGGGGTCCCTCAACATGTGTCCTGTGGTGATCACCTCCTTTGAGATAGCTATGATTGACAGAAGACATCTGCAGGTGGGCCTCTCTCTCTGTCTCTCATGGTCATCTATGGTGGTTGGAATTTATAAAGTTATTTAAAAAAAAGAGAGAGAGAGAGAAATTGTTGGTTTTTAGTTCTCACAGCACAGCCAGATCAATTTGGGAGGCTCTTCTATTGAAACGCCCACGTTTGAAGTATTGCTGTTGTTCTTATGAATGAGATATCAACTTCACCAGCATTGTTCAATGCAAGAGGGACTGAAACTGGAAAACTGGAACCTGGTTTACCTTTTCTGCAAGCTTCCACTGCCTCCTTTTGGTCCTACGTGGTATTTCAGGAGACAAAGCACACTAGTGTGTATACATGACGTATTGTACCTGAGAGCCAAGAAGATTCTCTTATAAATTGCATTTTTCACATTTATTTTAACCCTCTATGGCATGACTTTTTATTTTAGGGTGGAAAAAATATTTCACCCCACGTTTTGAGAGCTTGGGGGTCCCTGATAATATATCAATCCTAAAATGTGACCCCTCCAACCCCCCCAACCAGATATTGGTTTGTTGCCCCAGGGCAACAATGCGCAACAAGGGTACTAAAACACCATGGTTTTCAATAGTACATATTACTGATTAGAATGAGGAAAAACATGCAAAGATACATTATAAACTGTTTTATTTCACATGTGTGTGTGTGTGTGTGTGTGTGTGTGTGTGTGTGTGTGTGTGTGTGTGTGTGTGTGTGTGTGTGTGTGTGTGTGTGTGTGTGTGTGTGTAGAGTAGGGTGCCAGAGGGGGCGTGGGAAGGGGTTATTTCTCTTTTTATTCTGTGTGTATTCCTCTTGTTAATCAGCAGTCTCATCTCCAGGCAAGCCCTCTCCTTGAAAAACTAAAATAGCAGAAAGCATAACATCTGAATTGGTTCTATTCTTCCTTCACATACTGATGCATACACACATACACATGAGCACAAACACACACATGCATGCACCTACTCAGATGGCTCCAGCTCCCCTGGAGCTGGACCCAGCCCAGCCCAGGGTGTCGTCCAGCGGGTCGTCCAGCGGGCCGTCCAGCGGGTCGTCCAGCGGGTCGTCCAGCGGGTCGTCCAGCGGGTCGTCCAGCGGGTCGTCCAGCGGGTCGTCCAGCGGGTCGTCCAGCGGGCCGTCCAGCGGGTCGTCCAGCGGGTCGTCCAGCGGGTCGTCCAGCGGGTCGTCCAGCGGGTCGTCCAGCGGGTCGTCCAGCGGGTCGTCCAGTGGGTCGACCGCCATATCCCAAAATTCGTTTCTACCTCCTTCTGCTTCTTCTGGGGGGATGGGAGTCAGAGGTCAAGGGCAACAGGGGGGGGGGGCACTCTCAATGGTTTTAATTCAGATAAACATCTGGCTAATTAATTAAATGTTTTTTTACCTACGATTTGATACTATACAAATAAAACACTGTGCTGTACTCTATGCTATGCTATACCTATTCTAACATTTCCTATTCTCTGACCCTTATGTACCCTAGGGTATGTTTGACTCTCTGTCTAGGATGTCAAGATAGTTAGTTAGTTATGTTTGGTTTTGGTTTGTTTTGCAGATCAAATCATGACATGTTGATATAGGGCTGTTTGCATGATCTCTAGATCTTCTTTTAATTTTTTTAATTTAATATGCTTTTTTTTTCTCCTGCAATTTAAATTGTTAAATTCCAGAAAAAGATATACAGTATATCTCAAAAGTGAGTACACCCTTTAGATTTTTGCAAATATTCTGTCATATCCTTTCAGGGGATAACACTATCTTAATAGTAATTAATAAAAAAAAACTAGTTTTGCACTTTGTTATGCAGTACATTGTCCATAAACAATAACAGAAAATTTTCTTTCTCTTTTTTTTTTTTTTAAACAAACAAAAAACAAAGAAAAACTAAACAAAACAAACAAACAAAAACAGGGGGGGGAGGAGGCCATGTCACATATCAGAAATAAACAGAAAAGAAAATGACACAACAAATGCCATAATATATGGGGGGATCACCCCCATCGGAGACAGCATACATTGTGACCCATACATTGTAGATCTGTTACACATTAGTCTTGTGTACTTTCTTCACGTATATAATCAGCTTCTTGTCCACGGTGATATTTACTGTCTCATCAATGATAATGCCAATGAAGTTCATCCAGACTTCTCCTCAGACTCATTTGATTGATTGATTGATTGAAAACTTTATTAGAAGATTTGCAGAAGTAGGTACATGACAGTACATATTACATACAAGGTCAACTAACAGGATAAAAACCCAAGAAAGCCACTGGCTTATTTCAATTGGGGTCCTTGATTGTTGCTTGGTTTCATGAAGTAATTGTTAAGCTTACTTTGTCTTGCCATGTTTACATTAATTTAATCGCTCGCTATGGTGCACTTTGAGCTGCAACGTTTGCGTATTATTATGGTGGCCGGGTTGACAGGGTTGCCAGATGGGCAGGGTTACCGCCGAATGGGCTACTGGGTTTAGCGGTAATAGACTGGTTAGGCTGTAATCCCATCTGGCATCAATCCCATGGGGCATCTGACTATTACCGCTGTTTCGCATAGGCTAGCCTACAAGCGATTTTCAAAATTAGAGATGGTTTGTTACAGGCACAGCTGTAATAATAATAATAATAATAATAATAACCTTTATTTGTATAACACTTTTCCTGCGAATGTTAACTTAACAGCATAAAACTAATAAGACAACAATGGGAGGGGAAGAGAGAGACTTCTGTGGAGGCTAGCTTATGCTAAGCTAACGTAATCTAGCCGCTGAACAAAATAAACATCGAATTTAATTTAACAAATCGTGTCTCTTTCTTACCGTCATATCTCTCCGCCTGCTCGGCGAGTTTCGCCTGGTACACTAAGTCCTCCCGATCGCCCATTTTGTAGTTGGTAGGATAGTATAGTTTAATTTAATGTAATAACCTCGCCTGGTCTCGCGCTGCTGTCGGAGGAGTGTGTGTCAGTAATCAAGGCGGGAGATGACCAGTGACAGGGTCAGTGAAGGGTATACCGCCGTCCACTAGGTGGCAGTATTTCTATTATTGTTGATTAGTTGGTATTCGAATGTTTATGGTTAAGTTACATATTATACATTTACCCTGCTTATACTTTATACATGATATATATATTGTTATATTATCATGAGTGTATTATATTCAGATGTGAGAGTTAGCATACAAAGGACAAAGGAGCAACAAAGGAGTTGGTGGTGGATTGGTGGTGGATTTTAGGAGGAAGAGAAGGACCCCAGCCCCCATCACCATCAAGGGGGTGGAAGTCGAGAGGGTGGACTCCTACAGGTACCTGGGAGTACAAATTAATAACAAACTGGACTGGACTGACAACACCGAGGCTCTTCTCAGGAAAGGGCAGAGCAGACTGTTTTTCCTGAGAAGGCTGAGGTCTTTCGGTGTCTGCAACAAGCTGCTGCAAATGTTTTATCAGTCGGTGGTTGCCAGCGTTCTGTTCTTCGCCGTGGCCTGCTGGGGTGGAAACATCTGTGCCAGGGATGCTGCGAAGCTTAACAAACTGGTGAAGGAGGCCAGCTCTGTGGTGGGGACCGGGCTGGACAGCCTAGAGGTGGTGGCAGAACAGAGGATGGGGAAAAAACTGGCGGCCATGCTGGCCAATCCCTCCCACCCGATGTACTGCGAGCTGGCGGGGATGAGGAGCAAGTTCAGCCACAGATTTGTTCTCCCCCGTCAAAGTACAAAAAGATTTGGACAGTCCTTTGTTCCAGCTGCACTCCGACTCTACAACCAGGCCCTGCAGGGTGGGGGAGACCTGGAGCTGGAACTTTTGGAACTTTTTACTTATTGAGCCTGCACGGTTTTATGTACTTTATTGAATGTTTTCTGTTTTCTGTATTGAATGTTTTCTGCCCTAACTGAGCTGTTTGACAACAAAATTTCCCCATTGGGGACAATAAAGGTTTTCAATTCAATTCAATTCAATACTGTCTCAGTTCATGCTTCTATTGTTTGTATCACTGCAGGGCTTCTTCATCTTTGTCATTAAACTCTTGATTGACATTGAGGAGCGTATTTCTTCAGTCAGGAGTTGAGCTGCTTCTCTGGTATAGAGGAATAGACATAGCATCCTTCTGATAGAGATAGAGGAATCTGCATCATAGCTGTTATGAATGAATGAATGGTCTTTAAAAAGTGTTCGTTTTCTTCTAACGTCAGGTTTGTCTACAATACGTGTAAATCTAGCTGCAGCAAGTGTGAAGACGGAAGATGGAGTCCCTGATGGAGTCCCTGAAGTTCTCCTCACTAAGGACATGGAGGAAGAGGAGAAGCAGTTGATGGAGGAGCGAGTGAAAAAAGAGACGAGTGTTAGTTTTCTTCTAACGTCATTTATTTTTTCTCTATTTTCAAGTCGGAGGAAAAGAAGGGTGGGCGTGAGGAAGATTACAACATTGCCGATGTCAAGTCTGAAGAGGTAGGCTAACATACTTTGAAATGGGGCAAATGGGCCTAGTTAATAGTTTCATTTTGATTGACTTTTTTGCATGTTTTTGTGTTTCAGGAAATTATGTCTAAGGCCAAAATAGCTAAAGTGGAGGAAGAGGAAGAGGTAAGGAATTGTAATCACAATGTAAGGGATACATTTGATAGTTTTCAGCCTATTTTATAGCCTGAACCACCATAAAGGGATGGTTCAGCCTATATTCATGTTTAGGTGAAATATCATCGGTTCTCATAGTATCAGTTGTCCTCATAGGCCAGTAGTGGAATCCTGTATGACGTTTTCTACTGTCCTACCTATGAGGATAACTCTGTAAGATGAGATTTCACCTAAACATAAAAAAAGGCTGAACCATCCATTTAACTCTTAACCCAAAATAAACTTGAAGCTGAAATGAAAACACAGCCTAGCTTTTGATGTCCTAGGACCTAGATCCTCACCTTCTGAGCTCTCCCTCTTCTCGAACAGGAGGAGGAGATCCCCAGCCACATAAAGCTGGAAGTCAAGGATATAGAGATGATGAGCGACTCGAACACAGACATCAAGAGTCGCCTGTCGGAGGCTGTGAGAGACCGTGCCAAGCACCTGGACCCAGACAGGAAGGTGAACGGCCAGCCCGTGCCTGCCAAGCAGCCCAAACTCTTTACTGGAGGTGTCATGAGATGCTACCAGATAGAGGGCCTCGAGTGGCTTAGGGTGAGTGAAAGTCCTTTTGATTATGCCTATTGCTTGCTTATTGAATCGAAGCCGAAAGGGAGTCATTTGCTCTTTTAACCGTGTGTGTGTGTGTGTGTGTGTGTGTGTGTGTGTGTGTGCGCGTGCGCAGATGTTGTGGGAGAACGGGATCAATGGGATCCTGGCTGATGAGATGGGTCTGGGGAAGACCATTCAGTGCATCGGCCACGTGGCAATGATGGTCGAGAAGAAGGTCATGGGTCCCTTCCTGGTGGTCGCCCCCCTGTCCACTGTGTCCAACTGGATCAGCGAGTTCCAAAAATTCACCCCAGAGGTACAATAGTTTTAAATACTATTGTACAGACATAATGCAAGTGGATGCCCCATGGTACACAGTGTATGGTAACTTGACATCAAACCACTCATGCAAAATGTCCTACTGTACATTTTCCCCTAATTTACAATCACTGCCTGATTTGAGCTGACATCTATGACTGTTTACTCTTTACCTAAAGGCTTTTTCTGCCCCATGTCCGTGTGATCAGATTTCAGTGCAGCTGTACCACGGTCCCCAGAAGGAGAGACTGAAGATATTGAAGTCAATCCGCAAGCCCCAGGGGTCCCTCAACATGTGTCCTGTGGTGATCACCTCCTTTGAGATAGCTATGATTGACAGAAGACATCTGCAGGTGGGCCTCTCTCTCTGTCTCTCATGGTCATCTATGGTGGTTGGAATTTATAAAGTTATTTAAAAAAAAGAGAGAGAGAGAGAAATTGTTGGTTTTTAGTTCTCACAGCACAGCCAGATCAATTTGGGAGGCTCTTCTATTGAAACGCCCACGTTTGAAGTATTGCTGTTGTTCTTATGAATGAGATATCAACTTCACCAGCATTGTTCAATGCAAGAGGGACTGAAACTGGAAAACTGGAACCTGGTTTACCTTTTCTGCAAGCTTCCACTGCCTCCTTTTGGTCCTACGTGGTATTTCAGGAGACAAAGCACACTAGTGTGTATACATGACGTATTGTACCTGAGAGCCAAGAAGATTCTCTTATAAATTGCATTTTTCACATTTATTTTAACCCTCTATGGCATGACTTTTTATTTTAGGGTGGAAAAAATATTTCACCCCACGTTTTGAGAGCTTGGGGGTCCCTGATAATATATCAATCCTAAAATGTGACCCCTCCAACCCCCCCAACCAGATATTGGTTTGTTGCCCCAGGGCAACAATGCGCAACAAGGGTACTAAAACACCATGGTTTTCAATAGTACATATTACTGATTAGAATGAGGAAAAACATGCAAAGATACATTATAAACTGTTTTATTTCACATTTCATTTCATATAATTTCATGTCATATAACTGTGTGTGTGTGTGTGTGTGTGTGTGTGTGTGTGTGTGTGTGTGTGTGTGTGTGTGTGTGTGTGTGTGTGTGTGTGTGTGTGTGTAGAGTAGGGTGCCAGAGGGGGGGTGGGAAGGGGTTATTTCTCTTTTTATTCTGTGTGTATTCCTCTTGTTAATCAGCAGTCTCATCTCCAGGCAAGCCCTCTCCTTGAAAAACTAAAATAGCAGAAAGCATAACATCTGAATTGGTTCTATTCTTCCTTCACATACTGATGCATACACACATACACATGAGCACAAACACACACATGCATACACCTACTCAGATGGCTCCAGCTCCCCTGGAGGAGGCGTCCTTATCTGGAGGCTTGATGCTGCGGTCCAGCATCTCCTGCAGGGAGATCAGCTGCTCCTCCTCACTGCTGCTGCTGGACTGGCAGCAGCAGTGGACCCAGCCCAGGGTGTCGTCCCAGTCCAGCGGGTCGTCCAGCGGGTCGTCCAGTGGGTCGTCCAGCGGGTCGTCCAGCGGGTCGTCCAGCGGGTCGTCCAGCGGGTCGTCCAGCGGGTCGTCCAGCGGGTCGTCCAGCGGGTCGTCCAGCGGGTCGTCCAGCGGGTCGTCCAGTGGGTCGACCGCCATATCCCAAAATTCGTTTCTACCTCCTTCTGCTTCTTCTGGGGGGATGGGAGTCAGAGGTCAAGGGCAACAGGGGGGGGGGGCACTCTCAATGGTTTTAATTCAGATAAACATCTGGCTAATTAATTAAATGTTTTTTTACCTACGATTTGATACTATACAAATAAAACACTGTGCTGTACTCTATGCTATGCTATACCTATTCTAACATTTCCTATTCTCTGACCCTTATGTACCCTAGGGTATGTTTGACTCTCTGTCTAGGATGTCAAGATAGTTAGTTAGTTATGTTTGGTTTTGGTTTGTTTTGCAGATCAAATCATGACATGTTGATATAGGGCTGTTTGCATGATCTCTAGATCTTCTTTTAATTTTTTTAATTTAATATGCTTTTTTTTTCTCCTGCAATTTAAATTGTTAAATTCCAGAAAAAGATATACAGTATATCTCAAAAGTGAGTACACCCTTTAGATTTTTGCAAATATTCTGTCATATCCTTTCAGGGGATAACACTATCTTAATAGTAATTAATAAAAAAAAACTAGTTTTGCACTTTGTTATGCAGTACATTGTCCATAAACAATAACAGAAAATTTTCTTTCTCTTTTTTTTTTTTTAAACAAACAAAAAACAAAGAAAAACTAAACAAAACAAACAAACAAAAACAGGGGGGGAGGAGGCCATGTCACATATCAGAAATAAACAGAAAAGAAAATGACACAACAAATGCCATAATATATGGGGGGATCACCCCCATCGGAGACAGCATACATTGTGACCCATACATTGTAGATCTGTTACACATTAGTCTTGTGTACTTTCTTCACGTATATAATCAGCTTCTTGTCCACGGTGATATTTACTGTCTCATCAATGATAATGCCAATGAAGTTCATCCAGACTTCTCCTCAGACTCATTTGATTGATTGATTGATTGAAAACTTTATTAGAAGATTTGCAGAAGTAGGTACATGACAGTACATATTACATACAAGGTCAACTAACAGGATAAAAACCCAAGAAAGCCACTGGCTTATTTCAATTGGGGTCCTTGATTGTTGCTTGGTTTCATGAAGTAATTGTTAAGCTTACTTTGTCTTGCCATGTTTACATTAATTTAATCGCTCGCTATGGTGCACTTTGAGCTGCAACGTTTGCGTATTATTATGGTGGCCGGGTTGACAGGGTTGCCAGATGGGCAGGGTTACCGCCGAATGGGCTACTGGGTTTAGCGGTAATAGACTGGTTAGGCTGTAATCCCATCTGGCATCAATCCCATGGGGCATCTGACTATTACCGCTGTTTCGCATAGGCTAGCCTACAAGCGATTTTCAAAATTAGAGATGGTTTGTTACAGGCACAGCTGTAATAATAATAATAATAATAATAATAACCTTTATTTGTATAACACTTTTCCTGCGAATGTTAACTTAACAGCATAAAACTAATAAGACAACAATGGGAGGGGAAGAGAGAGACTTCTGTGGAGGCTAGCTTATGCTAGGCTAACGTAATCTAGCCGCTGAACAAAATAAACATCGAATTTAATTTAACAAATCGTGTCTCTTTCTTACCGTCATATCTCTCCGCCTGCTCGGCGAGTTTCGCCTGGTACACTAAGTCCTCCCGATCGCCCATTTTGTAGTTGGTAGGATAGTATAGTTTAATTTAATGTAATAACCTCGCCTGGTCTCGCGCTGCTGTCGGAGGAGTGTGTGTCAGTAATCAAGGCGGGAGATGACCAGTGACAGGGTCAGTGAAGGGTATACCGCCGTCCACTAGGTGGCAGTATTTCTATTATTGTTGATTAGTTGGTATTCGAATGTTTATGGTTAAGTTACATATTATACATTTACCCTGCTTATACTTTATACATGATATATATATTGTTATATTATCATGAGTGTATTATATTCAGATGTGAGAGTTAGCATACAAAGGACAAAGGAGCAACAAAGGAGTTGGTGGTGGATTGGTGGTGGATTTTAGGAGGAAGAGAAGGACCCCAGCCCCCATCACCATCAAGGGGGTGGAAGTCGAGAGGGTGGACTCCTACAGGTACCTGGGAGTACAAATTAATAACAAACTGGACTGGACTGACAACACCGAGGCTCTTCTCAGGAAAGGGCAGAGCAGACTGTTTTTCCTGAGAAGGCTGAGGTCTTTCGGTGTCTGCAACAAGCTGCTGCAAATGTTTTATCAGTCGGTGGTTGCCAGCGTTCTGTTCTTCGCCGTGGCCTGCTGGGGTGGAAACATCTGTGCCAGGGATGCTGCGAAGCTTAACAAACTGGTGAAGAAGGCCAGCTCTGTGGTGGGGACCGGGCTGGACAGCCTAGAGGTGGTGGCAGAACAGAGGATGGGGAAAAAACTGGCGGCCATGCTGGCCAATCCCTCCCACCCGATGTACTGCGAGCTGGCGGGGATGAGGAGCAAGTTCAGCCACAGATTTGTTCTCCCCCGTCAAAGTACAAAAAGATTTGGACAGTCCTTTGTTCCAGCTGCACTCCGACTCTACAACCAGGCCCTGCAGGGTGGGGGAGACCTGGAGCTGGAACTTTTGGAACTTTTTACTTATTGAGCCTGCACGGTTTTATGTACTTTATTGAATGTTTTCTGTTTTCTGTATTGAATGTTTTCTGCCCTAACTGAGCTGTTTGACAACAAAATTTCCCCATTGGGGACAATAAAGGTTTTCAATTCAATTCAATTCAATACTGTCTCAGTTCATGCTTCTATTGTTTGTATCACTGCAGGGCTTCTTCATCTTTGTCATTAAACTCTTGATTGACATTGAGGAGCGTATTTCTTCAGTCAGGAGTTGAGCTGCTTCTCTGGTATAGAGGAATAGACATAGCATCCTTCTGATAGAGATAGAGGAATCTGCATCATAGCTGTTATGAATGAATGAATGGTCTTTAAAAAGTGTTCGTTTTCTTCTAACGTCAGGTTTGTCTACAATACGTGTAAATCTAGCTGCAGCAAGTGTGAAGACGGAAGATGGAGTCCCTGATGGAGTCCCTGAAGTTCTCCTCACTAAGGACATGGAGGAAGAGGAGAAGCAGTTGATGGAGGAGCGAGTGAAAAAAGAGACGAGTGTTAGTTTTCTTCTAACGTCATTTATTTTTTCTCTATTTTCAAGTCGGAGGAAAAGAAGGGTGGGCGTGAGGAAGATTACAACATTGCCGATGTCAAGTCTGAAGAGGTAGGCTAACATACTTTGAAATGGGACAAATGGGCCTAGTTAATAGTTTCATTTCGATTGACTTTTTTGCATGTTTTTGTGTTTCAGGAAATTATGTCTAAGGCCAAAATAGCTAAAGTGGAGGAAGAGGAAGAGGTAAGGAATTGTAATCACAATGTAAGGGATACATTTGATAGTTTTCAGCCTATTTTATAGCCTGAACCACCATAAAGGGATGGTTCAACCTATATTCATGTTTAGGTGAAATATCATCGGTTCTCATAGTATCAGTTGTCCTCATAGGCCAGTAGTGGAATCCTGTATGACGTTTTCTACTGTCCTACCTATGAGGATAACTCTGTAAGATGAGATTTCACCTAAACATAAAAAAGGCTGAACCATCCATTTAACTCTTAACCCAAAATAAACTTGAAGCTGAAATGAAAACACAGCCTAGCTTTTGATGTCCTAGGACCTAGATCCTCACCTTCTGAGCTCTCCCTCTTCTCGAACAGGAGGAGGAGATCCCCAGCCACATAAAGCTGGAAGTCAAGGATATAGAGATGATGAGCGACTCGAACACAGACATCAAGAGTCGCCTGTCGGAGGCTGTGAGAGACCGTGCCAAGCACCGAGGTCCATGATGGTCCAGTTCTACACGGCCATCATAGAATCCATCCTCACCCACTCCATCATCACCTGGTTCCCTGCTGCAACGACCAAGGACAAGGCCAAGTTGCAGCGGGTGCGACGTTCAGCAGAGAGGGTGATCGGCTGTCCCTTGCCCTCCCCCAACTCCCTGCATGACACCAGGGCTCTGAGGAGGGCAAGGAAGATCATGGCTGACCCCTTCCACCCCGGCCACGGCCTCCTCACCCTGCTTCCCTCTGGAAGAAGGTTGCGGCTGCCTAAGGCACTTAAGGCCCGCCACAGGCTCAGCTTCTACCCCTCAGCCGCCAGGCTGTTAAATGACTCTGGCTTCCCCCCCCCCCCCGCCCCCAAGTCTGCCCAGGACTGAACTGGACTCAAAAAAAACTCTGCACTGCACTTTACTTTATACCGCACTATCCAATGCACTGTTGTCTGTCCTGTGTTGTTGTTGTGTTGTCCTGTTTTTTGATATGTGAAAAAAGTATAAACGCACTTGCTGTGGTGACGAAGCAAATTCCTATATGTGTAATGCATAGTGGCAATAAACGTTATCTCAATCTCAATCTCAACCTGGACCCAGACAGGAAGGTGAACGGCCAGCCCGTGCCTGCCAAGCAGCCCAAACTCTTTACTGGAGGTGTCATGAGATGCTACCAGATAGAGGGCCTCGAGTGGCTTAGGGTGAGTGAAAGTCCTTTTGATTATGCCTATTGCTTGCTTATTGAATCGAAGCCGAAAGGGAGTCATTTGCTCTTTTAACCGTGTGTGTGTGTGTGTGTGTGTGTGTGTGTGTGTGTGTGTGTGTGTGTGTGCGCGTGCGCAGATGTTGTGGGAGAACGGGATCAATGGGATCCTGGCTGATGAGATGGGTCTGGGGAAGACCATTCAGTGCATCGGCCACGTGGCAATGATGGTCGAGAAGAAGGTCATGGGTCCCTTCCTGGTGGTCGCCCCCCTGTCCACTGTGTCCAACTGGATCAGCGAGTTCAAAAAATTCACCCCAGAGGTACAATAGTTTTAAATACTATTGTACAGACATAATGCAAGTGGATGCCCCATGGTACACAGTGTATGGTAACTTGACATCAAACCACTCATGCAAAATGTCCTACTGTACATTTTCCCCTAATTTACAATCACTGCCTGATTTGAGCTGACATCTATGACTGTTTACTCTTTACCTAAAGGCTTTTTCTGCCCCATGTCCGTGTGATCAGATTTCAGTGCAGCTGTACCACGGTCCCCAGAAGGAGAGACTGAAGATATTGAAGTCAATCCGCAAGCCCCAGGGGTCCCTCAACATGTGTCCTGTGGTGATCACCTCCTTTGAGATAGCTATGATTGACAGAAGACATCTGCAGGTGGGCCTCTCTCTCTGTCTCTCATGGTCATCTATGGTGGTTGGAATTTATAAAGTTATTTAAAAAAAAGAGAGAGAGAGAGAAATTGTTGGTTTTTAGTTCTCACAGCACAGCCTTTTAATGATGACCCCCCCCCCCCCCCCAAACACACACACACACACACACAGCGTTTCCATTGGAAATACCTGATCGTGGACAAGGGCCACAGGATCAAGAACATGAACTGCCGGCTGGTGAGGGAGCTGAAGATGCTGCCCACAGACAACAAGCTGCTGCTGACCCGCGCGCCGCTGCAGAACAACCTGGCCGAGCTCTGGTCTCTGCTCAACTTCCTCCTGCCCGAGGTGTTCGATGACCTCAAAAGGTACGGATGTCTCTGTGAACCAACCAACAAACAAATACATTCCACCATGGAATTTTATTACATTACCGGTAATGTAATATAATGAAATCTGTTATTTTATACTTCGCAATTTAGTGAATAGTAAGAAGTAATGTTCTTGTTTTTTTGTTCACAGCACAGCAAAGATTGGTGCTGGTGGTGGTGGTGTGTGCGCGCGTTAATATTTGCACTCTCTCTCCTACAGCTTTGAGTCGTGGTTTGACATCGACACCATCAAAGACGACGCGGACAACATTGTTGCCAACGAACAAGAGCACAGCATCCTGCACATGCTTCACCAGGTTAGTCCCCTGACTGGCTACCCCCCCGTTCACATGAGAAGACGACGCCGTCAGTGATGTAGCCCGTTAACGGCTTAGATGGGCAGCAATCAGATTGTCCGTTGCCTGTTGTAATTGTTCATCTAACAGGATGTCTCGGTTTGCAGATTCTGACACCGTTCCTGCTGAGGAGACTGAAGTCCGATGTGACGTTGGACGTGCCGCCCAAAAAGGAGATCATTGTGTACGCCCCTCTCACTGCCAAACAGGCCTCGTTTTGAATTTTTTGCAATGTGCTACATCAATAAAGGCTCAGGTTCAAATTTGTTGGCAATATGTAATAAATGCATTGGAATTTATAGTCACAAGCTCTCATTAAAAGTACACACATACAATCCAGTCCAGACATGAGCAATAATCTACATCCTGAAACAACACCTACAGACAAAAAATCACAGGTGCATTTAAGTTCATGAAGTTAACCTGGTTGGTCAGAGTGCATTCTTGTTGCAAAATGGGGGACTTTTTCAGATTCTAACCTTAAATACGAATGAAGACATGATTAAATCCATCTGCCTGCTTTTTGCACTGACGCAGCTTATTCCTTTGTTCAATGTGAATGTGGCTGCATTGTGAGAAATCAATAAATCAAATGTATTTTGACTGCATTCTTGGTACATTATATAACACCAACACATGATTATTTATTAGGCAACATAACAGGAGAAATGTCAAGCCAACATGAGAGACAGGAGCACTGCATTCATACAGGATGTGTCTGTGTCTCAGAAGTCAATATGCAAGTTGTATTCATCATACAGTCAATTAATGCAGATGAACACATTTCAGACCAGTATATTCCATTTGTAAACCTCTATTCAACAATGGTAACTGGGTGGTGATTGTAACTGTGTGAGTAGAGTTCTAATTACATTGACACACTTGGGGCTATCCTGAAAATAGTCGGCTGGACCTATGTTAAAGGGGGACATCCAGGTTTTGTACCCAGTACTCCGGCAAGTCTTTCCCATTCAAGTCCCTTGAGTCTGGCTTAAGCAGTGGCTTCTCAAAGATATTTGTAGACTGTCTTCTCCTCCAGTGTCTGAATCTCCAACTTCACAGGGCATTTGTAGAAGTGGGAGAGCAGTGCCTCTGTGTAGCCAATCAGGAAGTAGAATTTTTGTGGGGGCAGTTTCTGCAGCATCAGAGCACATATCACCAGCACATTACCTCGCCTCTTTATCACAAGCTCATTGGCCAGACAGTTATGGAATGTTCCGAACATGAAGCGTCGCACAAACACATCCTCTACTGTACGATCAGCTGCTCCTCCCTCCCCTTTGAGGTTACCTAAGAGAGAAAAAGATGTGAGGGTTAGCATTGACACACTGTACTACAGCAGTTAGTTTGTTCACGTTCATAACAAATAAGAGGTAACTGATAAGTTTCCAGTTGAGGCCTGAAATGAGCATAGACAGTTTTCTGCTTGATGGCTTTGTTGAATAATTAAATATCAGAATTAGAATGTGAGAGGCAGGAAGGCTGGCAACTCACTGGTGTGCTGGGAGAGCCAGCCTTTGCGGTGGCCAATGTGATGTGGGTGAAGGGCCTGCTCATAGTTCAGTGGTCTGTCTCCTTTCCCCACACGAATACGGGCTGCCTTGTTCTGCAAAGACAAAATAAGGTATATCAGAAACAGGGCATAAAACGTTTTGATCTACCAGCCAAACATTTTAGTCTATTCACCATGTCTGGAAGAGAAATTTCACAAGCCAGCGTTTTTAAAAGCACATTTGTATAGCCTACTATCTCAAGTGGTCGCATGTACCTGGATTTTACTGTTATTCTTTATTTTAGGTTGTAGGTAAGAAAGCGAATAGACTCTGGGGTTTGTTTGGGTTAAGGGTTATGCCAGGAGCAGTGTGAGTGAGATGTGCAGTCAACTGGAGGAGGCAGGAGCAGCTGTCACAAATGTTGAATCAACGGTTTGCGGATTGTACCAGTTTCGTTTTACACAGATAAAACAAGCAATAAATAAATAAATAAACAAACAAGTACCACTCATGCATGAAGTCTACAGTCAGGTAATACATTGAGAGCATCGGTGTGTCAATCTACTCAAGCAGATGGCAATGGTCCAGTGTGGCTCAGTTGGTAGAGCCTGGTGCTAACAACACTTAGGTTGTGGGTTCGATTCCAGCTGGGACCATATATACTGAAATGCACTCACTGCAATGTAAGGATAACGATTTGGATAAACGCGTCAGCTAAATGGCATATATATTCAATAGCTTGGAATTGGCAGCTAAGTAGTAGAGGAATACAGCACTGTACCTTGCAACATACTGCAGTGACATGAAGTGCTCGGATTCCAAAGTTGTTGCACACCGAGGTGCCAGCTCTGATAAGCATGTTCTGAGGAAAGAGGAGAAAGGCAAAGATCGTCTAGTTGACTATAGTGACTAATTGTTTTTTCCATAGGTTTTTCAGCAATAAGTTAATTCACATAAAATGTAGACTACACCTAAATAGCTGTCAAATATAACTTCTTACTTACCGATAACATCATAGTCCTATTGCTCAAGGACGCAGCAATTTTTGATAGACGAAAGGCTTTGTGGGAAGGACAGTATTATTATTGTTATATTGAAATGTATTGAAATCTGTTAATGTATAAATGCAATAATATATATAATTTTCAATATTCGGTTATAAAAGGGAACATAACATGACGTACATACATACGGCTTATTATGTTTGGTTTTGCCATGTGGAACACTTGTTTTGTCCATGTCATTGGTTCCCTACGGACTCTATTCAGATCGTACTAGGAGGATGTGTGAAATCAAAATATAGCTACCTAGCAACCAGCCAAGTCAGACCACGCAACTGTCAACTGTTCACTTTTGTGATAAAGAAAATTGTATCGAAATTGGACAGTCTTTTTTTTGTTAAAGGTTTAAACCTACTATGGCGTCGCCAATGGAAATGACAGAATTGTATGACAACGCTCTGCTAGGCATCTTGCAGCATGTTGGAAATATAGAGAATTTTCTGCAGGTGTACTTTGGCTTTCTCTACCGCAAGACGGACTACTACCTCCTTATGTCGACTCCCAATGACCGGATGGGTTTCCCTCCCGGGGTGGCAGAGAAAATGGTCCTCAAGGTGACGTAGTTTAGTTTACGATCTAAACAACCAAAACATTTAGACAAACTCCGAAATTGTAAGATAACTATGAGCAATTCACGTAGCCAGCTTAGTTCACACTGCTCAGGAATCAGGAGTTATGGTCAGGAATTATGTTTTCCATTCTAGGTTAAGATCAGTGTTTTTGTTCCCAAAATCAATTATTAGGGAGGCCAGAGGCTATGTTGACCAGTCATAGCTAGAGACATATGATATATTTGGCTCTGATGTTGACCTCTTTCTTGCTCCAGACATTCAAGCTGTTTGAGCGAGTGGCCGAGCAGGACAGAGAGAGGCAGCTGCAGCAAAGAGAGGTACCTGTGGTGCCTCCTGCAGTTCAGGAGGAGGAGGTGCCTGCACAGCCAGAAGAGTCCAGGGGACCGAAGACAGAGCCTGCCCAGACAGAGAGCTCTCCCCCAGAAGCTGGGGAGCCCAATCGTGCCCCTGCTCCCAGTTCCAACACTGGCTCCACCCAAGCCTCCTGTCCACAACCGCCAAGCAGTAGTGCCGCCCAGCCGACACAAGGAGACCAGGCATCTGCAGCAAGAACGGACTCAGTACCAGCAGCACCGTTCGTCCTTATGAATATACTTGTTTCCCCTTTGGCCTGTTAATGATTGAGTTCTTGCAAGACACATGGTTTTCTTTATTCAGAAGGCTGAGGAGGGTCACCACCAGGAATAGTTTGGGGATGAATCAACATTATATTATTTTCCAATGTGGATTATTAGATTAGCAAACAAGTTTATTTTCTGTCCTAATTGTGTGTGTGTGTGTGTGTGTGTGTGTGTGTGTGTGTGTGTGTGTGTGTGTGTGTGTGTGTGTGTGTGTGTGTGTGTGTCTGTGTCTGTCAGTGGTCAGTCGCAGTACCAGTCTAATCCAGAAAGTTACAATGGGGCAGTGAGGGACGCATACAGTTGGTCCCAGGACTATACTGATCTGGAGATTCGCGTGCACGTCCCGAAAAACATTGTCAAGGGCAGACAGGTAACCACAGTTAGCCCTTTTGTTCTCTCTCTACACCCATCTCATAGAGGTGCCAGTATCTCTAATCTATTCTCATGACCATTTCATAAGACATTGTTACTGATTGATGTTGTCTTGTTTGTCATGTTGTGTCTGATGTCTCTGTCCCTGCTGTGCTCAGGTGTGTGTGAACCTGCAGCCTGGCACTGTCCGTGTGAGCCTGAGGGACGGAGCAGGAGAGAAAGTGCTGATGGAGGGAGAATTTACGCACAAGGTCAACACTGAGAACTCATTATGGCACCTTGAGCCTGGACGCTGCGTGGTGGTGAGTACACACACACACACACACACACACACACACACACACACACACACACACACACAATGACACACACACACACACACACACACACACACACACATTTACAAACCTACTGAAACACACACACTGACTCCTATTTCTCTTTCACAGCTATCTCTCAGTAAGACCGGGGAGGTGTGGTGGAATGCAGTGTTGAAAGGAGAGAAGGAGATTGATGTTAACCTGATTAACCGGGAGCGCTCCATGGCAACGGTCGATGAGGAGGAGCATGCCGTTTTAGACAGACTCACCTTTGACTACCATCAGAAACTACAGGGCAAGCCGCAGAGCCACGAGATGGTGAGGACCTCACTATACACGCATACACACACACACACACACACACACACACACACACACACACACACGGCTCATAACTATGTGGGAACAATCCCAGAGAATAGGGCAGTGAGAGTGAGAGGGCAGGGATAGAAGTATGGATTGGTATTGGTCAGAGGGTTATGGACAGTAGCTAAGGGTGAGACTAGAGATAAAGCTGGAGATGAATGTCGGTATCGGTATTGGGGATAGGACGCTGTGCTAGATTGGGTCCTAGAGACATTGAGAGAGTAGTTGTGAGTTGTGTATTTGTTATTGTCTGTTGACATTCCCTTTTTGTTCTCTGTCTCTCACTCTCTCTCTCTCTCTCTCTCTCTCTCTCTCTCTCTCTCTCTCTCTCTCTCTCTCTCTCTCTCTCTCTCTCTGTAGAAGGCGCATGATATGTTGAAGAAGGGCTGGGATGCTGAGGGATCTCCATTTCAAGGCCAGGAGTTTGACCCCTCCATGTTTGACATCCCACCCAGCGCTGTGCAGTTATAAGACACCCATACCAGGGATTAAAGTTCTCCGTCGCTACGACGGATTTCCGTCAATTTTTTCCAAGTCGCGACGGATTTCCGTCAATTGGCTACATATGTCCAGTGTACTAGAACCACTCTACTACGGAGTGTTTGTCCGTGAATAACACCGGCTATGCCCCGGGGTAGAAACACAAGACTATGGCTGGATAAGGTCTACAGGTCTCCACGGTCATTTTAAGCCGTCAACCAGCCCGCTACGACCACGGGAAGTCATGTTAAAAGTGAAGTTACTTCTGTTAAACTGGCGCTAAGCTAACATCGCTAGTCGCTAACTCCCTCCTGGCCTTAAAGAGACAAGCGCCCTTTTCTCATCTCAATCTCAAAGAGCTTCATTAGCTCACCACATCTACACATTTGGTCCCACACACTCCAGATTTGAACCCAAGGTTCTACCCAGGGTTAGTTACCCCTGGTAGAAAGCCCTTTGCTCTCAGACCTTCAGAACCCATTGAAAGTAGTGGAGGTACTCCAGAAGTCCAAATGCATCTCTAACCCTAGGAAGCCCTAACCCTAATGGCATGAAAATGCAACATGTTGTACTCCCTGTACCCCTGTACGTGTGAGAACATGTCTTTTTACACTAGGCACTTCACATCAAGCATTAGAGCTCCCTACAGGTTCCCGCTAGCTCGCGTGCAAGGCCTCCCAGGAATGGCCTAGGACTCTGAAAGTTGATTTGGTACAATGTAGGGATACAATCAAGGAGTGTGTAGAGTTTGGTGACTGTGACTCTTTCCATGCCCGTTCCCTGGGCCCAAACGTACGCCAGCAGCAGCCACCCACTTTAATTAAGGCTTTTCCGGCCTAGTGGTTAAAGGAAGGTTAAAGGACTTTAGCTCAGCAACCACAAGTGCCACAGACACGGTTCAGATATTTTACGAATCGGCTCGGCCCCACCGACAGGCCACACCCACTTTCATACAAGCCACTCCCCCTAATTGTCTAAGCCACACCCATTATCTGATTATTTGTATGTCAGGGTCAACCCTTGCAATAAGTATCAATTTTATTTCATGAATTGAAAACAGCATTGATATCACATAAATCAGAATCAGAATCAGAAGACTTTTATTGCCATGACATGTAAACATGTTAGGAATTTGGTTTGGAACAATGGAGCACGGTTTACAGCAGGACAGGTGCAAGACAGGACAAGACAGTGCAAACCAACATCGAAGTGCAAGAGTCATAATTAATATAAATATAAAGTGCAGAGATCAAGTGTTCAAGTGTTCATATCCAGACAGTCCAGTGGGGGTGGAGGGAGGGTAGATAGATAGATAGGGGGTCAGGTCAGGGGGGGGGGGCAGCGGCATTTAGGAGCCGGATGGCTGTGGGGAAAAAGCTGTTTGTATGTCGGGCCTTCACAGTTTTTAGGGACCGCACCCTCCTGCCTGAGGGGAGCGGGGCGAAGAGACCGTGTCCTGGGTGTGCGGGGTCAGCCATGATCTTCCTGGCCCTCCCCAAAGCCCTACTTTTAAACAGGGCCTCAAGGGGGGGCAAAGGGCAGCCAATCACCCTCTCCGCCGAGCGTATCACATAAAAGCAAACTGGCAATAGAAAAGCTGTTCAAAAGAATCTTCTTCCCTTAAAACGCTAACGTTATAAAATACAAACATATAGTGGAGGTTAAAATGAGAATATGACTTGGCTTGAACAAATTTTCAGTCAGGAGATTTTTTTTTGCTTTAATCCCTGCCCATACACACACACTCGAGTGGTATTTTACAGTTGATTGGATTTGAACAGTTTTCTTTAATACAAGGAGGTCCTCCACTTAGTTCCACAGTGGACTACTGTTAAAGGGTTAGTTCACCAAAATGACAAAATCACCATTTTGGTTCCTTACCCTGAAAACGAGTCTATGGACTCTAGGGACAAACTTCAATCCACACTGTGGTTCTGTTTACCTAGACACTCTTCCTAACCACGAAGCAAAGTGTGGATCGAAATCCGTCTAGACTAATTTTAGGGTAAGGAACCAAATAAGTGATTTAGTCATTTTGGTGAAGTATCCCTTTAAGTGTTTGTTTATCTACTGTTTGTTTGAGTAGTTTGTTCTGCTGTTTATTCACATAATTCTACAAGTTTAAGAGGCTACACAGACAAATTTGACAAAAAGATAAGGAAAAAAAAGAAAATCAACCGCAACAATATGTCTGAGTCCCAGGGTTCTCAAATGGATTATAGAGCCTTATTATAATACATATCTGATTGTGTTGTTAATGTAGTTATTAGCACACACTGAGTTGAAAGATTAACAGTTTTCTTTAATACAAGGAGGTCCTCCACTTAGTTCCACAGTGGACTACTGTTAAAGGGTTAGTTCACCAAAATGACAAAATCACCATTTGGTTCCTTACCCTGAAACGAGTCTATGGACTCTAGGGACAAACTTTTTTTTTTTGCATTTTAAAAAGATTGAGGACGTTTTGAATAGCATGGGTGAAAACCCCATTACTGTGTTGTGATTGATGTAACGTACCTAAACATAAACATAAACCTGTACCAGTTTAACCCTCTGAGTACCTGTACAAATACCTGTCTGCTAACTGAACATACCTGGAGCTGAACATGACACCTGTCACATGACAACTCTATGCAGCACCTGTGTCTTTCTGTATCTGAGTCACACCTACAGTCATGTGAAAAAGATAGGACACCCCATGAAAACCGTTGTCTTTTTCAATATATTTAAAACATATGGACATTGGATAGTATGTATTTATTTCAAAAAATATTGAGAGTTGGAGGTAATATAACTAAACAAATAAAACAGAAAATAAATCTTTTAAAAATAGCTTGTAAAATGTAGTTAATAGAAATGCAATTTCGTTGTGAGGAAAAATTTAGGACACATTTTCTACTACTTAAAATGGCTAAAATTAGAGTCCTGTGTGTGTGTGTGTGTGTGTGTGTGAGAGAAGAGGTTTCCATGGAGGTCTGGTCCACATGATAATTGATAAGAACAGACCACAGCCAGGACAGCCAACATCCCCCATCTTTCCATTCCGCATGAAGGAAGTTGAGTTGGCCTCCTACACTATGCATTTAAATTAGGATGAGATGGGTAAACTGTTCAGACATTATATTTCAGAAGCTGTTGGTTGAGTTAACATACCTTGTGGATACATCTATTCTAGATCACAGAAATGCAGGTTCCTGATTGAATCCTTTGACCAGTGAGAATGGGTTGTATTATGAATGCACACACATTAGAGAATTTAAGAAAGTTACATTTTCATTAGTTTAGTTTATTAGTTTATTATATCGAGGACAATCCAAATACATGAACCATATAAAATACAGTAAAAAAGGCAGCGTTAGCCTAATCGGCTAATTTTCAGCTGAAGTCCCCGGCCAGTTGCAACATGGCATCCTGAAAAGTAACGTCATTAGTTAAAATAAAACATTTGGGGCTGGTTTCACAGACAAGGCTTAAGCCTAGTCCTGGACTAAAAAGCATCTTCAATGGAGATTTTACATTGAAAGTGTGATTTAGTCCAGGACTAGGCTTAAGCCTTGTCTGTGAAACCGGCCCTTAATATTCTAAGAACACGTGGCTGAGACAAGGTACCCCAACATCACACTTGACAAAAAACACACGTAAGCAAGTTGAGGTGATTGAAGGGGCTACAACAAACACCACATACACACTTATGGGGGCAGCGACATTTCAAGCACATAGAAGCCACAGGACAATTACAGGCCACACAACATTAAGCACTTACAAACAGCAATACATTAAACAAAACAAAACATACAAAAAAAGGCATTATGGGGAGGATGCACAGAGAGGGATTAATGAGGACAAGTATAGTTCTGTGTCAGCCAGGCTTTCTTGTGTGTTGTGAAGGTGGAGTAAGTATGTATGTCTTTGAGTTGGTTGGGTAGTGAGTTCCAGTTTTCTATTGCTATCACTGAGAAGGATTGCTTACTGAAGGTGCTTTTCCTGAATGGAACTATAAGGTCGCCATGAGAGGTGCTTCTGGTGGGCCGTAAGCTGTGGTCACGCTGGTTTATGAAAGAGTTAAGCGGGGGAGGAGCTTTGTTATGCAGAATTTTATGGATGAGACAGATGTTTTTGTATTTGATGGTGTCTTCCCAGCTAAGGTATTTACATTTGTCTAGGATGGTACAGTAGTGTGTGCTGTTGGGCTTCTGGTCCATGACCTTAAGGGTCCGCTTGTATAGGGTGGCTAATGGCTTTAGGGAAGTGCTGTATGCATGGCCCCAGCTTGTCAAACAATATGTGAGGTGCGACATAATTGATGTGTCCATATATAGTCTGGCAGCACTCATGGTCAGTGAGCTTCTGATGTACCTCAAGTTTGCCAGGCCAAACTTCACCCTACCAGACACTTTCTTGATGTGCTCTTTGAAAGTCAGGTTTGAATCAATGATGATCCCTAAATATTTGAATGACGGAACTATACTAATGTTTTGCCCTGAAATGGTTATGTTTGCCGTGGTCATATTGTGTTGTTTGGAGAAGAACATTCCTACAGTTTTATTAACGTTGAGCTGGAGGCAAGAGCTGTTGAGCCATTTGGTGACCTTTTCCATAGCAGAGCTAAGTTTGGCAGCTGCCAGGTGTTTGTTCTTGTCATGTGTAACCCCTCACAATCCGGACAGACCAGGCAGGCACACAGGTTCACTTTCAAGCTGTTTATTTATCTGAATGTGCAAACAAAATGGTGGTTATTTAATGGTAGGCTCCAGCACAAAACAGCTCTCGCCCCATCTCAACCGCTCACGCTAAGATGGCTGTTAGCTAGTTAGCTCACAACTTTATCCATCCATAAAATACAAATAAACAAAACATAACTCAAAAGTAATGGCATAAAAACCAATGGTAAACATTAATCTCAAATAATACATTCGGTTTATATTAGTGGCAACTCTTTATCAAAGGAAATATAAAACGGGACCGGAGCACAAACTTTAACAAACCATCTCAACCGCTCACAAAGACGAAAGGGGTGAGCTACGGTGGCCTTCGTCAAAACATTAAACGCGGCCAGTCCAACCACCACTAGGGGCACTACACACCGTATGCAGCCATGGGTAAATCAATTCAAAACACTTAACCAAATGATAAAAAGCAAACGATTTTGATGAACTTCAACCTATAACTTAAATATAATTTATAACCCTGTTACACTCTCCCCGCCTGAATTCAACGAAATCGAGACTAACGGGGGAGTAACATAAAATCTAAAGACATCCAAAACACGAGGGACTAACTAGCACCATGAAAGTGTCAAAGAATCCCACCATACCCCATAAGCAACACTTTGAATGAATAACACACATATACAACAATGTGCCCTGTCAAGCCACAAGACTGTTCAATAAAGAACTCCTGAGGGCAGTGCTGCGCATATCACAAACCCTTCACAGACGACGTAAAAAGTGCCTTTATACACCTCTCGCATTCAATTCAAACTCAAGACCAGCCAACTACAATGGCACTGCTAAGAGGTATGAAAACACAAACAAAACAACATCTCAAAGGCAAGAAAGCCTATCCCAGTGTGTCTATGCCAAATAAGGAGCTAGCCCACATCTTAAGTTTCTGCGTCTGCACGTTCAACACCCTCTGATTGCTCATGGTTTGAATCAGCCTGTTCACCGGTTTGATGACGCGGCCTACTCTGGATACCACTGTGTCAGCATCGTGAACATGGCTAGATTCTGCTAGCAAGGCACTGGTATCAGCATGAGCGTGGCTATGTGGACCAACCATGGATGCAGTGTGCTCAGAGCTTCCCTCCGTCCGCGGACAGGTGGACACGCCGATCGACTCCAGAACTGTCCTCCCAGAAACCTCTTCGGCCACTACGCCCCCATCCTGGTCCTGATCGGGTCTGTTCTCATGGGGAGGGGTGGGAGGGTTACTATCCACTGCACGAAGACTCTCCTCGTGTACCGGAATCTGGGACACCCAGTGCCGAGTACGGGAGGTGTGTCCCACTGCACAGTCAAGTGAGTTGCTCAGAGATATCCACGGCTCCATTCTCTTCAGAAGCACAGTCAAGCTGTGTGAGTTGCTCAGATGAGATATCCAGGGCTCCATTATCTTCAGAAGCACTATCAGAGATCACTGAGGCACTATCATCATCCTCGGGCAGGACTGGCAGGAAATTCACACAGAGTAACAGGTTACGGTGGACAACTTTTGACTGGCCTGAGACCGGATTCCGCACCTCATAGGTGTGAGTCAGGGGGTTCTTGCTGATCACTGCATAGACCACATCTCCCCATCGGTCAGCTTCCTGCGTCCTCTCTCTCCCTTGTTCGCCAGGAGAACTCTGTCACCGGGTTCGATATCCACTCCCTTGACTCTCCGGTTGTAGATCTTGGCCTGACGCCTTTGTTCGTCACTGGTGTGTCTTTCTGCCAACACCATAGCTTCACGAAGATCTGACTTCAGCTCCTCAACGTACTGTGGGAACGAGGTTTCACTGTCGTCTCTCAGAGCGGATTTGAACAGGACATCAACCGGTAGGCGTGGAACCCGGCCGAACATGAGGTAAAACGGCGGGTATCCGGTGGTCTCATGCGTGGTGCTGTTGTACACGAATGTCAGTGTGTGTAACATTTGAGGCCAGACGTGCTTGGCTCGTGGAGAGAGGGTCCTGATCATGTTCCCCAACGTGCGGTTGAAACGCTCTGCTGATCCGTTTCCCATCGGGTGATAGGCTGTGGTACGAGACTTCTTAACACCGGACACCTGAAGAAGGGCTGCTATCAACTCGCTCCCAAAGTTGGCGCCCTGATCTGAATGTATCTGTAGACCGTAGTAGCAGAAGAAGTCATCCCACAATCTCCTCGCCACCTGTTTAGCGGTTTGGTCAGGACAGTAGAAGGCGTGAGCCAGCTTTGTGAAGTGGTCCGTCACAACTAAGACGTCCACAGGACGGTTCTTAGAATCCTCAGCAGTCCAGAAATCGATGCACACCAACTCCAACAGTGCTGTAGTCTTGATGCTCTCGAGTGGCGCACGGCCCTCTGGCTCTGGGGTCTTGGCTGCAACGCACCTGGGACAGCGTTTGACATGTTCTCTTACATCTCGCTCCATGGAGCTCCAGTAAAACCTCTGTCTTATGAGGGAGAAGGTTCTATCCTGACCCTGGTGTCCCGCATTGTCATGACACCCACGCAGAGCATCCTCTCTCAGTGACGAAGGGACAACGTACTGCTGCCTCTTCTTCCTGGTTACCGGATCTCTGGACACACGATACATGATACCATCCTCCATCACTAACTTGCCCCACTGCCTCATAAGCCTCAAAGCACCCGCAGTCTCACCAGGCCTCTCTCTCCTTGAAGGTCTCCGGTTCCGCTCGACGTAGAACACCACTCTCGCTATGTCAGCATCTTCCCGTTGCTTGTCTCTGAGATCTTGCTTAGAGAAAGACGGTAACACATCTTGGCCAGTGGACATGACCCTCTGGACGTGGTCTACTAGGACTGTGGACCTGACTCTCGCAGCTGTGTCCCAATTGTTATGACCTTCAAACAGAGCTGACACTTCATCTTGGGACATGGAGCTGACTGAGGGCACAGCTGCGTTGGAGGCTGTCGACTGGTCTTTCCGAGAGGTTTTCTGGGTTGACTGGCGGGCGTTGGACCACCTGAAGGCCTCTTGGACACCATCCCCAGACAGACCCTCTGACTCCTTCAATAGACACTCGTAAGGCTCACTGATCAGGCGCCCACCGATTCTCCTTCCCGCAAAAGGCTCCCTACTAAGGGCATCCGCGACGACATTCTGTGGCCCTGGGACATATTTGATGTCAAACTCGTAAGCAGCGAGCTTTGCAACCCACCGTTGCTCGACAGCTTGGGCTTAGTGAGGATGTGAGCGAGAGGGTTGTTGTCTGTCCAGGCGGTGAAAACATGGCCCTTCAGCCAGTGGCTGAACTTCTCGCAGACAGCCCATTTCAGAGCCAGAAACTCCAACCGATGAGCAGGGTACACACTCTGAGCTTTGTTCAGGGTCTTACTTGCAAAGGCTATTGGGCGAGCCCGCCCATCACTGGAGGCAACCTGAGACAGCACAGCTCCTAAGCCGTCAGACGACGCGTCGGTGGAAAGGATGAACGGCTTTGAGAAGTCAGGGTGAGCCAGCATGACGTTGCTGAGTAAGGCCTCTTTAAGGTTCTGGAGGGCCTGGTCGCACTCTGCGGTCCAGTCTGCAGCTGTCAGTTTCCTGTAGGTCACACGCTTCTGTCTCTTCCCCTTGTTACTCTTGTCCGTCTTCGCCTCAGCCGTCAGTCTGAAGAGAGGTTTAGCTAGAGTGGAGCAGTGAGGGATGAACCGCTGGTACCACATGACCAAACCAAGGAATGACTTAATCTTCTTGGGGCATGGGGACTGGCAGTCGGAGGACATCAGGTCTGACTTGGTCATCTCTGTTACGGCTCCCACCTTAGCTGGATCTGTTGACACGCCACTACTGTCCACAATGTGCCCCAGGAAGTGGACAGAGCGGCGCAGTAGGTGGCACTTCTTGGGGGCCAACTTTAGGTTGTATGCCCGCAGACGCTCGAAGACGATCTCCAGCCTCTTCACGGCCTCCTCCTCACTGGCCGCGAATACCATCAAGTCGTCCAGGTAGCACAACAAGTTCATGAAGTTGAGGTCCCCAAAGATCATCATCATCATCCTCATGAAACTTCCTGGGCTGTTACACAGACCCTGAGGAAGTCTGTTATACTCATGGAGGCCGACAGGCGAGGCAAAGGCAGTGAACTTCTTACTGTCTTCGTGCAAGGGGACGTTATAGAAGCCACTGGTAAGGTCCATTGTACTGAACAACACGTTCCCTCCTAGAGCTGCCAGGCAGTCTGCCTGATGTGGAAGAGGGTAGGCATCTTTCACTGTCCTGGCATTGAGACAGCGGAAGTCAGTACAGATGCGCAGCTCGCCATCTCTCTTCCAGACGAGGACAAGTGGAGAGGCAAACTCACTAGCTGACTTTCTGATGATGCCCTTTTCCTCCATTTCATTCAGTGTTGTCCGGAGCTTCTGGTAGTGCGCTGGCGGCACGCGCCGGTACGGCAGCTTGAATGGCCTCTCATCTACTAAGTGGATCTTGTGAACAAAGTCCCTCACTTCCCCACAGTCGAGCCTATCCTTAGAGAAGATGTCAGAGTATCTGAGAGCGAGCTTGCACATCTCCTGCCTACAGTCCTCAGAGACCTCACATGAATCGAGATCCAAGTCACTCAGGCCACTCTCTCTCAGAGCTCCCGTCAGGTCAGACGGAGGTGGGGCCCGTTCAGCTGTGACATGTTGACTATTGGACTTTAAACATGGACCATCAGCGGGCTGGAGCTCCTCAACAGCCAGGCATGGATACACATCTGCCAACTTGGCGTTTCTTCTCATCGTTATTGGCTTGTCCGTGGGGTTTATGATCTTCATGGGGACCCATCCATCTCCCCACAGAGGAGTCACCACTCTGCCAACCAGGACGTTTCTCGGGATTGCATGTGACTTTGTTGGCTCAACCACCACGGTGCAGCCCGGGGGTCCACGTGATTTCTCTGGAAGCTTCCCCCACACCAGGTGTTCATGTCCAGGCAGGAGAGTGACGGCTTGGTTGAGTTTGACTGTTCCAACAACGTCGGGCACATCATCACCCTTCCACCGATTGATGCCGGAGAGCATAGCAAGGAAGTCGTCACGCCCCCCAGCCACAGGACCAACTGTCTCAGAGATCATTTTCCAATATGTGTCTGAGTCCTTGAATTTGTGAGTCAGATACTTGATCACATTTGTCCCTATGATGAGCTCATCTACCTGACCCGGGACAACTAGTGTGGGCACCGTCACTGTACATCCATAAACCTCAAACTGTAGATCACAAAGTCTCTTAGGATGGACTCTCTTTCCTCCACATCCTATCAGTACTATATCTAAGTCACTCTGAACATCACTGTCTAGAGTGCCAGCAGCAATGAGCCGCTGTTCAACAGCCTCACTAACAGAGCATGCCATCGAACCTGTGTCCAACATGGCATTCACTGTTACACATCCATTAACAGCCACAGGTGTGTAAAACAAACTATCACTACCATTTAGACGCTGTATGTTCTGAAGGATGACTGTCTGACGACTGGGAGCACTCTCACAGACTGACTCATATACTGACTGTAGATCATCACTGAGGGTATTATCACTTAAGCCCACATTGCCCCTCTCCAAATGCAGGCTATCTAGTTTTCCTGGTTAGACGAGAAGATTGGGGCACTTGGTGCAGACAGAGGCGCAGGGAGGGGGTGTACATTCGGGCACTGTAACTTCATGTGCCCTGGCTGTTTGCATGAGAAACACAGGTTGTGCTGCCTACAGTGAGCAGTGGTAGTGTGAGAACTGTCACCACAGACTGTACAGGCTCCTGAAGCTCCCCCTTCCCGGGACGAGTAGTAGCGGCCCCTGGCGGCAGGACTTCTCGCCATTCTGCTCAATACCTCATCAAGCATCCCAGCCATCTTGTCCATGCTGTTCTGGATTGAGGTGAGCTCCACACTTGGCTCTGGTTGTCGTGGTGGGGGCTGACTCACACACTGGCGCGGTGGGGGGCGACTCACACTCTGCTTGTGGGACTGCACAACATCCGGCACCGGTCTCTCCATCCCCTGTGCATCAACGGTCATCACAGCAACGGCTTGCCTGGTACTACGTTCTGCTGCGGGCCTACTGGGCCTGGCCTTCAACTCTCTATGGTACTCCGTTCCTGGACCTCTTTGGCTGTCCAGCTGCTAGCCAGCTTGCTCTTGAACACGACAGACAAGGAAGGCTCGTCACAGTATCTAACAAACATCATAGCCACCTCCCCATTGAGATCTCCCATCCCTTTCCCCTGGCGCTGCAGACCCTCCTCTGCTACATCAGCTGCCCTATTCAGGCGCACCCAGTAATCTAGGGGACTCTCATGGGCGTACTGTAGAAGTCGGCAAGTGGCATGCCCGAGTACGTCAGGTCACTGAAATGCCGCTTCAGGATAGCATAGATGGCGTCTGGTTTCTGGTCAGCTCCAAGAGATGTGTCACTGCGTATTCCTATCTTCACCACATCTCTGGCTCTCCCCATCAGCTTGGACATAATCTCATCAGACTGATCCCCAATGTTAACGTTCCTCTTTCTCAGGTAAATAGACATCAAGTCGATCCAATAGTGGACAGAGCATTTGTCAGTTGACTCACCTCGGAAGATGGGAATTTCCTTGGCACTAGACCTCATAGCCATGCTGAACTGCGTGAGGTCCACTGACGCACCACAAGCCTGTGTACATCCGCTACGGTTACTGGTACTCTCCTTTTCTGACAGAAGCCTAGCTGTAACTGAATCTCCAATGTGTCTCCCCAACTCTGTGATCAAAACACCTAGTTCCCTCAACGTGTTGTCTGTCTCACTAGGCTGGGGATGTATCGGAGGAGTATTGTCTGTCCCACCAGACTGGCGATAGACATGGGTAGGGGTGTCTGTCTCACTAGGCTCATGATTAACAGGGATAGTAGTGTCACCCTCACTAGGCAGGTGATAGGCAGGGGTAGAAGTGGGTAAAACGTAAGGACCCTGGGCACTCTGGCCTACCAAGAGACTAGCCCTACTGTACTCATCCAAGTCAGTAATCCCCCTACCACGCCCTAGAGAACCCACATAACCAGGCAGGGATACTGAGCTAATCGGTGTAATAAATCCTCTACCAAAACTCACTTTGGGACTTGCACCCCTACCATTAGGTTCTGAATCACAAAACTCCATGTTCGCACCCTCTGCCATATCTACTCACTAGTATCTAAATCGTATGACATAATATTGACTGAATAAATTGTGCCAAAAGAAAATAAATCACTCAGTGTATAAAATAATGACCGACCCAAAACAAAAACACTCACTGTAAACCATTAGTGACAGGCAAATGGCAAATGGCAGTTAAAATCACTTCTACTGCTACCCAAGCTAAATAATTACTAGATCAGTACTAGACTAACTATTCAATTGCCTGCTAAATATTACTGTAGTACTCGTTCTGCGTTGTGTCTGATAAACTTGTCTGCTATACATATAACTGTATCATTCATGGAACCTCAATACATCTATGGGGCTCTTCGACAGCCGGCCTGGGGTCCGTAGGATGTTGGATCGGCGATGGGCTGATCCTTTGAAGTCGCAGGGTCGCGGCACCAGTTGTAACCCCTCACAATCCGGACAGACCAGGCAGGCACACAGGTTCACTTTCAAGCTGTTTATTTATCTGAATGTGCAAACAAAATGGTGGTTATTTAATGGTAGGCTCCAGCACAAAACAGCTCTCGCCCCATCTCAACCGCTCACAAAGACGAAAGGGCTCTGCCTTTGTCATAACATCAAATAATTATTAGTTATCATACCATTCATATCATTATAACACACAAGACTAAACCATACCCATGGATACAACATACATACAACATACCTGAATGTGCAAACAAAATGGTGGTTATTTAATGGTAGGCTCCAGCACAAAACAGCTCTCGCCCCTGCATGTCAGCAAAACAATACATTCAGAACACGCTACATTGCCGCCATCTTAGCTCACGCTAAGATGGCTGTTAGCTAGCTGTTAGCTAGTTAGCTCACAACTTTATCCATCCATAAAATACAAATAAACAAAACATAACTCAAAAGTAATGGCATAAAAACCAATGGTAAACATTAATCTCAAATAATACATTCGGTTTATATTAGTGGCAACTCTTTATCAAAGGAAATATAAAACGGGACCGGAGCACAAACTTTAACATACCATCTCAACCGCTCACAAAGACGAAAGGGGTGAGCTAAGGTGGCCTTCGTCAAAACATTAAACGCGGCCAGTCCAACCACCACTAGGGGCACTACACACCGTATGCAGCCATGGGTAAATCAATTCAAAACACTTAACCAAATGATAAAAAGCAAACGATTTTGATTAACTTCAACCTATAACTTAAATATAATTTACATGCACATATAAAACAGTGTCATCAGCGTACATTTGTACATGCACTTCTGGGCAGACAGATGGTAGGTCGTTGATATATAGGCTAAACAAGAGTGGGCCAAGTATGGAGCCTTGTGGTACCCCGGTGCAAGACATGATGGTAGGTGAGCGCTGATTGTTTATCTGGACTAGCTGATTTCTGTCACTGAGATATGAGTCCAACCATTTAAGGGCTGATGGCAAGAAGTTAAAGGCAGACAGCTTGGTGATAAGGACCTGGTGATTGACTGTGTCGAAGGCTTTGCGGAGATCTAAAAACACAGCACCTACAACACCTCCTCTATCAACCATACCTTTGACCTTTTCTAGGAAGTAGCAGTTGGCCGTTTCTGTAGAGTGTAGGGTCCTAAAGCCAAACTGCATTGGATGAAGGGGAAATGGGCTATTGCTTAAAAAGTGAACGAGCTGCTCTGTAACCCAATCCTCAGTGACCTTGGAGATAATGGGTAAAATACTGATTGGCCTATAGTTACCAACATCCTGGGGGTCACCTGACTTGAAGATGGGAGAAACAATAGCTGTTTTCCAGGTACTAGGGACTGTTTCCTCAAGTATTGATTGGTTGATTATTTGTGTAATGGGGTGGTTCATTGTTTTTGGTTCAATTACATCACCTTTATCTATAGATATTATTTGAAAGAAGACCTAATATTCATATGTCCATATTTCTTTAAAAAAGAACTAAATATTTCATGGGGTGTTCTAGTTTCTTCACATGACTGTAAGACAATTGGTCAGTCTATTTCTACTGATCCTCACTGGCTGTGTGGCCTTAGGTATGTGTCCAGGGGCAACTTCATTCTAATCCAGCCTGGGTTTCCGTTAACCGGTAATTACCGGTCTTTGTCCGGTAAAATATGTTGAAGTCCGACATATTTAAACCTCTTCGGTCATAATGTCCGGTGAAAATAATTCCCTTTAAGCATGAAACACGCACTGGCGCTCAATACAAAGACGTAATTTTACCGAAAACTAGAGGGTGGCAACATAAAAATAAAAAAAAAGTGCCCTGTTTACCCGTACCTCCGCCGTTCTGTTCGTGGTGATTTGAGAGGCAATAGATAATTTTTGCCCCGCGCATATTGCCCTGTAATTAGACCACGCGACCACAGCTACGTTGTGTCTCTTATTGTCCAAATGTTCCCTGAATTTTAGCTGCATGTTTTTCCAGCATGTAAGTTGTCAATAAAAATTCGACTCCCCTTCTTCCCCCCTGCCAATACTGTGTCGTTTGTGACATTTACCAACGTTTATGCTATGAATAGTTCGAAGCTAGCGTTAGATGCGAGGCTGCTCGGGAACATTATTTGTTTCACAAAATAACCTGATTTAGTTGACCATGAACATCAGAGACTAGACTACATTACGAATGTTCATTTAAAATACTCTATAGTGAGCACTGGTATAAGAACATGAACCAGAGAACAGCAGTAAATGCAAGAACCCACAGTCGTCGCTGATGATGTTGCATTTTCGATTAGGATACGCATACGGGATTAAAGCGACGGGCGAAGAGAGAGGGAAGGGATTTCCAGAACCGCTAAATTCGGACCAATCACAAAACTGTTTTGCAAGCGCGTCGCCGACGAGGTTAATTGCAACATTGTAACATATTGTAACTTACTACATCCTAAATCGGAACGAAATGTCGGTCTGAAAGCGGCCTAAACTAGCTTCAATCTGATTTTTTTGTGTTCTCCGGTCATAAAGTGGACTGAATCAATTAGTGGCGGAGAAAATGTATTCGTGGCGGCCCGCCACGAATAAATGCATATAGAGGAAACACTGGTAGAGGAACCTAGAACCTCTGCTCCTCCAGTGCTTTTTCAGTAAGACAAGTGGAGGATGGAGGACAGGATGTGAGGAGTCGTGTTGAGAAAAGGCTTTAGACTGATTGGTAGAAGCATGTTAAGTACATGGTAGGAATACAGGGGCACCCAAGAATAACTGATGCTCAACCCATCAGTTGCTTTAGAGGGGTCAAATATCCAGCATGGCTGTAATTCCAAAAAAGTCCACTGTCATCCTCTGATTTATTGTGAGAGTGCGCATGAAGATGTTAGGATTTTAAGTTTCTCGTGCCACACTGAGTCAATTTCTTCTGCTTTCAGAACCCTCAGGGAGACCTGCAGGCCCAGGACCGGTGCCACCGCATCGGGCAAACCAAACCGGTGGTTGTGTACCGCCTGGTCACCGCCAACACCATCGACCAGAAGATCTTTGAGAGGGCCTCAGACAAGAGGAAACTGGAGAAGATGGTCATTCACAAGAGTGAGGACCATTCCTTTAATCAAGGACTGAAACGGCTTTGTTGCACAGCCAAATATCTCACGGTGCTGTAGTAGAGTGTGTTGTTGGAGGCTAAGCGAACGCGGTGCATGGGTTTCACTTGTTTTTACCTTTTTGTTCCTCAGAGAAATTCAAAGGAGGGAAGGCTGACCTCAAACTGAACAAAAGCTGTGTCGATGTCTCTGAGCTGATGGACCTTCTCAAATCCAGAGACTTGGAGAAGTACTGTACAATTTTTCTACTGCTTTTTGATGCGTCAGTAATCCTTTTCATGCATTGGATCTCGTATTTCTATATTCTCATTATGAAACTCTGAGAGATAAGATTGATGTTATGTACTTTTGTCAGGACTATACTATTATTTAAGCAACAATACATGAGGCCACGTGACGTTTTCTTACCTCCACAGCCATGATAAAAATGTCATAACGTATGGACCATAGGTGAAAGTGGGCCGGAACGGTCCGGTGCTGCGTTCCGGCAAGACTTTCTGTGCCGGAACGCCGTTGGGGGAAGAGATGCAGCTGCCTGTCAATCAAAATCCGATTGCTGCAGAGTGCAGAAGCAATCACGATTCACGATCCATAATTTCCAACAAGGAAACACATGGCTGACGTTATGTTTCGTTGCGTCTATTTTAATACCTTTGAAAAGGACATGTTAACCCGCTTTACAGTAGACCCGACGCGACGCGACGTGGTTGGGTGGGCAGCACTGGGCACTGAGACAGTCCGACCGGGATTACAGTCGCGCCGTATGGAAGCATATAGTGGACTTTATTCAAATGTTAATGCAATTTGAGATTGCATTTGTATGTTCCACTTTTGCATGCATTCTTTCAGACAATATTCAAATTCAAATGCATTTCTAATGATTTGCATTTCCATTTTCATGTACCTGATGTGCACATTCGCTGTCAATATTAAAATGATAATGCAAAGCCATTTGACATTTAATTTTCAAAGTCATGCGCTGCTTTGTAGCTGACAAAATTCAAAAGTTCATTCTAATGTGAAAATTACTATGCAATCCCAAAATAGCATATTCATTTGCCACTTTTGCCTGCGTTATTTGAGTCAATATTCAAATTGTAATGCAATAATGTGATACGCAATTGCATTTACATGTTCTAGTAAACACATCCGCTTTGTAGCTGACAAAATTCAAATTTTCATTCTAATGTGAAAATGACTATGCAATCCCAAAATAGCATATTCATTTGCCACTTTTGCCTGTGTTATTTGAGTCAATATTCAAATTGTAATGCAATAATGTGATTAGCAATTGCATTTATATGTTCTAGGAAACACATCCGCTCATTAGAATTGCATTTGAATTTGAATATTGTCTGAAAGAATGCATGCAAAAGTGGAACATGCAAATGCAATCTCAAATTGCATTAACATTTGAATTTAGTCCACTATATGCTTCCATAAGCAAGCCGTGTTGCCAGATTGGGCTACTTTTGGTCACACTGGACGGGTGGATTCGGAAGCTTTTAGACTGGTTGGGCTGGAAATTGTCAATTCCATCTGGCAACCCTGGTAGCAAAATATGTGCATACGTATCTGGTACTGGTACTTTCAAGTCGCATCATATTATTATTATTATTATTAATAATAATAATTACAATTTACAATACAAATACAACAATTGGGGGTCCCTCAAAGAAAATGTGGGCGCACTGCGCGCGCACAACATCAACCTCCAAGGCTTGATTCTGACCCAGGAAAAACCCTGGTATGTACTGTATAACATGATAGCCATCTATGCACTGTATATAAGATGATGACCAAGGGTCTTTCTGCTGCTGACCAAGGGGTTGAGTTCACTTGATGAGGCCCAATTTTGTTTTAGACTCTGTAGGCTACTGTATTCGTTTATTAAGACTTAAGATATATTATCTGAATTTCTCTTGTTTTATCAAATGTTCCAATTATTTTCATTTCTTGTGCTGGTTTAAAATTGCAGGAAACTAGCACAAATAATTGTGTGGGAGAGAGGGGCCGCCGCTACCAAAACGTGCACAGTTTTGGGTCGCTCCACCACCAAAAACTCTCACTCCAAACTTTTGGTGAAACATGGCAGCCCTAAAGTGTTTCTAATTTCGACACCAACACCACGATGTGTGTGTTCAGGGATGCATGAAGCTGGGGGCAGGAGGAGAACAATATGAAACGATGAAGGTTGGGGTAGTAGCCTATAGTTCCTGTAAGAAACTCAAACCACTTTCACCCCTGAGTGTAGCTGCCCCACAGCAGTAGGCCCAGTGAAGTTCGACAAATGACATCCAGACAGTGACTGTCTAATGCACTTTACAAAACCATTTTTGTTGTTTTTACAACAAATACTTTTTATGAGTGCTGGGTTAGTGTTTGGTAAGCCAGTCTCATCTGTCCTTCAGTGAACCATTGTTAGCAAACAGTAGGTGGTGCCAATTGTTTATTCCACAGACAAGTAAGAAATAAAAAAGTGTCACCCAATTCCATGACTCTGCAGAACATAGGGTTTATACAACGGGTATTTATACACCTGATATTCATGACATCGTGACATTATGTAACATGAGATAATAGATTGTAATAAATTGTGAGGTTGTATGGTGTAAAACCCAGGCACAGAGAGGAGACCAGACGAGGGAATGCAGTTCAAAGGAAAATAGGCCACTACTTGGTATTTAACAAAGGAAGATGCAAAGAACACTAGAGAATACAAAATGCAGGAACACTAGTCCTCTGAGTATCTCACATCTACAGATGATTTATCTCGTTTGCTGATCTGTTGTATTTCATTTATTTTCTTTGGTTTTTATTTATTTATTTAAACTTTTGTTATTGTGATGTATGTATGTATAACATGTTTAAAAATGTCTATGTATATAATGTTGACAATTGTTAAAATATGATTTTTGTGTCAGACAAATGTCATGGCATTAGCTAATGGGGATCCTAATAAACAAACAAACACTAACCCCCCTTTTTGGGAGAGAAGGGCCTCACACTTCACCATACCAAGTCCCTCAAGTGGACACGCCTCTCCAATGACCTTCACAGTCGCCACCCCACCACTGCCACCAATGTAGCGAAATGGGAGGGGAGAGTAACTTGCCCCAAACGGGTCTTGAATCCTAACAACGCTTATCAACCGGCCATACTAACAGCAATGCCAAAGTAGTTAACTCTGTTGGTGGAGCTGCTATCGGGCCTCATACAGGTTTGTTACACAAAGCTCAGCTTGATCCTATTGCTCCTAGTGAAATAGTCTGGACTGGATGAGGTTGTGGGTTGCCAGTGCATCAGTTAAGAGAAAGGAACACGAGAGGTGGTGGTTGGTAAGTTCTTTATTTGAGCAATAAACATCATTTACTGCAGGCCATTGACACTACAAAGATTGATATAACCTGTACAATAGTTCATATCATAACTTCGATATGTGCATAGTAAACGCACATCATTTCACGTCATAATCATAACATTAACCCAAAATAACCCTAATTTGTGACGGAATCCAGTGGCCAAACATGCATTGTGACGTTTTAAAGTAACCAAACACCATAAAGCAAACATTTTTGTGTTTAGTACAGTGTAGTAGCTAAAGCCAGTACAAGACCCTGCGTACATGACTAGATGCTATCACTCATTGGGCCTAAGGTAAGTTAGGGTCTAGCCCCCAAAATGTCAGTTAATAATAGCATTAAAAGAGCAGTGAGAGGTCTGAAACTGGAAAACTGGAAACTGGTTTACCTTTTCTGCAAGCTTCCACTGCCTCCTTTTGGTCATAATGTGGTATTTCGGTAATTGTGGTTACTTTCCTCCATAGTGAGCCCTGCACCACAGCAAGGTTTCCAGGGGCAGGGAGCTGCCTCATCATCCCCCATTGGCCCTCTGACAAGGTAGGGGCATTTCACAACATTAATTAACAACATCTACCTAGAGATATCGTGCGATTGTAATTGAGTTTAAGTTTAAGTTTTAAGAACATACAGTATATGTTTTTATATTCATGTGTGCTTGCTTGCTTGTTTAAAATTGTCAATAAAACTAAACTAAAACATGTGCTTCTCCTGTCTGTTAAACAATGTGTGTTTTCTCTGTTCTAGTGATGAGATGAGAGCTATGGCCCAGGCCATGTCACTGGAGTCCCTAATGCAACATGCCCAGTGGTGTTTCCATGCCCTGCTTTGCAGGCAGAACGCCATTGCTACAGCTCCCCAGGAGGTCCTCTTTGAGACAGCTCCCCAGAGGGACGAAGTGTGTGCCCTCCCAGGAGGACGGAACTGTGAGTGTGCTCCCCCAGTATGATGTCCTCCCTGAAAAAGCTCCCCAGGAGGACCACAACAAGGCTGTCCTCATTGAGGGAAGTGCTCCGCAGGGGGGCCTGTGCGCGCAGAGGGACCATGCGGAAGCCATTGATATGGATGCGTCCCCCCTGCAGCCGCAGCTGCAGCTCCCATGGAGGACCAAAAAGTCCTCTTTGACAAAGTTACCCAGATAGTCAACTGGAAATCTTTTGGATCCAGAAATGGTGATTCTTATGAACTTTTATGATTGAAATGTCATCTATAGGCCTAGTGGATGAAATTCAACTTGGTTGCTAAGAGTTGCATGTTGGGCAATTTGAGTAATTAACATATTATGCTAATTAATCGCTAAAAACTGGAAAAGGCAATAATTTTTCCTCTAAGAGTCTAAGGGCCGGTTTCACAGACATGGCTTAAGCCTAATCCTGGACTAAAAAGCATCTTCAATGGAGATTTTACATTGAAAGTGTGATTTAGTCCAGGACTAGGCTTAAGCCTTGTCTCTGAAACCGGCCCTAAGAGTCTAAGTCCATGTTTGTGTTGTCCAGAAATTCATCTCTTGCCAATAACTAAATCATGCAACCTTTCCTCATTAGCATACTTTGCATAAATTATGTAAGACTATTTTTAAAGACGTCACAGACTTCCCAGAGTAAGATTAATTTAATGGCAATATACTGCATAGTGCATATAAAATATAAGAACAATTTTTTTTAAGTTTGAAAATCCAACCATTTACATTAATTCATGCAAATAAATCATAAATCATAAAATATAGGAAAGAAGGTGGGCCCAAGTATCAGTGACAGTGTCATGTTATTAATCAAAGTGTGTCCTATTTTGGCTGCTGAGAATGTGTCTGAGTGTGTCTGAGTGTGTGCTGAGAGTGTGTCTGAGTGTGTGCTGAGAGTGTGTCTGAGTGTCTGTGAAGAGAAGGGACAGTTCCTAACAAAAGTAGTGTGCGTCTGAGGGGTAAAGAGGGCAATAGCAATAGACTATCTGTCCTATACTGAAACTGAGCTTTATGTCATGCTGTACTGAGCAGAGGTTTTCCTTCTTTTCAGATGTAAGGACCAGGTACTGTATGTTGATTTCGTGTTCCTAGCTCAGCAGGCAGCCCTTAGCCAGCCAAGCTGGACCCAGAGAGGCTGAAAGCAGCAAGCCAGGGGTTGCTGGTTTTCTTCTTTGTTGTTTGATTCTCATCCCTTTAATGTCCTTCCTTAGTGCGTCTTTGATAAGAACATAGACAGATGGGTGGACACCAGCAAGCCCCAGGGCGAGGTATTACTTTTTTTCAAGGCTGATCCTGTCATATTTCCAAATTGGTTTAACATATTGTTGATATTTTTCAGAGAGAGACAATTCCACCACCTCCTCCTATGGCTTCACCAACAACATCTATTCCTAAAACGGAGACCCCCAAGATGGTGCCCATGATAGTGGTTCAGCCAGGTGGTATAGGGTACTCTAGCATTCCTCCTCCTCCAACCACAGTGAACTCCAGAGGAGCAGGTGAATATGACTGTAGCCTACATGTGTGCTTAAAGCTTCCTTTATACCTTCCTTGTCCGCTTGGGCTTCAGAACAATCCACAGCCCATTGCCAAAGCCCCGGCACACTTCAAACTAGCCTGTTTTGAACAGATAGTGATGTGGTTCGAGGAGTTTCCCCTGGAAACCAAGGCCAGACGCGTTATGGTAAGATCAATACTATCCTGGCCATTCTGATGGAGACTGATCAGTAGACAGTCGTTGATGTTATGAATTGAAACCTGGGGGAATTCATCTTGATTCAGAATACAGTGCTATCACTCCTCTTCACAATACTAATACATGGTAGATTACACATTTCAATATATTTTGTCCTTCATACATCCTCAGGTTCCTCGCTATACATTGCTTTCTCGCCCTTCCTACTGAGGTGTGTCTGTCTAAACAATTTAGCCCTGTATTTCAGCATTGAATGAAAAAAATAAAAAAAAGTGTTATTGTATCACACCATCCCTCTCTCCCTCATTACATGAAGTTAGGTCGACCTTATTCGTATTCACTTTCATCACTTTCATCTTGCCATCCACAGTCCCATTTGACAAGCCTGTCTGTGCCATTAGTCTGTGCTTGTGTAACAAATCCAACAGGGGGGATTTCTTTTTTTATTTCTTTTTTTTATTATTTATTTTGGGAAATTTTCAAACAACAAACATCTAGACGTCACAACAAGGACAGACATTAAGGGAAAACAAATAACTCCATAAAGTAGAAAGTAAGAAAAATAAAGTAATTAAAAGACAAAACACAACAGCAAACTAACAAGACAATAACCCACAACAAAGAGACAAAAACAAAAATAAAACAAAAATGTGTGTGCAATGAGGGAAGGGGGGGGGGCATTACCACCATCAACAACCACGTAGATATAAGAGTTCCTATATCTAAAAGATAAATGCAAGCTAGAGAAAATAAAAATTAAAAAAGGAAAAGGGGGGATTTCTAATGTTCCCTCGTCATGACAACTGAGGTGAATGAATGCCATGACATTTACATTTAGGGCATTTAGCAGACGCCTTTGTCCAAAGCGACTTACAACAATAAAGAACTTTAATCAAATAAAAATGAGTACTCGATCAAGACAAAACAACAGTAACATATTAAAAAGTAGGATATAAGATCTGACAAAATAAGGCGGTGGTGCCAGTGGTCCAGCAGGGGTAGAGGAGCGGAGTCTTGGCGAGGGCAGGCTTTCAGAGAGATGAAGAGTAGCTCAGTCTTGTTCAGGTTGAGCTTGAGGTGGTGGACTGACGTCCACGCAGAAATGGCTACAAGACACGCAGAGACACGTGTTGTCACATGTGAGTCGGAAGGGGGGGAAAGATGAGTGTCATCTGCATAGCAGTGGTAGGAGAAACCATGTGAGGAGATTACTGAGCCAAGAGATTTGGTATAGAGGGAGAACAATAAAGTCAAAGGACAGAGCCCTGGGGGACACCGGTGGTGAGGGCTCATGGAGAGGACATCGATCCTCCCCACATCACCTGGTAAGGTAGTATGCAAACCAGGAGAATGCAGAGCCAGAGATGCCCAGTTCTGAGAGGGAGGAGAGGAGTGTCAGATGGTTTTACTGTGTCGAAGGCAGCAGACAGGTCAAGGAGAATGAGAACAGAGGAGAGGGGGGAAGTTTGAGCAGAGTGAATGGCCTCAGTGACACCAAGGAGGGCAGTTTCGGTAGAATGCCCAGCTTTAAAGCCGGATTGGTGAGGGTCAAGGAGGGTATTCTGAAGGAGATTGTGAGATAGTTGGTTAGATACAGCATGTTCAAGAGTTTTAGATAGGAAGGAGAGGAGGGATACCGGTCTGTAGTTGTGGACAGAAGACGGGTCAAGAGTTCTTTTTGGGAGAAGTGGCTTGACTCTGGCTGTCTTAAAGGAACCCGGGACAGATCCTGTGGATCGAGAGGAACATCTCTTCACCTAACTTCCACAAGGTGGACAGGCTCATTGTAATGCATGGAATAGAATGAAGAATGGTATCTGATATGTGTGTTGGATACCCTTCCTCATTCCATTCCATGCATTAAAATGAGACTGTCCTCCAATTTTGTCCTCCACCAGCCTCCCCTGACCTTACCGCACTGCTGTCTGTGGTCACTTTGGTGCAAATTGACATGGTTGTACGTATACTCAAGATCTGGACACTCAGCAAACCTTAGAGCTCCCCACAACGTAAATGCATGAAGTGATAATGTGCATTGCAGAACATGGAAAACACCACACAAGTCCCCAGATTGAGATATTTGAAATCCCACGGTCATGTTAAATCGTCCTAAGGGTATCAGTAGCATCCCTGAATCTCAATCAACATGGTATGGATATCACAACAGCTGATCAATAAATCAATCAGTTTGTATTACTGTTGTTTATTTCTGATTCAATTTCTTGTCATCCTTTATTGGTCTGTTACTGTGTTGATTATGGAGAGAAACAGAGCCATCTCTTTCACACCTTGTCATTTGTAAAAATAAGAATAATGTTACTTTATTAAGGTCATCAATGAAATGTGACATGTGAGTGGAAAAGCTCTATTTGCATGCTTTCCACCCACAATGTAGTGGGGAAGATATCACGGTGTACCATCTCCTCTACCATAACTGAGTAGAGTACAGAACTTCATCAAATAGTGTCAGGATCTCAACACAAGCAGTTATAGTTTTTATAAGCCGCCTGTACTGGGAAGTTGCAACAATGAGTCCTGAACATGCTGTAGGTTCCGGCCAATCATACAGTAGAATGGGTGGCATAAACAGACATTTCCTCTGGACTGCTTGTGTTCCAGAACCATAACTCTCTGCTAGAGGCTAAGGCTTTGGAAGAAAATCTAGAGGAGAACTACAGATGAGAAGAGGGGTAGATGAAAGGGGATAGCTGGCAAGGAAAATAAAGAAAAAAGGAATTCAGATATAGAGATGAGGAGAGTATTGAGTTGGAGAAGTGAAGACGAGAAAGGGTTTAAAATAAGATGTGTGTGTGTGTGTGTGTGTGTGTGTGTGTGTGTGTGTGTGTGTGCGCGTGCGTGTGTGTGTGTGTGTGTGTGTGTGTGTGTGTGTGTGTGTGTGTGTGTGTGTGTGTGTGTGTGTGTGTGTGTGTGTGTGTGTGTGTGTGTGTGTGTGTGTGTGTGTGTGCGTGTGCGTGATGACGCTGTTCTGGATTGGGAACAAACATGTTTTTGTATTAACCACCCCCCCCCCCCCCGCCCCTATTAGGTTAGTCCTATAGGCTAGTTACCTTCCCAGGCCACCACTCCCGCGAGAGAAAAGTGTTGCCTATCCTCTTTTCGTTCCTCCTCCTACTCTGCTTTCCGGGTGTTGTAATTCGCCTCCGTCTCGTCCCACACACTCTTTGTCAGAGCGCGGAGTTGACAACCTCTGGCCACTGAAGCCGTCGCGAGGCAGCCTGCTCTCTCCTCAGCTGAAGCCCCACACACAGTCTCTGGTCTGTATCCCCCAATGCAAGGCTGGTGAAAAGAACCTCTGACATTTAGGTTTTCACTTCATTTGCTTTTCTTATCCTTTACTCTGTTAAGGTAAAACAAGAAAGCCTTCTAGGCTAAAAGAGAAGGAAAAACACAAGAAGTGGAAAATCTCAAGACTTGTCACTGTCTCTACTAAATACTCTTCACAATGTCTGGCGAGGACGCACCTGCTCCGCAGCAAAACGCCGAAGAACAAAAGCAAGAGACCAAACAACCCAGTGAGGAGCCTGCGAAAGCCTCTGAGACCAAGCCGAAAGCCGAGACACCTCCACCCGCCAGTGCCAGTGCCAGTGCCGAGGCGGCAGCTACACCCGCGGCGACCGAGGAGAAGGTCCCCGAAGAAGATGTGTTCACCTACCGGTCCCTGGTGCTCTCCGGCTACGGGGGCTATGATAAAGTGAAGCTGCAGGTGAAGAAGGGGAAGCCGACACTCAAAGCCGGAGAAGTGTTGGTGCGTGTCAAGGCATGCGGGCTGAACTTCGCCGACCTGCTGGCCCGGCAGGGTCTGTACGACCGGCTGCCGTCTCCGCCCGTCACGCCGGGGATGGAGTGCTCCGGGGTGGTCGAGGCCGTGGGAGAAGAGGTGACGGAGAGAAAAGTAAGCGCATCCTCTCAGCTCTTTCGTCACCCTATTATTACTTAGTGCATCTGTCTAGTCTGAAGCCATTCTCTTAAGAACGATTCACTTATAACTGTGATACCAGACGCTTGTTAATTTCGATGCCAATGTGTTGAGTTTTTTTTTTTTTTTTTTTTTTACATTTATTGTGGCATTGGAGTTGGATAGCCTACATTATCTGTTTGATTTAGGGCGTGTCAATTTTTGCTATTGATAGCCAGACAAATATGGCTAGCCTATATTTCGCGATATCTAAACATTAATGTCATCATCATAATTGTCATTATCACTATGTAGGCTAATCGACACTATCGGTTTAATATTAATTTCAATCCAATTTGCAGTATGAAGTATGCCTTCAAAGCCATTCGTCCACAGTTTAACAGTGATCAGATAGTTGTAACAATGATGAAGCTATATACTGCAGCCTAATTTCCAAGCCTGTTCTTTTGGGAGTTATTGAGCCAGCCCATTCACTGGTGCATAAATGGAGACCACATTACTCGTGGAAAGTTGCAAGGCTAGCAATGCATTAAAAAAAAAAAAATGTTTCCAGCTGAAGACCAATTGTCTAATTGGCAATGAGTTCAAAGAAGCCAGCGCCCCTCGTCTCCGGGCAATCAAAATGCGTTGTTGCCTTGCGCGCCAGAGATTGACACCTCCAAGTTGGGAGTCGCGACAGGCAGCGACCTCCCGTGACGGGTGTATTAGGCTTAGGTTACTCCCTCTACACTGTTTGGAGATATTCAGATTTATTGCATATCTTACGTTTGGACGATTCATATAGGGACTATTAAACCTGTAAAAACATTTTTATAAATCAAATAAATAGCCCAATGCAGAGTAGCCTATAGCGCGCTGACGTGAGAGCGACGGTGTGGCGACAGTCACCGTTGCCTTTGTTACCGAGAGCGACACGCGCACCGAACGGAAAGGGCGAGGCGCGAGACCACGAGAAGACGACATGTAAATGATTACACGCGCTCTTTGTCAACAGGCATCGCTTTGTGTCTGGGAAATCACACATCACCAACCACCGAGTCAATGTGTTTTTAATTGCAATTCCTAATTCAGCGATTCTTAACAATAACCTATAGGCTACGCCTACAGTAACAACGCCCATTCAACATAGCCCACTATAGCCTATTTTCAATTACTCAAAAAACATCCTATTTTGCTTATCTATGATAGGCTACATGTGCACATCATGTCCGTTATGTCTTATAATATTTCTAGAATCATTGGTAAGTATAGCTTTGATGCCATTGTTACCTCTACCTTGTTTGAATAGTGTGATGAGTCATGTATGACTGTCAGTTGGGCTGCTTAGCCATGGCAACACCAAGCAAAGTCATGCCGTTTCAATTCAATTACCACCATCAGCAAGTCAGACAATGCAGACGTATTGCAATAGCAAACTAATCTTATACCTTATACCACACCCATCTCCTTATTATAGGAGAGATAGATTATCCTAATTATATTACATCTTGATATATTTATTTTCTTGGTATTTAGGGCTCCTTATGAGATGTCCTGTACTGGTTGATGACAATGGCCCAATGAGGAAGAATGCATTGTTCACTAAGCACAACATTCCATCACCATTTTAAGCATAGCAAAGAGTCAGTCCAAGATTTGTGTATGCCCTAACTGATTGCAACTGCTCACACCCTTGTATATTGTATATTGTATATTGCAAAATGCATTTACTTGGAGACTGCATTTGTGTTCTACGGCTGCTCTGTTGGTGTGAGTTCAGCATCAGAGTATCTCATCGGGAGTGGTCTAGTCAGATTCCTGACTTGGTTAACCAATGGACCTTACGATGTGGAGACAAATGAGCATATGAAGGAGCGTGGAGTTATTGGTTCGGTATTGGTCTTCGACAGCCCAATAGCCCTGAGACAACATAATAGGTTATGAACCTGGTCCTATTAATATTTGCCTGGCCACTGCACTTAGTCAGTCATAGATTGGATTTAAAAGGTCACACACACACACACACACACACACACACACACACACACACACACAGAGTCCTATTCAGTCCTCACACTCTCCCTGCCTTCCCCCAACTCCAAATATTAGACCAAATCTTCCTAATGGATAGAGATCTCAGTGTTTTGGCAGGCAGTCAGCTTGGAGGGAATGTGTTGACCCTGGTTGCAGTGACAGTTTTTGGGAGGCTTCCGTCCTTACTGCCGGTCTCTCGCTCCCTCTCTCTCACACACACACACACACACACACACACACACACACACATACACACATACATACATACATACATACACACACACATTCTCTCTGTCACATAAATGCGTACACATACACACATACACACATACACACACACACGCACACGCACATGCACACACATTCTCTCTTGCAGAGGCTGCAGTGTCAGAAGTGTCAGAAGTCAAATTGCTAGAAGTGGGTTACAGCAATACAGTGACATCACCTGAACGTCCTCATGAGTAGTGCATGGAAAAGGGAAATATCTAGTAGTGAGTGAGAATAAGGGGGAAATATACAAAATGATACTAACCCATGACACTTAACATCAGCACTTTTTTCATCGACCTTTTTTCCGTTATGTGAGTTAGCTCTAGCTGAGCTCTAGTCGGATCTGACCCATATGTTCTCAATTATCTCCCTCTGGCCCACATTGTCAGTCTGGTATTTCCTCCGTCCCTCCTCCCTCCCTCTATCCCTCTATCCCTCTCGTCCTTTCTGCTACAGACGGAGAGCATGCTTTTTGCACAGTCTGAGTTGACAGTCAGCCACAAATGAAGAGAGGAGAAAGTCAGACGCTGAGAACATTGGAGACGAACAGGCTTTCTATTTTGTGTGTGTGTGTGTGTGTGTGTGTGTGTGTGTCTGTCGGGTTCGGGTTCAGTTCCCTGTGGGTCTCTTGATGGGTTTTTGATACTCTTGTCAGCCATAATATTTATTTAAATCTGAACTCATGCTTGCAGCACAGTAGCTCTGGCAGTAGGAACAGTATACTGTTGTGACAACTGTGGTTATTTCAGGAGCCAGTATTTGTTTTGTGTTGTTATAGCCGCTCCTAGTTAAGGTAGTTGAGGACATGCTGCTTCTGCTTCAGTGGTCATAGTTGAAGCAGCAGCAGTACAGTGAGGTGTGTGTGTGTGTGTGTGTGTGTGTGTGCAGTGGCGGACTCAGGCTGTTTGAAGGGCAGGGGCGAAAAGAAAAAAAGGGCACCTACTGCACAACATGGGACCCCATCACGCGAAAAAAAATCGCGCAGAAAAAAAAAATCGCACGCAACCGCTCCACCACTAATGTGAAAAATCCTGGACGAAACACTGTATTTAGTATCATTGCACCCCATGCTGTTTTGTGAATGAGACGACCGTTGAGTGATTACTGCCTACTGCCAAGTCATATAATTACAGCAAACATGTCGGCAGTTTAACATTTCTGTTCTCTGAAAGACAACAAGAGGCACATTATGACATTATAGTCTTCTGTTTTCGTTTTCGCAACTTCAAAATAAAAGCGCGAGCTAAACGTTGAAAATCAATGACACATCGCTAGTCAACCCACAGCTTGTTTTGTGAGCCTGCTAACAATGTAAAGTAGTGTTAGTTAACTAGGTAGCAGTGGGGATTACAAAGGGTGTCATCTTAACATCTTTACATCTTAACTGCTCCTCCTGAGACATCTTCCGACCCTCACCTCTACGTCTCCTAAAGACACCCGCTTTCCCCTCTACTGTGTCCCTAGAACTTCTATTGCCCCCCTTGTACTGTTTCTCAGTTTCTCCAGTAAAAATAAAAAATAAATAAATAAAAAGTTTAGTAGAAGGCGATAATAGGGAGAAGGTTTTTCCTTCTATCAGTGGCCCCCGGCCCGAGCTAGAGTACTCTTCCTGCAACGAATGGTGGACTGCTGATTCACATGCTTAGTATTCAAATGTATTGATTGTAAGTTGCTTTGGAATAAGGCGTCTGCTAAATGCCAAAAATGTAAATGTAAATGTGTCCTTTTTCCAGGTTAGAGCAGACTGCATTAAAAGGGTTGCATTAATTATTATTAATTTTCATGCTATGTTTTCCCATTGGAAGGGCAGCCAATAGGGCACGTCCTCTCAATTTCTCCACTCAAAAGGGCACTTAAGCGCACCGTTTTCAACTATGGGGGCACATGGTCAAGTTTAGACCATTGGAAGGGCAGCCAATAGGGCACGTCCTCTCAATTTCTCCACTCAAAAGGGCACTTAAGCGCACCGTTTTCAACTATGGGGGCACATGGTCAAGTTTAGACCATTGGAATGGCAGCCAATAGGGCACGTCCTCTCAATTTCTCCACTCAAAAGGGCACTTTAGCGCACCGTTTTCAACTATGGGGGCACATTAATTATTATACATTTTCATGCTATGTTTTCCCATTGGAAGGGCAGCCAATAGGGCACGTCCTCTCAATTTCTCCACTCAAAAGGGCACTTAAGCGCACCGTTTTCAACTATGGGGGCACATGGTCAAGTTTAGACCATTGGAAGGGCAGCCAATAGGGCACGTCCTCTCAATTTCTCCACTCAAAAGGGCACTTAAGCGCACCGTTTTCAACTATGGGGGCACATGGTCAAGTTTAGACCATTGGAAGGGCAGCCAATAGGGCACGTCCTCTCAATTTCTCCACTCAAAAGGGCACTTTAGCGTGCCGTTTTCAACTATGGGGGCACATGGGCAAGTTTAGACCATTGGAAGGGCAGCCAATAGGGCACGTCCTCTCAATTTCTCCACTCAAAAGGGAACCGGCATTCGGAACTGCCGGTGTGTAAGCCCTATGTGTGTCTGTGTCTGTGTGGAGCGGGGGGGGGGGGGGTGTATGTATGTGTGTGTGATATAGGCTTATGACACATTCCCTTTGTGAACAGGGCGGGGCAGTGTGGCTCTGACACAGACTGACCTTCACACGTCTAACACTATTAAAGACTGGTGGGCAGCCTTGCTGACACAGTAGAATTGTTAATTGTTTCCTAATCAAATTGATGGACCCCATGAGGGCACTAGGTGCCACAGTACAATAGCTCCATACTCACCGTTTGAGTGAAAACTCCTTGATTCTTGCTGAGACGGTCAAACCACAGAACTACTGACTTCTTGCCCACATATCCCAACATTGAATCACCAGCTTATTAAGTCCAGCTAACTGGAAATCTCTTTGTGCAGAAGTTCTCCCCCATATAGTGACTTCATTGGATGTGGTAGAGTCAAGGGGCTGACGGCAACACAAGAGATGTAGGAGGGGGGTCACATAGTGGCAGATGCTGTGACAGACCTGTCACAAGGCTTGCTTGTCTGGCCTTGAATATGTGTGTGTGTGTGTGTGTGTGTGTGTGTGTGTGTGTGTGTGTGTGTGTGTGTGTGTGCGCGCGCGCGCATGCGCATTGTGATGGCCAATCACATGCTTAACGTGGGCACCGAAGACTAACTGCTGAAGTAGTTGAATGTGATCTGTGAGTCATCAGTGTGTTTCATGTGAGGCTCCAACACCCCCGCCTATTGATCTCAACAACACTGTACATCCAATTAGAAGAGCGAAGGCAATGAACTCACAACTGAGAGAGAGACAGAGAGAGAGAAAATTCAAGGACTATAATAGAAAAAAAGAGGAAGGATGTTAACTGAGGGTGAAAGTGAAGAAGGAAATAAAAAGGAGGAAATAAAAAAACGAGCCATCTTTGAGATGAGGGGGGTAAAAAACGAGAGAGTGAAAGATTGAGAGACAGAGAGAGAGAGGGAGTGAGAGTGAAAAAGGAGAGATGTCTCTAATTGGAGTGGATAGACAGCGAGGCGCACGGCTCCCTCCAGACCATTAGAGAGGCCCGGGCGGAGTGGGTTTGTTCCCAGGAGGAGAGAGCTTGTCTTGTGCTCAGCCATGGGGAAGAATCTGGCAGCGCCACTGACGAGTGGAGAGCGGCCAGGGGAGAAGATGGGCTCCATTGTCCTGTCTCACTGATGAGGAAGAGGGGAAACGGCCGACTCCTCACAGGGAGGGAGGGAGAGAGGGAGTGTGAGACAGAGAGATGGATGGAGAAATAAGTGTGTGTGTGTGGGGGGGGGGGGTTTAGATTGAAAGAGTGAGTCAGAGGGAGAGAGAGGGAGAGCATGGGGGGGGGGGGGAGTCAGCGAAGGGGGAGAGGAGATACTGTACAATCAAAGTGAGAGGGAGATGGAGACAGAGAGGATGAGACTGAAAGTGTGAGAGGGAGGGAGGGGGGGAGACAGGAAGAGAGATAGTGTGACTTAGATTGAGGGAAAGGGTAAGAGGAGGGAGGGAGTTGGATGTAGAGGAGGAGGAGGAGGGGAGTTAGATATAGAGGGGGAGGGGGGGGAGTAGATGTACAGGGGGAGTTAGATGTAGAGGAGGGGGGGAGTAGATGGAGGGGGGGAGGGGGAAAGTTAGATGTAGAAGAGGACGAGGGAGGGAGTTATATTAGATGTAGAGGTGGGGTAGAGGGGGGGGAGGAAGAAAACAGGAAAAGGATTAGAATGCAGTGGTCAGTTGTGTTTCCTGTGTCCCTCGTGGGGCCCTCCCCTAATTGGACAGTCTCGCAACAGTGGGGGAAGTTTACAGTGTGGCTCTTCCTCCTGGAAAGACACACGAGAGCGTATCGGAGGATCCTGTTCTGATAAGTGCACCTCGGGACACGGCGGCTCGGCGGCCAAAAAACGACGAGCCAGGCGTGGGTGTGAGCTGCAGCAGTGGTGGTGGCGGTCATACCACAGACTGTTGTTTTTCACCTCTTTGACCGTATGTGGTGGTTGCGGTCAAAGAGGAACGACACAATGTCGCAGCCGTCGTGATAAAACAAGAAATGAATTCTTCACTGTCACTTTTCGTTGTAAACTCCCCTGTGGTCAGACAAAAGCTGTAAAAGGAACCCAACCCAGTTAAAAAGCTCATGACTCATCAACTCCCCCTCCCCCTCCCCTCTCTGTTGTGATTCTGTCTTCCTCCAGGTCGGCGACACGGTCCTGGTGCTGAACCGGTGTGGGATGTGGCAGGAAGTGGTGGCGGTGCCCGCTACCCACACTTTCCCCATCCCAGAGGGGATGAGCTTCGAGGAGGCCGCCGCCCTTCCCGTCAACTACGTCACCGCCTACATGATGCTGTTCGGCTTCGGCAACCTGCGACCCAACCAGAGCATCCTGATCCATGCGGCCGCAGGTAAGGGGACGAAACACACACCAGCGGAAGATAGACACCCGAGGCTCTTTGTAACACAATGGAATGGGAAGAGGAACGATGAATGTGTCGGATACCGTTCCTCATTCCCTTGCATTGCATGACAATGAAACCTGAGACACCCTTTACCGAGGACACACTGAGACCTTCAGGGTGTCTGTAATGGTCCAAAGAACAGGGAGGATACATTGTGAAATCATTGTGAAACGTTTTGAATGATACACAGTGCTACACTGTGTATCTAAGCTAGCTTAGTCCAGACTCAAGTAAAATTGTTGTGTGTGAATTATGGTCATGAGGAAATGCCTTGTCCTGTTTGCCAAGATGTATTGTTCTATAGCTCCTGTTTATGTCTGCATTGTTTCGAAAGTGAGTTACAGCTGTTGCTGAATATCCCATTATGTGTTGAAAGCTGTATCGTTACCATGTGGATTATGACATAGTAGACACTAAGATCCTAAGCCTACAGTACACTGTAGTACAGCGGAGGCTGGTGGAGGTAGACATTTGATGACAGGCTCATTGTAATGCATGGAATCAAATGAGGAATCCATTCTAGGCATTACAGTGAGCCTGTCCGGTTTCTACCTCCACCAGCCTCCCCTGCTGTAGTAGTAGTAGTAGTAGTAGTAGTAGTAGTAGTAGTAGTAGTAGTAGTAGTAGTAGTAGTAGTAGTAGTAGTAGTAGTAGTAGTAGTAGTAGTAGTAGTAGTAGTAGTAGTAGTAGTAGTAGTAGTAGTAGTAGTAGTAGTAGTAGTAGTAGTAGTAGTAGTAGTAGTAGTAGTAGTAGTAGTAGTAGTAGTAGTAGTAGTAGTAGTAGTAGTAGTAGTAGTAGTAGTAGTAGTAGTAGTAGTAGTAGTAGTAGTAGTAGTAGTAGTAGTAGTAGTAGTAGTAGTAGTAGTAGTAGTAGTAGTAGTAGTAGTAGTAGTAGTAGTAGTAGTAGTAGTAGTAGTAGTAGTAGTAGTAGTAGTAGTAGTAGTAGTAGTAGTAGTAGTAGTAGTAGTAGTAGTAGTAGTAGTAGTAGTAGTAGTAGTAGTAGTAGTAGTAGTAGTAGTAGTAGTAGTAGTAGTAGTAGTAGTAGTAGTAGTAGTAGTAGTAGTAGTAGTAGTAGTAGTAGTAGTAGTAGTAGTAGTAGTAGTAGTAGTAGTAGTAGTAGTAGTAGTAGTAGTAGTAGTAGTAGTAGTAGTAGTAGTAGTAGTAGTAGTAGTAGTAGTAGTAGTAGTAGTAGTAGTAGTAGTAGTAGTAGTAGTAGTAGTAGTAGTAGTAGTAGTAGTAGTAGTAGTAGTAGTAGTAGTAGTAGTAGTAGTAGTAGTAGTAGTAGTAGTAGTAGTAGTAGTAGTAGTAGTAGTAGTAGTAGTAGTAGTAGTAGTAGTAGTAGTAGTAGTAGTAGTAGTAGTAGTAGTAGTAGTAGTAGTAGTAGTAGTAGTAGTAGTAGTAGTAGTAGTAGTAGTAGTAGTAGTAGTAGTAGTAGTAGTAGTAGTAGTAGTAGTAGTAGTAGTAGTAGTAGTAGTAGTAGTAGTAGTAGTAGTAGTAGTAGTCTTCTTCGTCTTCTTTAGAGAGGGTGGATTTGGAGACCACCTGGCACCTGCAGTTGAGGGTCAGAGTGCACGGTGTATGGGAAGGTGGGGGAGTGCGAGTGAGTGGGCGAAAGCACCTGGGTTAGGGAGTGTTAAGCATGAGAGAAGGGAATGCTTCGGCTGTGTGTATAAGATCAGGCCAGATGGGGAGAATGGGGAAAGGGTTATCCAAAAGAGAGAATGTATGTGCTCTTGGTGTGTGTGTGTCAGTCAGAAGACATTTGCGGTGGGAGTCATCAGAGTGGTATTTATTTATTTCAGAATGTGTGTGGGTGAGACATGACAAATAAGCTCAGATGAACCATACATCTACATCTGGCGATGTCAGGCAGAGGAAATGCATCACTCAATTCATTATAATGACCAACTGTAGTATTCACAAGTGGGTTTCTGGTCTATCACAGTCTCATGGGAACATGATCACTTTGTCTCTATCAGCTGATGAAAGGCCACAGTGCCACTGGGTTTCCTCAATATCATTTTGCTGATATCATCCATTGACATGGATCTGGCGGGCTTCATGTAGTGGTGGCGTAGTGGATAGTACGTTGGACTGGTGATCAGAAGGTCATGAGCAACACCACCACTAGTGTGCCCGTGAGTAAGGCACTAAGCCCTAAGTTACTCCAGGGAGACTGTCCCTGTAATCTCTAATTGTAAGTCAGCTAAAATGGTTAAAATGTAAATGTAAAATGTAACTCAGTTTGCCTGGGTGTTTTGTACCCAGTGAGAGTGTAATGGGTTCCATCGCTGAGGACCAGTGAGTGCGTCGGTCTAAGCGGTCCCCCTGGTTGAGTCAAGGCAGAGCCTCTGGTTTCTCATGTTTGAGTCAAGGCAGAGCCTCTGGTTTCTCATGGCACGTGGCCAGGCTGGGCTCTCCAGCTGTCCGGACATGAGGATTATAACAGAGGATTATTGAATCTATGACAAGAAACATTTGCTTCAGAGCTCTTCTGCCTGAAGCATCATTGTTTCGCTCTTTCTTTATTTTGAGATTCATCATGATAAACACTCTTGCCCACACAGGGTCATGAAAAATCTCTAGATTAATCATCAATTCTTGACCGTTTGTAGAAGGCAGTTGCTTGTTACTTGCTGTTGCAGTAATACGGTTGTGTAGAAGCAGCTTTACAGTTGCTGTGGTAAATGGACTGCACTTATATAGCACCTTATTCCAAAGCGCTTTACAATGGCCTCTCATTCACCCATTCACACACACGTTCACACACCGATGGCGGCAAACTACAATGCAAGGCCAGGCCTGCTCATTGGGAGCAATTTGGGGTTCAGTGTCTAGCCCGAGGACACCTCGACACTTGGCCAGCCGCGGAACGGCCGACCTTGCGATCATTAAACGTCGGCTCTACCTCCTGAGCCACAGCCGCCAAAAGTGTCTGCAGCTCAGTGGAGGCTGGTGGAGGTAGCAGGCTCATTGTAATGCATGGGATGGGATTTGGAAAGGTATGACAATGAGGAATGCTATCAAACACGTGTGATGCGATATATCTTGCATGTCATCCCTCCTCTCTCACCCATCCTTTCTGTCAATCTGTACTGTCTCTATCCCAATAAAGCAGAAATGCCCTAAAAATATATAAAGAAAGAAAGGAACTAGTCCTGCTAGCAGTAAACAGCAGCAGTAACAGGACCTGATATAAACACAAACCCTTGTTTTGTCCCTAACACCTCGCCAAGAGTCATGTGGCCGTCTCCTCACATGGAGGAGGGGGTGTTGGGTAATATAGCTTCTGCCTGGGAGTCTGTCAGAACATGTTTTTGGTTTTAGGCTCTGATTAGTGTCAGAGAACAGAGATATCTGCTGTGACAGACGCCAGGAGAGAGACAGAGGGTGTGTGTGTGTGTGTGTGTTTCTGTGTGTGTGTTTCTGTGCGTGTGTGTGTGTGTGTGTGTGTGTGTGTGTGTGTGTGTGTGTGTGTGTGTGTCTGTGTGTGCGGACCCATTGTGATGGCTACTCGCATGTTTAACATGGGCACCGAAGAATATCCTGAGATCAAGTCGAATGTGTGAATCAGTGTGTTTCCCGTGAAGCTCGACGCTGTGTGAGTGTTTTAGGTGTATGCACAGTAAATGTTATTGTGTTTTTAAATAATTGAGTGTCTCTGTGTGTGTGTGTGGCTTTGAGTCATGCGGGATTTTGTTGTGGATTTTGCAACTATTGCTGCTACTGCAAGTGTCTGGCTCACTCACCCCAATTAAACACAACACACCCCTCTACTGGCTCAGACCTCTAGCCTCGCCTACCTCATAGTTCCTCATTCACACTGTCTGTCCAGCACTGCCCTGTACCTAGAATCAAGATGCATGCTGTTCATATTGCACACAGACAAGAGACAGTCAGCTTTCAATAAGATTCACTGGATCCATTTGTACTGCTCAATAATAACATTATGATGCGGGTGGTATAGGTACAGGGGGGAGTAATTGTTCACTTGCAGTCTCAGGGAAAGGCCTGACAGATGTGATTTTATCCGGAGGCCTTTTTATTGGCTGCCCCATGGATCAATGCCTGGCTTCTTATCAAAGCAACCATAGGGACTCTATTTAATAAGCAATTCTCTCCTTCCGCTGTCATCAATCTCGTCATCAGTGGAACATGATGGTGAATGTTCCCCCCTCCATCGACCCGTGGAGCCGTGCTGCTGAATAAGGGAGGGTATATTAGGATGTCTGAGGACCAGGAGAGGCTGGTGGAGGCTCACCATGCAGGGCTCACCATGCATTACAATGAGCCCGTCTTCTGATTTCTACCTCCACCAGTCTCCCACGTTGTGGACTCTGTATCAGGTGTGTCTCCACTGCCGACGCTGTGACTCTCAGCGACTCACTTTCCAAACCCATGCTGTCTTTCTACAGTCAACTGAGGAGACCTCAGCCAAGTGAAAGTCTAAATAATAATAATAATAATAATAATAATAATAATAGTTTTATTGCCATGCTATCAATTTATCAGTCAATTGTTGGAATTTGGTATTTTTTGCTCTCGGCACAGGATCAGCCATAGTCGGCACCCCTGGAGCAATTAGGGGTTAAGTGCCTTGCTCAAGGGCACATGCAGCTCCCTCCTGAGGCAGGGGTCGAACCCGAGACCTTCCGTTTGCTAGCCGGCCTCTCTGACCTCTAGGCTGCCGCCACCCCCTCCAAGAGACCCAGAGAGGGACAGCTGTAGTAGAGAGTTCTGGTGTTGCGTGTCGAGCGGCCAGTCCTGTCTGCCTAGTGCGAGCCCCGGTGCTGACCCGTCCTCAGCTGCCTCTCTCGTGGGCCCGTGGGCCGGGCCACTCCCGTCCCCTCTCCCCAAACAATGGCGTATTGTTCTCCTCCCATCCCGCCCCCTCTCTCCGCTGGGCCAGCACATCTGCATCCTCCGTCCTGAGAGCCCCCCCCCCACACACAGAGGACTCCCCCACCCCCCACCCCATGGGAGGGGAGGCGACGGGTCCTCGTGACCTTCGTGTATCCGCGATTGACACCTCGTCATCAGGGAGCGTGCGCACGTTTCCCTCTTTGTTTTCTCCAGTGGGACGGGGCGGGGGGGAAGGGCAGTGACATTTGGATGTGTCTTGGGGGGGCTTCCACTATGCCCAGCCAAGAGCCTTTCCTCTGACCTCTCCCTGAACTGGCCTCCGGGTTTATGGATAAGCCTGGGCCAGCAGTCCAGCAGTCCAGCCACCACGCCCACACTCACACTCACTCACATACTGTACACACACACTCACTCACTCACTCACTCACTCACTCACTAACATATGCATGCATACACGCACGCACACACACACACACACACACACACACACACACACACACACACACGTATTCATGGGCTACAATATGGCCTGTGTGTTCCGGCAAACACTGCCCACTGCACCAAGACCAGAGAGAAGAAAGAGTATGTGAGAGGAGAGTGAAGAGAAGAAAACAGGGGGAATGAGGGGAAAGTATGATGGATGAGGAGAGACAGGGTGAGGAGGAGAGAAAGAGCAAAACCCAAATAGAGCTATAGAGAGTGAGAGGAGAGATACGATGACAGGAACGTAAAAAGGGGGGAGATTTCACTTTCTTTTTCATTATTATCTTCATTCGTTACTCAATTTGAGATCTAGTCGTCGGCTGTTTTTAAACAGCAGATCAAAGATCCAATTACGACTACTGTAACAGCAAGGAGGAGCCATTAAGCTGTCTGTCTTTTATAATAGTCTGATGATTTTCTTACCGGAGGTCTTATCCTAGTTTTGTGAATGCTAATGCACCCTGAGCGCTAGACAGGGGTCCCGGCTGTGAGGTTGAACCGTCTCTGTGTTCCCCGGGCCCTGGCATACCCAGAGGCAGATCAGCTGCACTGATAGGAGAAGAGAAACCAGGGCAACCTCCAAGCGACCCACCAATCAGAATCACTCTCTCGCTGCACACAGCACGGCTGCAGCCGTTGCTGCGTGACCCCATTCAACTGCCCTCCCCACGCACACATTCACAGGTGTGTGTTTGTGTATGTGTATGTGTGTGTGTGTGTGTGTGTGTGTGTGTGAGTGTGTGTGTGTGTGTGTGTGTGTGTGTGTGCAGTGCACTTCAGTATGTGTTTATTTTTTCAGCGTGAGGTTTTATGGTAGGAAGAATGTGTTTGTTTGTGCATGCTTATCAGCTGATTTTTTTTTAGATCATGTTTGTCTCCCTGTGTGTGTGTGTGTGTGTGTGTGTGTGTGTATGTGTGTGTGTGTGTGTGTGTGTGTGTGTTTCTGTCTGTTTGTGTGTGTGTGTCTGAGAGCATTGTGAGAATTTTCACTCAGGAAATCGCAGTGACTGCCTTCTCACACGGGCACAGGATGTTTTTTTAATTCACTCACCCCAGTAACTAAAAATGAGCTTCCTCTACGAGGCACAGGGAGCCACCAACGATAGCAGAGCGCATATTAAACCACTCATCAAGCTCACAGCACAGAGAGCAGAGAAAAACACCAGGTTACGTAACACAGAGTAATCCCTCAATCTAGCAGACATTCACAAACAGCCACCTTCAATGCCCATTCAAGATCCCTCATGCCTCATAAGGTTTTCAGTTTCTACACACCAAGGTCGATACAGGCTGGCCTTAGACAGGGCTACTACTAACTAAGGTTTCGACCACAATCACGTCCAACTCTTGTCAGAGATCCTTGCGAGATTTGGTTGGAAGGGATTCTTGGATCCATGGTCAGTTCTTTTGGCAAAATGTCCAAAACATTTTGAAAGTCCCCACCCTCTCCTCATGTTGAACCCTGGGTGTGGACTCAGATAGTCCTGGACTGAATGTCAAAACTGAATTCCACGGTGTTTTGTTGAAAATTCCTCTTCACTGTGGAGAAAATCATGTTACTGAGGTTGAGTATAATTTGGTGACAAAATGTGTGTGTGTGTGTGTGTGTGTGTGTGTGACAAGGCAGAAAGGAATAGAGGCCACTGTTCCTCCTCACACACCCTGGCTAAGTGAGAGAGAAAGAGAGACATTTCCCAGTGTCAACAATTCAATCGAATCCCGCGCAGAACGAATGGAATTAGCTGTGGGAATTTTGTTTAAATTGCCATATTCATCCAGGCAATGGGTTAGTGTTCAGGAATCATCTGAAACCACACTGCCAAGAGAAGGAGGGGAGAGAGAAACCTCCTGGTCCGTATTCACTGTTAGCTAGGGGGGAGTGAGGGCACGACGACGACACAGCAGAAATACTAGGAGCAATGGGATCCAAAGCAATGGGTTAATGATGGGTTAATGGTTTAATCTTTTCACATATTTGTTAAGATTAGCAGATCATGAACAGATTTTCCAGACTGCAGTCTCCCTCCCACCTCGCCCGTTCCTCTGCTGTGTGTGTGTGTGTGTGTGTGTGTGTGTGTGTGTGTGAGAAAGGTGGGGGAAGGGGGCCCTTGGCAGTGCTACCCTGGGTCTTGTGATGGGGGATCAGTCACAAGGCCTGCAGACTGGTCCTGGTTCTCAGGGGGATCCAGACCCAGGTGCCCCCCTCCACTCTCCTCCCTACTCCGTCCTCCCTCCTTTCTCCATCTCGCAATGCATATGGAGTAGAGGGACAAAGTGGACAAACATATTTTTTATAGGTGAAATAAACCTAGCATTACAAACATACACTCCACACCAAGTCGTACATCTCACTATAAGCACTGCTTATTGATCGTGTTTGGTGGTTACTGGTTCATAGTAACGTACACAGTATGTGTGTGCTGAAGTTTCAGTAGCTAGTATCAAACATTGCTTTCTTGCCTTAGCTCACCCCACAACACTGGAACAAACCCCTGTACCCACAAACACTCCCAAAAACGAACTCTTGGTATGTTATTGGGAGGATGATGAGAGCCAATCCATCAAATGTTAGAGTATGATTGCCACCTAATGTCTCCCAAAGGCCAGAGGGAAGTACAGCCAATGGAACAAAATGGCTCCCTTTGCTCACTCATCGCTGCCAATTTGGCCTGGGTTTCCTTGGCAACGCAAACTTGCTTTTCCTCCGAGGACAGGGAGAGATAGTGCTGTTAGAGAGGCAGACTGGATGACAGTGCGATCCAACAGCAACAGCGGCGCTCTTGTTATTTCATCAAGTCTTTCCGTCTTTTTTCTCAGGCTTGGTTGGTTACAGTGAGGGAGAAATGTCTATTCAGTTTCTGTCAGCTCAAGGTCTCCTCCGATGAGAACTGTGAGGGAACTTGTTCTTATTCTCCGCTATCCTCTCGCAAGTGTCAAAAGGAGAGGATTCTGTCTGTAAAACCTAGTCACCGGCAGTACATTTTGTTTGGGGAAACTTCACCTAGGTTACTTTTGTGTGATTGTGCTCGGGCATGTGTGAGAGTGTGTGTGCGACCAAACTGGTGGACCACAAATTAATCCAAAAACATGTTGATGACCACAGTCTAGCAGCTTGACTATGCGATTTGAGAACGGGGTCGCCATTTCCATTGAAATGCCCATGTTGTGAGGGCTCTTGTTTGCATTGCTTTATTCTCTCTGGCGTCAGATAAGACGTGCCCTTTACTTGGTCAGGCCTGAATGACCTTTATAGACGACTTTCAGTTCAAGTCGTCAGGTCGACCTCCGTCCACAAGCCTACTGCTTATCAGTCACCAGGCGAAACCTGGCTTAACCGCTTTGGCAAACGTTTGCTTGGATATGCCTAGACACACATACATCAGGGGAGGCTGGTGGAGGCAGAAATCGAAGGACGGGCTTATTGTAATGAATGGAATGGAATGAGGAATGGTATAAAACACACATACATGCACCATACCGGTACACACCGACAGAAACCTATATTCTGACACAACTGCCTCCTTGTTTTCAAAGGTCATCACAGCCAATACATTGTTGATTGTCTCTAACACGTTTTATTACAACTGGCAACGTTACGATTCGGTTTAGATTCTCTAACGAGAAAAGGCCTCCCATTTCTCCTGCCCTGACAAAAACACGTACCTTAGCTGAACCGCAGGAATCTGGATGGAGGATTCCTAGAGGAATCTAAAGCAGGTCGCCTTGTATCAGGGTGAAGTTAACCAGTCATCTGAGGTACAATGAGCGCTTTCTCCAGTGCCAGACCTCTGTGTGTGGGCATCCCATTCTTCCCAGGCCAGCGGAGGTAATGTGATTGTATTTGTAATGTTCTCCTTACTTACCCCTGAGCACCACTCTTATTGAGTGGCCTGTCTGTGACAGTAAACAAAATATACAAATCACATTTGCCTGATGTGGTATACATCCCTGGAATGGGATTCTTTGGGTTGCTTAAAGGGTATCTATATCAGCTGAGGTTAATTTAGCTGACAGTCTCTCACAGTTACGATCTCTCTCGAGTTAACAATTGGGAAACCAATATGCCGGAAAAACAAGGAAATGCACCCAGGGTTGGCTCTGAATTACACCTGAACTCATGCTCATCTCCCCCCTCCCCCCTCTCTCTCCCCCATCTCTCCTTTTCTGCAGGTGGTGTGGGGATCGCGGCCACCCAACTGTGTCAGACGGTGCAGAACGTGACTGTGTTCGGCACGGCGTCGGCCAGTAAGCACGAGACCATCAGCCAGGGCGGAGTCACACACCCCATCGACTACCGCACACGAGACTACGTGGAGGAGGTCCGCAAGATCAGCCCCAAAGGTGAGGGGTCAGGGACGGAGCCGTTCACCCATTGGCCAAGAAGGATACGGTCTTGAGTGCTATATTTGTGAAGCTTTTGACACTAGATATATTTGTTAATAGATAACAAAGTTGATACATTGAATTGAATTCACTCAATTCTATTTTGCTGGGTGCAGCTAATTCTATTTAGCTGATGGTGCACCATCAGCCATGGTGGGGAATGTTAGCAGATAGACAGGTTTGTTAAAGTAGGAGAAAAACACTGAGTAGGCAATGACTCACTTGGGATCAGATCCCCCAGCACCTCCCCAAGGTGGTTTAAATCAAGCCCCTGCTTTGGTATTCAAGACTCAACCCTGGTTACTCATCAGAAAAACAGAACATCCTCCCAATTCCCGTTTCTTTTCTCATTTAAAACAGCTTTCATGGCAGGATGTGAATGTTATACTAGTGGCTCATCTTGGTACAAGCCCCCCCCCTCCCCCTCCTGCCCCCCCTCCCTCTCCCCATCCTCCATGTCCTTTTCTGAACAGAGAGAGATATAACTGACACTTCAGACAGAATATGTCTAATTAGAGCCCGTGGATCGATGTGAAGCCTTGCTCGCCGGCTGTCGCTCTGTCAGTATGTCAGGCTGTCAGTCTTGTCTGCTTGTCTGTGGTGTTGGTGAAACAGTGTCCTGCTGAGAAGCCTCAATCAATAGAACCGCTGGCTAACAGACCGAGGAGGGGTAGCCTAGGGGAAGGGCTTCAAGGAGCCCCTCAGGCATAAGAAAATACATCATTAGGAGAGAGCCTGCATGGGTAGAGATTTATAACAAGTCACATAGCCACTCTATGGGCAAGGCTATAGAATGGCTGGACTCAACCATCAGTGTGCTATTCTCTTGAGGACATCACTACCTGGAATGGGATGGTTTTAACTCGTAACAGACATGGATGGGAGAAGACAAATATGTTGTCCCCTCATCTTATCTGTGACATGAAAATAAGTTGAATTCCTGCATTCTCTCCTCTTCTTGGCGTTTGGCCGACTCCCTCGAAAAACAAGTGAACCCTGGAATTCTGGGATCAGGCAGGACTACAGAGACAGACTGAATCTGCTATGCAGAGTGTAGTCAATGCTAATAATCTGTCTCTCTCTCTCTCTCTCTCTTTCTTTCTCCATTTCTCTAGGGTTGGACATTGTTCTGGACCCCCTCGGAGGCTCAGACACCCACAAAGCCTACAACCTGTTGAAGCCTATGGGCAAGCTCATCACCTACGGTGAGAGAGCAGAGACCAAATACCTTCGACAGTAGTATATAACAGAAAAGCATACATACAAACATAAAGAGACAAATAACGAATAGTCTAGTCTAGTTTTGGTTAACTGTCTCACGACTCTCCAACACTGTGTGTGCAGTTGTATTCTAGAGAAATATAGAGTAGAAGAGTAGATAGACACAAAAGTGTGATTGCAGCGCACTTTGGTTCAGTCATTTTCTAGTAGGCAGTGGGTCCTCTTGTTGCACCACGGGCACATTGCTGGCCTCTCTGCAGAGGTCCATGTCCTCAGTGTGCTGTGTGTCATCCGTGGGAAGGCCTTGGTGGTCTCTCTGTGATGATGCCAATCTGGAAGCCTGCAAGCATGCACCAGTGGGCTGGGTCGGCATGCATGAGGAACAGGGCCTTGCCTTTGCATGTTTCAAAAAAACACTGCTCAGCATGGTGTCCCCCGCCCCCGCCCCCGTCCACTCAACCGCTCCCCCCCCCCAACCAGCCCCACACTCTACTGCACCCTCCCCACAATGCCTCTGCTAACCCCCCCCCCTCCCCCCATACTGCTCCCTCCTGCTCCTCTTCCAGCTTATCAGAACTATGCATGGTGGAACAATGGACGTTCTATCCACACGGAACCTGGAATGTGTCTGAATGTAGCAGACTGGGTCCCTCTCCAGCTCGCTCTCCTCTCTCTGAGCACGCTTTGTGTCTTGGTTTGCGGCAGGAGAGTGAGAGAGAGGGTGGGGGGGAGGGGGGGGGAAGAGAGGGAGTGAAAGAGCGAGGGAGCAAGTGAGGGAGAGAGAGAGGGTGGGTGGGTATTGTACATGGTACCTGTTTGGGCCTCAGGCTGGCATTAGAACTGTCCATTGGACATGGCACTGAAAATGGGCCAGACTGAATAGAGGGGAGATTGAGTTCTAGAAAGAGATAAAAGAGGGGGACACAGTGGGGGAAAAACTGAAGTTAGGGGCAAAGAGGGCAAGGGTACAAGAGAGGTAGTGGGAAAAAGATAATGTGACAGTAAATGAACTTGACTGCAGAACAATGGCTGATCCGTGAATCAATTATACAGAGACCCAAACTGACCCTCTACTGGGAATCAAAAGGACCTCTGGACCCCAGCCTCCTTTCCCCCTCACACGCTTTTACACACACACACACACACACACACACACACACACACACACACACTCTCATACAACATAGCTCTCTTAGGCAGAAGATAAATCTTTGTTTTCACATGAGTTGATGAGGTGACAGCCTTTAACTCTCTCCTCCACCCTCCTTCTCTGACAGGTGCTGCCAACATGCTGGCGGGTCAGAAGAAGAACCTGCTGGCCGTGGCTAAGACCTGGTACCACCAGTTCTCCATCCACACACTCAGCCTCATCCAGGGCAACAAGTCTGTGTGTGGCTTCCACCTGGGCTACCTGGATGGGGAGATCGAGCTCATCAGCCAGGCAATGGACACCATCCTGGCCCTCTACCGACAGGGGAAGATCAAGCCCCGCATCGACTCGACCTGGCACCTCGAGCAGGTGTGTGTACAGTGTGTACAGTGTGTGTGGGTGTACTGTGTGTACTGTGTGTACTGTGTGAGTGTGAGTGTGAGTGTGTGTGTGTGTGTGCGTGCAAGTGTGCATGCGCGTGTGCGTGCGTGTAGTTGAGGCTGAGGGATTTGGCCATGGCTGCATGAGACGACACTCAGTTATCAGACAGAGTCAGTAAAAAAGACAACTGACTCTCTCACACACACACAGATCTCTTACTAAGCGAGAGACAGAAATCAGATTGTCCCGGAGAAAGAGATGCTGTAGAAAGACAGGGATTGAGAGAAGGAGAGAGAAAGAGGGAGAGAGCGAGGGAGCAAAAAAGACACGGCTGACATCTTCAGTTGCCATGCCAGAGCCGGTCAATGGCAGGCCCTATGAGAGTGACCAGAGAGAAGCGTTTCACTGTCTGCCTTTGCCATCTGACCCTGGATGTATCCTCCATCAGACTCTCTGTGTGTCTCTCTCTCTCTCTCTGTCTCTCTCTCTGTACTCTATCTATCTATTTCTCTATCCTATCTGCTCTCTCCCTCCCTCCCCTCCTCTTAGTGTATCTTTTTCTCTTTTTCTCTCTTCTCTTGTTGCTATGGAGACCTACCTCGGGCTGCCTGTGCGTCTGTCTTTGGGAGGGGCCGCGTTCTACGAGAATGAGAGATGGGGGAGGGATGCAGGAGTGAGCCATTTAAACAAGAGTGAATTGGAGGACTGTCGAGACGTTTGATGAATGAAGTTTGGTGGGGAAGATATAGGTTGTGAGCAGAAACAGATATGTCATCATTGTCGATAAGAACTCTTAATGTGTATTTCTCTCAAATAATAATTAAAAAAGCATGAATGGAGGACATGGTATGTATGACTGTGACCTGAGCGCTCCGGGCGCCACGCCCTGACGCCATCTATCACGGCACCTGGACTCACCCGTCTGCACTATGCTCTACGCTAACATGTAGATTCATTCACTCATATAGTACAATATCAATATCAATATGCTATTGTTGTAGTTGTCGTCGTTGTAGTTGTCTGCGTGCACTGCAGGTAGACACTCACTCACAGTGGGAGAGGACACTCTCAGTGAGACGTTAGCATGGCAAACAAATAGACACGGGAGTCTGTGAATAAAGCCCGGATCCTGGAGTGGACGGAATAATAGCCGTGTTTCAGTAATTGGTCTCATTGTGATTTTCGTTCACACAAGCTACAGTTACAACTCCCTAGCGCCTCTCTCTCTCTCTCTCTCTCCTTTCACTCAATTACTCTCCCTTTTCCTCTGCCTCCCTCTTATTCCTCCTTTTGTCATAAGTGTTCCCTCCATCTGAAGAGCACCAGTTGCTCCTCCATCTCTCCCCCTCTTCTACTCCCACACTCCCCCTCTCCCCATGTGTCTGTGTGTGTCTCAGTCGTCAGGGCCAGGCTTCAGCAAGGCTTTGCGTTGCTAGGAGATGGCCCTCTGTTGCCGTGGCATTAGTCGTTAGGTGGTCTGCCTGCCTGCGCGCGCTAGTGTGGGTGGGGGGCAGGGGGAGCGGAGGCGGAGGGAGGGAGGAAGGATGGGATGGAGACAGACACAGATACTGAGCAGACCTAAGTGGTCAGAGGAGGGTGGGGCCTGCCCGGCTGGGCTCCTCCCCGTCTTGTCACTATGACGGACAGGCAGGAACTTGTGGGTCAACCAGTCGTTAACCCTATAGGGGTGTCACCCCCCTAGGGGGGGGGTCAGGCACCTTGGAACCAGTCAATAATGTAAATGTGACATGAAACTGTCATGTTGTCAACCTCTCTATGAGAACCCGTCCTGGTATCTTGGCGTTTGAATTATACATAGAGGTGACAAGTGCAGTTTTAAAATAAAGAATCCTCAATTGAGAATACCTAATTTTTGGATAACATCATTTATAATTGATGCATGCATTTGAATATTTCATTATAACATTCATGGCAGCACATTTAGGATATTTCCAGTAGTTTTTCCTTTTTCCTCTCTCACTCTCCTTCCCTCCCTCTCTCTCTCTCTCTGTGTTTCCCCCTAAACTCCTCCATCTACAGTATTCATCAATCCTCCCCACTGAAATACTAATAATCAACTTGGCCCCCTTCTTCCTGTCCCGCTGATGCATGCCTTTCTATAGCTTATATTATATTCAAAGAGTGGAAGACAATTTATGTTCGTGGTGGCCTGGCATCATGTCCTTAAAATGGCCGGAAGAGTTATAGTGTGCGTTGTGAGGGAGACAAATCGACTGCCCTGGATACATTTTTGTCCTGGCAGATGGATTCAGTCTCTCCTCCTCCCCCTCTTACTATCCACCTTCCATTCTCTCATGTCTCTCTCTCTCTCTCTCTCTCTCTCTCTCTCTCTCTCTGACAATGTCTTCCTCTTGTTCTCCTTCTCTCCAGGTGGGCGACGCCATGCGGAGGATGCAGGAGAGAAACAACATCGGCAAAGTGATCCTCATCACAGAGCCCATGAAGGAGGAGGAGAAGAAGGAGGAGGAGGAGGAGAAGAAGGAGGAGCCCAAGAAGGAGGAGAAGAAGGAGGAGAAGAAGGAGAAGAAGGACAAGAAGAAAAAAGAGGAGCCCAAGAAGGAGGAGCCTAAGAAGGAGGAGCCCAAGAAGGAGGAGCCCAAGAAGGAGGAGGCCAAGAAAGTGGAAGAGAAGAAGGAGGCGCCCAAGAAAGAGGCGAAGTGAGAGTGAGGGATGGATAGTCAGGCAGACCATCGGGGTGCTCATGTCCTGGGAGCAGGGGTGTGGTTTGAGAGTTTGGGGGGTTGGAAGGGGGGTGGGGGGTGGAATGGCAGGGGTGGGGTGGGGTGGATGGGAAGGGGGGGTAGAGGTGGTGTGGTAGGGTTTGTGGGGGATCAGGGGAGCCGGGGTGGATTAAGGGGAGGGGGTTTGGTTTTACAGTCTTATTTCACAGCAGTCAATATGTCATCTCTACCACCTCTCAACCCTCTCTCCATCCCACTCTGGCAGCGATTACTCAGGCCTGGCCCCATCCCCTCCCCTCCACCCCCTCTCATCCCTCACTCAGGCATGGGTCACTTTATTTCAATCCCTCACACCCCCTCATCCCCAGTGCACCTTAACCATGGCTGTGCTCTTAAAACAGCTCCCTGCCTCACAAGAATGGGAAAATAACCACTACGCCCGCCTTTGACTCATAGCAAATAGTCCAAAGGTGTGCATAATGAGATCCCAGAGACAGAGAGCCACAGAGGACTGTGGGTAATGTTCAGGCCTGGGGTGGATTGCTGTTGCCGTGACAACGATAATCCCACTCCCACTCTAACTAGCACAGTACCCCTACGCCCCTCTCCACCTCCACTCCCACTGTGCTTGATTGCTCTGCGCTGACTTCCACCTGCCACCTCCCCTTCCCCTCTCGCTCTACTGAGCGCACCCCCACCCCCCACCCCAAAGGTCCAGGCCCACAGACGGACTGACAGACGGACTAACAAATGGACTGACAGGCGGACTGACTGACAGACAGACTGACGGACTGATGGACTGACAGACAGACAGACAGACAGACAGAACCACACCCACCCACAAGCCCATAAGGTCCAGTGCTTAGTTACGTCACTGTGGATGAGTCAGCGTTGTCCACGATTGGTTGTCAGCTCCATGGTCAGGTTTGCATGGTTGTGTGATGCTTGACTCACTCGGCCAGTGGAGTCGCATGCAGGTAACCAACCGCATTCCCTGCTAATTACTACTCTGTCTTGATTTAAGCATTCGTATTGAGCGCATCACCTTAAAGCTGAGACCACACTACATTTCCCATAAACAATTAGAGGCGACGCACTAGAGACGGGCCTATAGTGTGGCAGCTTTCCTCTGAGGATGGAACTACCAGTATTGTGGTGAATTAATGAGCCAGTTTGTCCAGTATTGAATGAGGAGGGTGAATCATTGCTTCGCTTGGTGCTATAGTTACAGATTTTCCTAACGAACCAACTGTTGGCAAGCAGTGCACTGTGCCAATTAGGAGAGAATTCGTTTTTTGTTTAAAACACACAGGCACACACAGACACATACACACAGATACACACAGAATGTGGAAAACGTTTGAAATGAGTAAGCTAAAGAGGTGAATGCCTTTCTGTTCCTCGGGATCAGGCACTACTCCTCCCTGATCCTTCTCTGGCATTCCAAGGCATTCCACTCCTTTCACAGTGACCGGTCGCCTGTCGTTCACCGTGACCTGGAAGAGGGGAATAAAATAAAAATAAACATTCCTATTGGCATACATACCCAGCCTACCCCTCCTCTCTCTGCTCTACCCACTCTGCTCTCTCTCTCTCTCTCCCTCCCTCCCTCCTCTCTCCTTTTCCCACTCTCTCTTCCTCTCATTCTCTGTCTCTGTGGTCGGCATAGCAACAGGCTGAGGCTATTCAGAGATGGCAATGTGGTCTCTCTCTCTCTCCCTTTCTCCCTCCCTGCCTCTGTCTCTCTCTGACCAGTATTATAGAGCTGTAAAGCGTCTCATGAAATCCAGGCTTCAACTACAATACCATGCAGTTAAATGGTGGTAACATCCTAGTATTGAACTCCAGCATCAATGTAAAATCTGGACATTTAAATCTTGACCATGGGTCCTTTTGGGGACATTTGTCTCTTTTTTGGGGGGAGTAGCAAGGCCCCCTATCAATAGTTGGCCTCTCCCTAAATGGGTGCACGGATGCCCCTAGTGGCCATAATTTGTTACAACACTGGTTTTCAAAATTAGTGGGGACCTCTGTGTATGGATGCAGGGGTCTGTTTTCCACATCCTCTAAATTATATTGAATGACTCTGACATCCCTTCTCAAGTCAGAGATCAATACTTAAATAGGGTGCTGGGCCAACTACCACTGCACATATCACATATCCCCTTTAGGTTTAGATTTCGAGCACTTCACACACTTTTTCACGGTAGGGCTCATCTATCTGTCTGTCTGTCTGTGGGTCGGGCCTTTGTGTGGAGACTCAGATGGTGACTAGTGACTTTGTTCAGAAGTTGTTGTGTTAGCATGAGTGGATTCCCTCGTGTGTTGTGTGGTGTGTCATTGTGTGTGAAGATGTGTGTGTGTCCTCAGGTCGTTTGTCAGGTTAAAAAAGAAAAAGCAACCTTACACTCCCTCCTGCTCCCCCATTACAACCTCCCTCACACTCCTGTTCTGTTCGCTCTCTTTTTCTCTCTCTCTCTCCCCCTCTCTGATAAGAGGCCTATGTCATGAGGACAGTCGGTATTGGTATTTTTGCACTCCGCTCGCTGATCTTAATGCACTTACAAGCATGGCAGCCCCGCTCCGGTCCTACAAGCTTCGAATCCACTCCGGGTTTTTCCGATTTGTTGCTACGCAAGAGACCACACTGTATCTGTTCAAGGTGGCACACACAGAAAACACAGATCCCCTCCTGTATCCTCTGCCAAGGCCAACTCTTTCTGGGTAGCAGCTCAAATCAAGCCATTCATCCACCCCACTGCTGTGAAAAGGAAAGCCCGGGTGGCCTAGAGTGAGCTGGGCAGGAGTGTCGCTGCCATGCTGGTGTGGGGGAGTGACTGTGACATGTCAGGCTCTGGCTAGTGTTATGTTCTGATCTGCCGGGCTCCCGTTGTGAACCTGTGGATTCTGTTTTCCGAGTGCCATGTGAGAAACAAATGCTTCAGTAAAGGATGTTTTACTTAATATGTTATCTTTGTTTTTATTTTATTTTACCTTTTTGTTTTTTTCGTTTTTGTTTTCCAAGGGTTTAAAGTTCAAAGTTCATACTCTTAGGTGGGGACCTGCTTAACTACATTCCTTTTAAATGTGACAAGCTTTTCTGTTGGTCCTGACCATTTGTGCCAAACTGTTTTTCTCTGTCAATGCCTTGACTACAACAGTGCATTCAATGAAAAGAAAAAAAACCGAAAGAAAAATCTGTTTCTGGATACTTTTCCTATGACCTTGTAGAAAAACAAAAACACAAAAAAGTTGTTACTGTGTGTATTACTTTCATCCAAAATGCTTATTGGTGCTGATATAGTTTTGCTACAGTTTATGAAAGGCTACAGTCATTCCTGATTGGTTGGAGTCTTGCTATTATGTGCTCACTGTGCCTAGATCTTAGCACACATCAGTTTACCTCGTCACGAGGCACCTCCCTCCATATCCAAACTTCTCACTGTGCTGATTGTGGGTCAGTGAAATATGTTTACAGGCCTCAGACATACGTTTACAACGTTTACAACTATACTGTCACTATATACTCTATTGCAGTGACGAGTGCATCAAAGGTTTGGCACACACACAAAAAAAATCCCAACTATAAAGGCACATAGATCAATCAAATTATAAATGACCTCCATGGTTCTCTACAGTCTGTCCTTATGAGAACTGCTCCAAAATTCCTGCTTCTTTAAACTAGATTTCAAATGATTTATGTGAGTGAGTGTGGGAGCAGATGTTTTCACACAGCTGTGTAGGGATGTCATTGCCACGGCACAGCTGCACAGTAACCCAGCTTCATGGCTGAGCTCAGCTCAGGCCTGGGGTGTCCCAGATGCAACATGTCCTATAACCTCTAAAGCTGATCTCAGTTCCGATTTAAGACATTCCACTTTTCCTACGTCGCACCTCAAGAGCTTCTTGGCTGCCGTAGTGGTTGTAGTCAATTATCAGTTTTCCAAAATCCCCACCCTCCCCCATTGCCATACACACTCTAATAGAGCACAAACATTACTTTGACATCTGGAATGAAATTGCACGCATTCAATTGTATGTGGTTAATAGATTGTATGTCATTTAATTTCATGTTTTTTCTCGCTCATTTTATTGAACCAAAATGTCTTCTGGATGAACTCAGTCACAGGGGTGGGTGTAACACATGGCCAGGGCTCTGGTGTAACTGTGTGTAGGAGAGGCTAGTAGTATGAATCTGTTGGCTGAGTCAAAACCCACCCCTGCTGCCTGATTACTTTTCCAGCTTGGTGAATCTCCATTGTACTGTATGTCAGCTTGAAATGCTATTCCAGACAGACAGACATTCTTATGCAAGAAAAACCATAGATGTTCCTTTAAAGAAACCAAGTAATTTTATGCATTGGAAAACATAAAACATATAGAGCTAAATAAAGTGCTGTGTTAAAAACCTAACAAATGCCAGCTGATTGGCATTCTTTGTATTGACTTTGCAGTCAAGGATTTTAAATGGATTCAATCAACAGCTTGACCCCAGGGCTGAATCAGTGTTCTATTGTAATGTGCACAGTATTCCAATAGCTGAAAACCCCCTACTGGCTACCACCATCCAGTTTGAACTGTTATGTTAGATGGTTTCTCACAGGTCAGTCCAAACAGCAGTTTTCCATTGATCAGAAATGACTAACTTTGCATTCATCCATGAGAATCCATGAGTAATTAATTCAATTTTGATTTGCTGCATCTCACTCACTTGCTCTCTATGCTTTCCACCGTCGTATTAATATCAGTGTTTGATGTATGTTATTACTATTTTAACAGAGGCATCCGAAGACTGCCTTTAGGATCATTGCCACATCCAGAGCTACAGGCCTCACTCATCCACTCTAAAACACACACACACACACACACACAACCACCCACCCACCCACCCACTCCGCCTCCCTCCACACCCACACACACAGTTCCCTAAAAGAAAACAACCACTTCTGGCTGCGACTGGTTCTCTCTTAGCACTCACTTTAAGTTGTTGCAATGCGGCAGCAGAAGTGCTGAGATAGTGCTTGGTGCATTTGGCTGGGCTTGTTATGTACATTACACCAGGATCCATGTGTAGATGACCAGGAAAGAGACATGTGTACACTGTAGTTAACGATTTCTTTCACAGTAGAGTTCAGTAGTCACATACTGGATTAGTGCAGGGGGGTGGGAGGGGGCTGCCCTTCTGCTCTAATCAAGGTGCCAACAGCAGCCAAATCACTGCCCCTGTGCCATCCGCCCCCCCGTCCTCTCCAATTGGCACTGTCGGGTCAGTCTCACAAGACCAGTAACCATTAACCAATATCTGGGAATGCCTCAGAGAAACAGGGTGAAACAGGTTGAAACAGGTTCACTCTCATTACCCGTCCAGGTTGTCACCTGCTAGTGACAGTTCAGTCTCCAACAGGTGATTTTTCCTCTAGGCATCGTACAGGTTGATTTGTATGCTAGTTTTTCCCTCTGTTCTCTACTCTCTCTTAGTGTTGTTTTCCAATTGCAAACACTTCTTCTTGTCTCCACTTTGTTTTTTAAACCCTTTGAATTGATGCTGCTTCTGTGCTTGACTCTGGGTTTACTGCGTGGTGCCATGTTGTCCACATGGGCCCTAGAGCTTGTAACGCTTCAGTGTGTAATGTTACCATATGCCTTACATGTTTTCCAGGACTAATAAAAAAGCATAACAAAAAAACATCAGACCTGGAGCGGTGTCTTTATTTCAATCATTTGGATGTTTCCATGAGTTGAGTTGGACAACAAAATGCAAAACTATCATGTTTTATGAACATTATTATTATTTTAAATGTTGAATGTTAGGGAACACCACACGCTTGTTAAAGAAATTTGAGCTTTCACCTGAAGGAGAAAGGGTTGGTAGCTTGATTACATTCATCAAGATCAGGATAAAAGACAAGATAAAAATCAACAATAGCTGCCAGTACAAATAACGGACCACAGTATATAAATGTGTATGAGTCATAAACCGCAATAAAAACCATTGGCTTATGCAGGGAGGGAGAACACCAAATCTGCAAAATGTGTAGGGACATGCAATATATACAGATTCAATTGCTTTAAACCTGGATTACAGGATGTATCCAGCTTTAAAAAGAAAATAGATAAAACGATCCTGGTCAGGCCTTGTTTGTGTGGTGAGATTTGGCTGGAGGTTCCTCAATCCCATGGGCCGTCAGAACTTCAGACAGTCGACTCAAATAGCTGGAGTCTGGGTAACCATTCCTGGGTTGACCAAGAAGAACACTAGTAAGGGACTTAAAAGGGCAAATAGAGGCATAGAACTCTGACTCATCGTGACTCTACTCACCCAGACTTGCCCCCCTGAAGGCTTGTCTTGTGGGGGATGCAGTCCCAGATGACTCTGGCCTCATCCCCTTTGCCTGTCACAGTGAAGGTGAGCCCCAGTCTGAAGGCCTTCTCCAACCTTGGCAGCAGCCTCGTGGTCCGTTCACAGTGGGGCAGGTAGGCCTCAAACAAGCCCCCCTGAAAGGTGGCCCCAGGGGCGGGGTGGCTAGCCTATCACAGAAGGGAGCAAAGGTAACAGTTCATTTGTTTCGAATTGTAGTTTCCAACAGTGAGAAGTGAACAATTGTAAAAACAGATACACACTGTTATGCAATTAATTGATTTGTTTAATATTTTTTTATCTAAGGAGATACTACTAGGACGTCAATTGACCGTTAAACAGATGATACATTAAGGGGACGATGACGTGCAGTATGTCAATATCCCAACAGACAACTAGTAAAGATACCATGGCCCTTACCCCCTGAATGCCATCAGGAATGCAGTAGGTGATCTTCACAGTGGAGTCCCTGCTGTGACCTTGCAGGGTGAAGGCCATCTCGGAGTAGGTCATGTTTCCCTGGATACCCTGTGGCATCGCCTCAGCTTTGGGGCAAACCCTGCAGTGGACGTGGACAACGAGCAGGCACTGTGGGCACAGACTCACCCCACACCCTGTCCTCTTCACTGAAGCTCCACTCTCTCCACACACACAGATCCTCCCCTGTCTCCTGGACAGACTGGACATCTCTGGGCTGTGGCGTGTTAGAGCTCCCCCTGACTCCTCCTGCTTCTCTGCTCCAGCGGACTGTCTGTTGTCCCTCTGGGTCATTTTGGATTTGAGGTTGCTATCTTTTGGGGTCGCACCATTCACTGGTCCTGTCCCTCCTCTGTTCCCTTTTGCTGAATGGTTGAGGAATTTATCAGTCTTGCTGCCATCCATCTCACTGGTCCCTCCCCTCTCCACCTTCTCGTCGATGACAGGCTCTTTTCTGGCTGATGATTGGCTAACCACGCCAGTTTTGCCTTCTGACTCCCTGTTCCTCTGCGTCTTAGTGGAATCATTCCTTTGGACGTTGTTCTCCTCCCTGCTCTGACCAGTCCCCTCCTCTTCCCCTTTCTGGGTCTCAGGCCTATGCTGAGGACGATTATTCTGGAACAGTGTGGGGTTCTGGACCCCATTTACCTGGGGAGGTATGGACTGATTCAAAGTGGAGGTAGAGGGGACAGAGAAATCCTGTTCCTCCTTCTGCCCTGCCTCTCCAGAGAACACCTCCCTCAGTGCTGCACCCACTTGGATGCACAACTGCTTGGGGCCAATAAGAAAGACGCTCTCTTTCAATGTTTGTATGGAAACTTTCTTAAAGCGGCACCGCACCTCTGCACAGCACACCGCTAATGTTTCATCTGTCGAGTTGGCCACGCCCAACTCAGCCAAGCGCAACTCCTGCACGCAAAAGTCTGTGGCAACCATGGTAACCAGCTTCTGTAGCTCCAGCTGACAGGCCCGCACCCCGGATGACTCCGCCCCTCTCAAGGTAACAGTACATTCTCGGCTCGATTCTGGTTGGCTATCCTTCATCTGCAGGTCAGAGGTCATGTCCTGGAGACGGGTGGCATAGGCCTCCTTCATGTAGTTCCACATCACCGTGGGAACCGCCACCTCTGCACTACAGATGTCCTGTCTGTCCCTCCCGGTTCGGTTACTAAAGCTACTGGACCTGGCCCTGACTCTGGTGATGGCCTTCCCTGTCTCTTCTCCAGCCTCACTCTGCCCTGTATCCTGGGCCTTGGGTCTGGCCCGCCCTGAGAAACTACTGGCCCGCTTTAGGGTGGTCCCAGACCCAGAGGGTGGAATTTTGGTGCCCCCTGACAAGAGGTACTGAGTTGTAGTGAGTGAGCATGTCTCATCCCTCTGCCCACTACTCACTGGTATTGAGCTCAGGGAGGGTCTATTCTCCAAAGTGGTAGCAGAGACCAGAGGGTCTCCTCTCTTGAACAAGATGTCCTCCCCAGTGTTTTGGGTTTTGACTCCTCCGATACCTAACCCTACTCTCTCTGAGCCAAACAGAGGCTCATGGCCCAACATGGGTCCAAGGCCTGACCGAATACTTGGAGATGGGACCCCTGCTGTCACTGTGTCCCCAGGCCGGGTACCTAGCCCACCCATCCCAGAGTCCTTAAACCTGGCTGCTAGTTTATACCCTCTGGCCCCCTCTGCCTTCCTCTCAGCCTCGTATGCCTTCAGCATCTTATCTATCCTGGGGTCCAGTGCTCCTGCTGTGGGGGATAGAGTCGGCGTAAGCCTCTCCTCCTGCGCTAGCCTTGAAGAAGTAGACGGGTATGAAGGAGATCTCAACAAGCTGGCGACATCGTCCCCCCCCTCCTCTCGCTCCCCCTCGTCCAGAAGGAGAAACTGCTTGGCATCTGACACGTCACTGCTGCTGCCTACTATGTAGACGTTTCTGTCATCCTCACTGAGTAGCAGCTTGGGCAGCCTGACCCGCAGGTTCTCCATGGCCCTCTGTAGTCCTCCCCTGGGGCAGAGAACGCTCTTGGGCAGCTGGGCTCGGCGAAGCCTGGCCTCGTTCTCCTGGTAGAGCCGGCTCAGGTCCCCGCGGGCCCCCCTCAGACGCTCCAGCTTGCGGCCCACCTCCCCCACTGCTGCCCCACTCTGCAGGAACAGTGTGGTCACCCCCTGGGACGTCTCGTCCACCACCTCCACCCCATGCTGTCTAAGGATGTGCTGATACTCCTCTCTGCAGTGCCTCTGCAGGTAGAGGAACATGTCGGCATCCATGATCAGGGACAGGTCCTCTTCCACGGTGAGGTCCTCGGGGAGCCGCAGACCCACAGCGCCAGCCTCTTCTTCCTCCCCTGAGACCTCCCAACCGTGATCTCTGGACGCTAAGTCTGTGTATGGGCCTGAGCCCAGATCCCCTGAGATGAGTCCAGATGCCTGCTCTGTACGCTCTCTCTGTTCATCATCTCTCCTGCGATGGACTGTTGACCCCCTGCATGTAGAGACTCTCTCTGAACCGTTTGAGCCAGCGGAGGGTGTGTCTGGGGAGCCTGAAGACCTCGGGAGCCCAAGTAGCTGGGCCACTGCAGTCTGGACCTCGGAGTAAAGGCCCCTCAGGGTGCAGAGCTCCTCTGGTGGGTTATAGTTGATCTGGACATCAGGGTGGCTCCTGTGCAGGCTCATCACTGCAATCTTCCCTTGAGGTAGCTGGCTGTAATCTACAGTAACAGACATGCTCAAGATGACCTAGAGAGAGACAGAGAGAGTAAACAAATACTGTACATATATTTGTCAGGTATTAAATTAAGTAAACATGTTTTTTTTATTTATAGAATTGTTCTCACTATTGGGTCAGGATACCTTATTTGGGTCCAGATCTTTGTGGTGCTCACTTAGGGTTAGTTCATACTTCTTCCTGTTCACTTCCAAAATGTGTCGTCCATGTTGAAGCACACTCTGGGCCACTGTGTGAGGTCACCAGAATTAAATCAATTTCAGTCTGTGAACATCCTGACTAAGCACTACTACCCCCTGGCCTCTCCATTGAAATGTATGCCAACACTTCAGCTCAGGGTAAATCAATGTTGACAGGTGATAAAGCATTATACCTTACATTTCATACTGTGCAAACGCATGCAAAATTAAGTCCAGGGTTGGCAGTGGTCAAACAGCCAGGCAATCTAGTGATGGATATCTTTGCAGAGGCACAAATACCGTGACGCATCATAAGTACTTGAATACCCCTGTGTTACAGTAAAATAGATGATATTTATCACCATCACCGAGTGTCTTGTCTCTTCTCTAATCTACATACATCTTGGATCATACATCATTCTCACCCATCCCGACCCTACATGATGCACCAACTATTCCTACCCCCTATACATTTCAAGCACAGACACACACACATACACACATACACACACACACACACACACACACACACACACACGACCCCTGCTGACCTTCGCTGTCCTCAAAGGTGATGAGGGCAGAGCCGGGCGTTGCCTTGACGATGGTGACGGATGCTATTTCCCCTCCCCCATTCTTGGTCCTCAGGAAGTGAATGCAAAGTTTGTCTGTCAATCGGTCATCCTCGATATCTGTAGGCAGCCCACTCACCCTCACGGTCTGACCCTGTTCTGCCATCTGGTGGGCACAACTGGACTACAGAGACAATTCAAAATACATATTTGTTTGATCATTTTTGTGTTTAAAGACAATAACATGCATTAGTTCGGCAATAACGGCCTGGTCGCCAAGCCTCTCCTCTTTTCAATTATATCTGATCATACATTATAATGCCATGCCTTGACAACAGGTCTAGAGAACCTAGATTATTTGATACACCCTCTACTGGACGTTGCCAGGACACCTCATAAACACAAACGTCAACTGTCGAGGTCTACAGTTTAATGGAAGTGTAAGTTGATGCCCTGTTCTCATGACAAAATCATAATAATAAACATCGTCTGGAAAATTGCACACGTGTGGCTCATGCAGCCAATTGTTTGTGGGTTCCAGGTCCACAATAGGATAACGTCAATCAGTGTGCTTTGACTTTCATCAATTGTAATAAATAAGAATTCAGAAAGATATTGGTGCACTGCACACAGATCTTTCCCTAGAAACAGATTGCCTTATGTGATACCGTAACATAAAATAAACAAGTGGAGTGACTGACTGCGTATAGAGAGAATGAAACTTCAAGGAAGTGCAAAATCCAGTAGATCAAATCTGTTTCTAAAATCTGTGTATCTATGAATCTAAGGCACGCGCTTCTTACGTCGATAGCGATATGCAACTATATTACTAGCGCCTTATGCTAAAGTGTTGGGATTACCTTAAAGGCCTCTCATATCGCTCGTCTCGCACCAAAGACGTGGACGTAGTTGCAAGATCTTGAAAACATGGATGAAAAGTGAAACTAATGGGTTGACTTCAGTGTAATCCTTGATTTCAAACGCCAGATGGCGAACTACATTTCAAATTCGCACTAACTACTAGCATACTGAGTGAGACATTTTAGTTCAGTTCATAATGTCATATGTACTGCAATGACGTTTTTATTCGCAAGCTGACTAGCACAAGTGTGTGTGTGTGTGTGTGTGTGTGTGTGTGTGTGTGTGTGTGTGTGTGTGTGTGTGTGTGTGTGTGTGTGTGCGCGCGCGCGCGCGTGCGTGCGTGTGGGCTCTGCAATGATGACATTTGCCCTTAATTTTGCCAATGTACAATTCTACACTGTCCTCTTGATGAAAGAGAGAATAATGTGCAATGTAGAACTTGTTGTTCTAAGGCAATTTCTATCATAATAGAGATTGAACGAACTAACTCTCAATCGTGCCAACCCCAGATAATGATTAGAGCACATATTAAATCGAGTTGTTGATGAACTTCAGGAACAAAAATGCTCAGCGATAGTCCGACTAACCAATGAATGACAGCAATATAGAGCACCAAAAGCACAATCCATCCAATCAGGGAGGTGGTTGTTACAAATATTGCGCGCATGCCCTGTAGAAAGACAAATTCATGTGTTCCTACGGCGTCACTGGTGGAGGTCACAGATAAGATTTGACCAAACCGTAGGTGAGTGGAATGATGACTTGTTCTAACCATATCTTTTTCCAGTATAGCGTATTCATAAGCTTAACGTTGAGGTTAAACTATTGAGTAGACTAGCTATGTGTGAATCAGTAAAACGAGAAGGTTCGAGAGCTTTGAGTAGCATTGGACACGAGCGACCATCAAGTCCATCAAGCTGCGTTGAGCTAGAACAACATTGTCATGTAATACAACATGTATCCTTGTCATATTTTGTTTTCCTCTTGGCAAAGTTGGTGGAATGATGAGTTTTCTACGTTTCGTTTCGGATTGATGTTAGAGCATTGTGTTGGATACAAGAGAACATGCTTGCTTGACAGCTAGCTAGCTTGTTAGCCGATGTGCAGCCTTGACTTTAGACCAAGGCCAATGGCAATGCAGTCATGTCAGGAAGGGGGGAAACAAACAAGCTACCAACCCACAAGCAGAAGCAGATTTGTCTGCCATACTACATACTTTCTGTTAGCCATTACTGTGACATTCATGTTTTTTTAGGGCATGAAATCATTGACAGATTTTGATGGCTGTATTAAGACAACTGTGGCTGTACATTTAAACCATTTATTGTATTCAGAATTGCTGCATTGTTGCTGTCATGGCCAAACTGTTTGAGACTATCGGGAAGCTGGGGCTGGCCCTGGCCGTTGGTGGTGGCGTTGCAAACTCCGCCCTCTTCAACGGTGAGTAGGGTTGCCACCTTTCAGTCAGAGAAATAAGGGACACCCCTCGCAGTAGGGGCCCCGCTCCTCGGGACCACGACCGCCACGGGCCCAAGGGTGGGGTGGGGGCGCCAGTGCTAGTAAATCATAAGTTAAACATCGTTTCAATAAAGCCTTAAGGGCTGCCAAGTTTCACCAAAAGTTTGGAGTGAGATTTTTTGGCGGTGGAGCGACCCAAAACTGTGCACGTTTTGGCAGCGGCGGCCCCTCTCTCCCACACAATTATTTGTGCTAGTTTCCTGCAATTTTACATGTTGTTCATAATAAACCAGCACAAGAAATAAAAATTATTGTAACATTTGATAAAACAAGACAAATTCAGACAATATATCATTTTATGTAAGTCTTAATAAACAAATACAGTAGCCTACAGAGTCTAAAAGAAAATTGGGCCCCATCAACAGGACTCAGCCCCTTGGTCAGCAGCAGAAAGACCCTTGGTCATCATCTTATGAATGAATGAATGGTCTTTATTGTCATTGCTATAGTACAGGTACCAAACAACGAAATTTGGGAGGGGTGACTCCCCTGGTGCTAGGAAAGAAAAAAAGAACTAAAAAAAACAAGAAGGGAAAGGAGCTGGTTTACATAAATAAAGGCTATGTACACTATCCACTATACTATACTGTACAGATAAGACGACTAGGGTTGTCATATTGCACATAGTGTTATTGCACATTCATTTAAAGTGTCAGTGCATTGCTCATAGATGGCTATCATGTTATACAGGACATACCAGATTTATTTTTTTGAGGGACCCCCAATTGTTGTATTTGTATTGTACATTGTATTTAACAATAATAATAATAATAACAATGTTATATTATGTTACAGTAGAGAAACAAAAAACAGTTACCAAAACTGTAAAGTTGCAAAGTAGGCCTATCATCTCACCCAAATTAAGTGAATATTAAGTGAATTTTAGAAACGGTATGCCATAGTGTCTTTGAGATAAAGGATACAATCCGTTTTCACACTCGTGTTGAATAACAGAAGATTAATGGAGGGGGAAAAACATGAGTGTGAGGACGGAGGATGATGAGCAAAGTCCCATCATGGATATTTCACTGCCAATCTCTCCTCCATCACCCCGAAAAAGAGAACAGAGGATGAAACAACTTGCGATTTGAAAGTACCAGGCTACCAGATACGTATACATGCACATATTTTGCTACCAGGGTTGCCAGACGGAATTGACCATTTCCAGCCCAACCAGTCTAAAAGCTGCCGAATCCACCCGTCCAGTGTGACCAAAAGTAGCCCAATCTGGCAACACTGTTTGCTACGTTCTAAGACTTACGTGCAGCTCGCGTGAACACAGGTTCTTCCAGCAGCGCGCGCCTCCCGCTTCGATTGCAGACTCAAGTTAACGCGCGTGCAGAAAGATGCCACGAAACTCGTGTCCGGTAGCTTTATTTAAAGGAATTTCACAAATAAAAGACTTGGCAGCTCTGTATGATATATTGGAGGAATCACGCAATGCTGGTGGATTGAAAATACGGAACAAACAGCGTTCCGTATTGGTTCAAAACGGGACGCATCTTTTAACTGTCAGATACGGAACGATTCCGTATTTTAAGGGACGGGTGGCAACCCTGACGGTGAGTGACTGAATGAACCTCATCTGTCATTGAATAATCAGTTGCTCACTATAAGGATATGTCCATAACTGCTTGCCTGTAGCAAAACACTCATTGGCAAAATCTTAGATATGCACCATTATGTACATGTCTATCAGGGAGTTTCTACTGTGAGCCTGAAGTGGTGCTAAGTATTCCGTTTGTCTCAGTTGATGCAGGACATCGGGCAGTGATATTCGACAGGTTCCGGGGGGTGCAAGACCTTGTGGTTGGCGAGGGCACCCATTTCCTTATTCCCTGGGTGCAGAAGCCAATCATCTTTGATTGTCGTTCCCGTCCACGTAACGTGCCTGTCATCACAGGCAGCAAAGGTAAATGGGGAATGCAAGTGGACATCACATACCCTCTCAGTACTTAAATGTTTTGCATTGGAATGGAATGAATCTGTTGAAAGAAGAGTTGTGATTATGGCATTGCCATGTCAATTACCTGTTAGATGGCTCATCTAATTTGACAGGTAATTGTCATGGCAATGGAAAAATCACAACTGTCCTTTCCACAGACTACTAAGTCTCTCATTTCTTTGTTTTTTTTCTTTGTGTCTTTTAATTTCAAAGTCCATTCTTGAATGTTGTCCTTTTTCCTCTTTCCTCCTGTGTAATGTCTTAATTACCGGTATGTGTGTAATACTCACTCAATAATCCCTCCCTTTCCCCCTGAAACTCTTCCCCACAGATCTGCAGAATGTAAACATCACACTGCGTATCCTCTTCCGGCCGGTGACTGACCAGCTCCCACGTATCTTTACCGGCATTGGGGAGGACTATGATGAGAGGGTGCTGCCATCCATTACCACTGAGGTCCTCAAGTCCGTGGTGGTAAGTAGTGGATAAAGAGCAGCATTAGGGGTTTGTGCTCTTATTTCTATGTTCTATCTATACATGTTGATTTGTGGGTTCTGTTCCTCCCAGGCCCGTTTCGATGCTGGTGAGCTCATCACCCAGAGAGAGCTGGTGTCTCGGCAAGTCAGTGAAGACCTGACAGAAAGAGCCAACACCTTCGGCCTCATCCTGGACGATGTCTCACTGGTACGTCTTTGCTATTTACCCTACAGGGGTCTCAGTATGTTCAGTGTGTACTTGTCTTCTGTGTTTCTGATGGAAGACCAAATCTTGTCCTCCCACAGACACACTTGACGTTCGGAAAGGAATTCACAGAGGCTGTTGAGATGAAGCAGGTTGCCCAGCAGGAGGCAGAGAGGGCCAGGTTTGTCGTGGAGAAGGTACGAGTATTTGTTTGTTTTGTGTGTGTCTTGCATTGCACACCTTTAATAAAGGATGAATGGAAGTCAACAGGTATTCCCCCTCTCTTCCCCAGGCAGAGCAACAGAAGCAGGCAGCCATCATTTCAGCAGAGGGTGACTCCCAGGCCGCCCTGCTCATCGCTAACTCCCTACAAGAGGCTGGTGATGGTCTGGTAGAGCTGCGTAAGCTGGAGGCTGCCGAGGACATCGCCTTCCAGCTGTCCCGTTCTCGCAACATCACCTACCTGCCCTCAGGCCAGGGCACGCTACTCCAGCTGCCCCAGTGAACCCCACTGAGAAGCTAACCACCCTCTCCCTGTGACCAGCTACCACCTGGGCCTTGGACGGGGTGTGTAGAGGAGAAGGCAGTAGGGGGGGGGGGGGTCTCCACCTTGCATCTTCACACACTCTCTCCTCCCACTCCCCCCACTACTAACTATAGACTGGTCACAAGCGACGTTATGGCGGCTTGGGAGACTGAGTGAGGAGAGGTCTATGATGAGGGTCTGAAGTCTGGGGAGTGTGTGGGGAAGCTGAGGGAGTTGATTTATTGTGAACTATATAGTACTTTGTGTCAGATTTACCACATTTGAGATGCAGTACATTTCTCCTTCGATTTGTTTTTGATATGTCTTGGCAAATTCAGGACTGTGCATACATTTCTCACATTATTTAATATGCCTGTATACAAACTTGAAGTGATCCGAGTTTTTTGTGTAGCAGTAGCATTTGAAATATACTGGCTTATCTAAAATCCTGCCAATTTAGTCATACCAGTGCTGTATTTCCTGTACTAGGATTTGAGGGTTGGATCCTCAACAAAATCACGGTTGCTTTTCTAGCAAGCCCAAATCCTCCCTCCCCAGTGACATACCATATGTCCCCTTTTCTGGTGGAATGAAACATGCCTGTCATAAATCGTAGAGGGTGGTAATCATACGTCATTCTTTACATATTTTGGTTGTGTCTTATGTTGTTCAGAGGATATGCAAGTCCCCCCATACCACCAAAAGGTCTCAACAATAAAATTGTCTTATTTCTACAGTATAGTGATGACTTTTTTGTGTGTACTGTATCTTGATCTCTGACCTATGAATGCTTTGATAAAGGTCACAAAAATGTAGACACAGAATCTTATTATCAGGGTAAATTTATCAGATTGAATAGTTTTTTCCATGTATAGCCACTAGAGGGCCCTATGGTAGATTCATAAAGAAATTGAACATTCATAAGAAAGAATTTCATAGTAATTAGAAAGGAAGCTTAATACTTAACAAAACGCATCAGAGTAGATAATTGATATTTAGCCTCTGTCATGGTATGTAATCTGTTGTTGTATTTTGTCTTTCAAAAAAACGGTTGTAAATCAGGGCATGATTCACAAAGCATCTCAGAGTAGGAGTGCTAACCTAGAATCATGTGTCACTTGTCCATATAATCTTATTCATTATGATCTACAATACTAAACTGATCCTAAATCAGCACTCCTACTCTGACACACTTTGGGAATACCAGCCCAGAGGTTTGGGTAAAGTACAAATAGCCTCCTATACATGATATGTAATATATTTCACCTGTAATAACCTTTATTGCACTTAAAACATCTGAAGGTAGTCACATTTAGCAAAGATATTTCCAGAATTTAGCTTTATAAACAGTGCACTATTTTCTGTATCCTATACAGGATGTAAGCCTCCGTTTCCTGTTTGTTTTACACACACTCACTCACACAAACAGTTGTGGGCACTACACCTTGAAAGAGAAATAAATGAACAAGCTCATGATCCTGTTGCACTTATATAATAATACTGAAAAATATTGGTTGAGAGGGATTTCTACTTTAAAAATTGTGTTATGTTTCCATATCAGTTTGTGTGTGTGTGTGTGTGAGAGAGAGAGAGAGAGAGAGAGAGAGAGAGAGAGAGAGAAAGCAAGAAATGCAAAAATGGTTTATGTTCAGGTCAATGGACAATCAATTAATTTAATTAGATATAATTCAATTTTGTTGTCATTGCAAAGTACAAGTACTATACAACAAAATGCAGTTTAGCATCTAACCAGAAGTGCAAATAGTGATATAAGAACATGATATTAAAAACATGACAATGATAGTGATAGGTACAGTAAGGTTGAGATTGAGATTGAGATAACGTTTATTGCCACTATGCATTACACATATAGGAATTTGCTTCGTCACCACAGCAAGTGCGTTTATACTTTTTTCACATATCAAAAAACAGGACAACACAACAACAACACAGGACAGACAACAGTGCATTGGATAGTGCGGTATAAAGTAAAGTGCAGTGCAGAGTTTTTTACAGTGAGTCCAGTTCAGTCCTGGGCAGACTTGGGGGCGGGGGAAGCCAGAGTCATTTAACAGCCTGGCGGCTGAGGGGTAGAAGCTGAGCCTGTGGCGGGCCTTAAGTGCCTTAGGCAGCCGCAACCTTCTTCCAGAGGGAAGCAGGGTGAGGAGGCCGTGGCCGGGGTGGAAGGGGTCAGCCATGATCTTCCTTGCCCTCCTCAGAGCCCTGGTGTCATGCAGGGAGTTGAGGGAGGGCAAGGGACAGCCGATCACCCTCTCTGCTGAACGTCGCACCCGCTGCAACTTGGCCTTGTCCTTGGTCGTTGCAGCAGGGAACCAGGTGATGATGGAGTGGGTGAGGATGGATTCTATGATGGCCGTGTAGAACTGGACCATCATGGACCTCGGCAGCCTGAGTTTCCTCAGCTGTGTGTGTGTACGGTAGTTTATAGGTATATACAGTTATGAGTTATGTACAGTTAATAATGTAATGTGCACCACTTCTCCCCGAAAATTGTTGCAATTACAAATGCTTTGGTATTCACATGTTTATTTATTTTGTTTACATTGGAACAACACAAAAAAACAGAGAAGAAAAGCCAAATCTCATATGATTCATTCCACACAGAACTCCTAAAATGGACTCGACAAAATTATTGTTATTGTATTATTATTAAACAATTAATTGTATTTCAAGCATGTAATGCTCCTTTAATTTTTATTTAAATACATTTCCTGTGATTAGTCACAGGTGCTGGCAATATATAAATCAGACTTGCAACCAGTTAAAATGGAGAAAAGTTGACTCAACTTAGTGTTTTGTGTTAGCATCTTTGCATGCTGCTTAGCATGGAGGAAAGAAAGAAAGAAAGAAAGAAAGAAAGAAAGAAAGAAAGAAAAAAAGAAAGAAAAGCAAAGAATTGTCTGAGGAATTGAGAAGCAAAATTGTGGAAAAGCATGGACAATCTCAAGGCTACAAGTCCATCTCCAGAGATCTTTATGTTCTTGTGTCCACTGCACAATGTCGTCAAGAATTTTACAGCCTATGGCACTGTCGCTAACCTCCCTGGACGTGGATGGAAGAGAAGAATTGATGAAAGATTGCAACAAAGGATTGTTCGAATGGTGGTTAAAAAACCTAGATCAACTTCCAAACAAATTGGACCTCAAACTGACCTGCAGACACAGGGTACAAGTGTCAGCTCGCACTATCCATCACCATCTGAATGAAATGGGACGCTATGGTAGGAGACCCAGGAGCAAAGACATATTACTGAACGGGCCTACCAGGCCCAGGGGCCCCAGAGATCAGGGGGCCCTTTGCATTTCTTGTCGCAGGGATGCCGGTAGAAAATGTCCTACTGTAACTGGGACAAATGAGATTCCTTATATGAACGTAAAAAAACTATTTTGAATATACTTTTGTATAATTTTATAATTTGTATAATTTATAGGGGCCCACGTCTTGCAAAAAAAAAAGAGAAGCTTGTGTGGGCTACATAGTTTCTATAGCCTACTCAGATTCTAATGCGAATACAGGCTACATTCCCATTAGATTAATGAGTAGGCTATATAAACTAGACACTAGAGGGCGCCATTAAAGTTTGTGTACTGGGGACAGGTCACGAGGTCACACTGGTGCAGGTCTTTTACAGATCTTTTATTAAGGCTGAAGATGATAAAAGCCCACAAGGACTACTCCGCGTAATTATCGATTGTGGCCTGCAATCTATGTTTCCAAATGTCTATGTTGCGCTGCGGCTATTTTTGACTCTGCCTGTAACCAATTGCGATGGGGAGCGGTCATTCTCTGTGCTGTCCAGGATTAAAAACGAATTGCGGACTAAAATGACGCAACACCGTCTCAAGGCTCTTTCTCTCATGGCAATTGAGAGCGAACTGACCAAATCACTGGACTTTAAGGATATCGTGGATGATTTTGCACGAAGCAGAGCCAGGAAAAAATGCATTGCATAAGGTAAGACTATTTTATGATTAATTTAGTCTTATAAAGCCATCCTGTGGTTGCTATATATGATACCATAGTGTTGCCAATTGTTTTTGGTTGAAAGCGGTGTATTTTGTTACTGTACATGTACTGTTGTTGGCTTCAATTGAGTGTGGCATGCCTGTGTTGTAAATCCTGTGTCGTTGAAATACAGGTGAATTTTTTCTAGTTATTGTGCTGTTGGCTTTGAGTGTTCCTCCGCTGTAAAACCTGTTGAGATGCAGGTGAACGTAGGCTATGTCTTATATGCTGTTGGCATTGTGTTTACTTGCGCTGTAAAAAAAAAAAATGTTTGCGCTGGGGAGGGAGGGGGGGGGGGGCTTTCTACACGTCCAGGCCCAGGGGCCCATTTTTTCATGATCCGTCTATGAATGCCACAAGTGAAGATTTGATTTCCTGTGTGTGATTCTCAAGTGCATATCTGGCTGTCTTTATCTCAGATGGACACCAAGGTGTGTCCTCGGCGTATCCTGGTGTCCAACTTGCCCAAGAATAAGATTGAGGAGGACAGTCGGCTCGACAAACTGGACATCCACTTCTCCAGGAAGAGGAATGGAGGCGGGGATGTGGAGGAGACTGACATGCTGCATGATTCTGGCAATGTAGTCATCACTTTTACAGAGAGCGATGGTACACAAAGAAAATTTGAAATGATTTTATTTAATTGTATTAATCTTGACTCAAATTCATCAGTCATCATCAATGCTCTCTTCCCACACAGTTGCCAAAGGCTTGACCGATAAGCAGTACCATGACGTGCAATTTGACAAAGGAAAAAAACACAAAGTAAAAGTGACTCCATTCCTGACCGGTGAGATCACGAATTTCAACGTAAACAGATTTTATGTTCCTGTTACATGAAGAGGGAAAATAACATATACACATTTCCAGTACCCCTATATTGCAAAATCCCACACATTTTGTCACTAACAAACACAAATCAAGACTGTATAGCCCAAGTATTTGTGTCTACAGTGTGTAGGTAAGGTGATAACCTTCAGCCTAATCTATCCCCCCACTCTTCCATCTCTCTCAGACCTGCATCTCAATATGCGGTTGCACAGTGCTCCTGACGGGAATCCCTGCCATCATCATGGAGCAGGAAACCCTCCAGGACCTGCTGCAGATCCACTTTCAGAAGGCCAGCAACGGTGGTGGCGAGGTGGACGCAATCATCTACAACCCTCTGGGTCACAACTTCCTGGCCCTGTTTGAGGACGACTGCCCTAATGAAAGCTCCAGTAAGTGAGAAGACCCAACCATGACACCTTTCTATTGCTGCACATTGACCCCCATCTCAGCAATGGATCAGGGTCACATCAGAAATCTAGGCTGAGGATCTAATACTGGCCTGGTTTACAGATACTGTAGAGATATGACCTCCATTGTAACCTGTCTAATTTAAATCATTGTTAGAAATCAGTAAGATTGATTGTATGTATCAGACAGTATGTCTGTACTGATTCATTTTACTTGTTTGAAATCAATCAACTTTGATAACTGAACGAACAAAATTATCAATGAAAAGTTATATTTCTTTGGGATGAGTAACATCTCTACTCTGTTGTGAATGTGATCAGCCTCATACAATCATGTTATACTCATTTTGTTTCACTCTAAAATTGTGGTTTTTCTGTTGTATATTCATAGTGATGTAGCCATGATATATAATTGTGATAAGCTAGAATCATGATAAAGTTTGTGTAATAAAGTTGGTCAAACTGGCTGAGGTGTCATTTGATTTTGTTTTTTTATCAATATATTTATTGTTTTTCTTGAAAGTAAAACATGGAGCACAACGACAACACTACATCCAACGAGAAAGTCAGACACACATTAAGAAGAAACAACGTTCCCCACATCATTTTGCTGAACATAATATTATTCCAAAAATGGTCCCCATACCTTTTTAAAGGAGTCTTGTTTACCCGTAATCATTTATGATATCCTTTCCATTGTTAAGCAGGATGACATTTCCTTAAGCCATTGGGCAATACTGGGCCTGTTCACATTTTTCGAAGCCAAAGCTATCAAGCGTTTTGCTTGCAACAGGCTCATGTTTATGAGTGATTGTTGATATTGCTGTAGATGAGAATTGGATGGGTACATCCCCAGGATAAACACTTCGGGAGTAAGAGGTAAGGCAACAGATGTTATCTGGAATATCTTCTGGGACCGTGATATAGAGTACCTTTAAATTGATTGCACTTGAAACATACATCTGAATTAGTGTTATTAAACGTATTTAACTTAACAGGGGTCACATAGGTTTGCATCAGCCAGTTGTATTGTAATAGCTTTAACCGTGTACTCACAGTCTGTGTCTGAGCCTTTGTGCATAATACTACTCCATTCATCCAAAGTGATATCCTCTTGAAATTCTTCCCTCCAGGCTTTGTTTAGTTTGTCTATACATGAGTCCAGTGAGCCAGTCACTACCATGGTATATATAGCGGATATTCTACCCCTACCATTACAGTTGTCTTTCTAAAGTGGACAATGGGGGTTCTTTTAAATGTTCATTCTGGGCAGTTGTGAGGAAGCTCCTTAGCTGCAGATATTTTTGAAAAAAAATCTAGAAATATCATATTTTGCAATTAGTTCTTCAAATGACATGAAAGTACCTTCTTTATACAAGTCTTGTACTTTCCTTAATCCTTACTGGCCCATATTTGGAAACCCGAGTCTTCTCTCCCTGGAGTGAAACTGGTTTCCCCAAATAGGAGTAATATAAAGCATGTTAGTGATTGTGTTTCCCCAAGAAATTTCCGCACATCGTACCAGACTTTGATTGTGTTAAGAACAAAGGGATTTGTTGTTTATTAAGTTACTTGTTGGATACTAAAATGAAGAATATAATTCTGAGTAGTTTAAGACTATTTATTGAAACAAAGTACAGGTACAGCTGGATTCTGGTCTGGTCGTAGGGGAGAGAGAGAGAGAGAGAGAGAGAGAGAGAGAGAGAGAGAGAGAGAGAGAGAGAGAGAGAGAGAGAGAGAGAGAGAGAGAGAGAGAGAGAGAGAGAGAGAGAGAGAGAGAGAGAGAGAGAGAGAGAGAGAGAGAGAGAGAGAGAGAGAGAGAGAGGGGAGCTGCGTGGTCAAGAGGGGAGAGAAGAGAAGAGAAAGCCCCGTGGGCCCACACCCTTATTTATAAACATTAGTATGCAAATACAGTTGTAAACAATGGCCTATCACCTTTACTGAAGTTGGTGACCTGAGTGTAAAAATGGGGCAGTCACCTGTGATGTCACTATGGCCTAAAGTCAGGGGGCAGGTCACAGATCATAGATGATGATGATGAAGATGAATGGTCTTTATTGTCATTGATATAGTACAGGTACCAAACAACGACATTTGGGAGGGGGGGCTCCCCTGGTGGTAGGAAAAAAAAAAAAAAAAATAGGAGCCATTTTATAATAGTCACTTCAGGTTCCATTTTGTCTCAACCATTTGGCTTTCCAACAAAGGATGTGTTTACAAGGTGTCATAACCCCCCTTGTCAGGAGAACAGGCCCTTCATAGCATACAGGCCCACAATCCATGTATGTGTGTGGTTAAGTAAAATATACTACATATTGTTTGTTTGTTTTCTCAGTTTCTTGATATCCGCTGAATATATGAATAGGTTAAGGCAGCGGTTCCCAAACTTTTTCAATCAGGCCCCCCTTGGGTAATTGGAAATATTTTCGAGCCCCCCCTAACCCGGTCCCCACCTAGATTGATATAATTAATTGTATAAAGTTGTAAAAACATTACATTTTCTCTTCTAATAATAACAAGACATATATCCAACTATAGTTTTATATTTTATTATGGGTTGAAAAGGAACATAAGTGCTTGGCAAATTATCCTGTGCCACTGAAATATTCAAAATATCAACATTAACTAATTTCTACTGCATCACTATTCTTACTCCTCACATTCCTATCACAATTACGATCAATGACTTGTGTGTGCTTGCTTTGCCTTGCAAATCTTCTCAAAGCGGGGTTGTTGTTTTGAGACTGCCACACTCAGTTCATTCTCAATGTTCAACTTCGACCTGTATTTGCTTTTGAACAGCTTTTCAACAGCAGAAAAGCCTATCTCACACAGGTACGATGTTGCAAAAGGCAGCAGTTGTTACATATAGGCATATGTTAGTAGCCTGTGTTACAGGGACACCTAGGGGTGACCTGATAATGTTGCATGTAAGACCCGGATGTTGTATGTGGGCGTGCGCGGGAGGAACCGCAGTTTAATAAAAGTCATACTGAAACATGGAGTCAGAAGCGGGATCTAAGTAAAAATAAAAATAAAATAAAGACGCTTAAAGAAATAAAACGCCATGGCAAGCAACACCATCCCCGCGCCTGATGAAGGTTGACTGACAGAGCTTTCTTCCTCTGCAGTGGAGGCTGGCCAGCCTTTACAGACCTTTTATTAAGGCTGAAGATGATAAAAGCCCACAAGGACTACTCCGAGTAATTATCGATTGTGGCCTGCAATCTATGTTTCCAAATGTCTATGTTGCGCTGCGGCTATTTTTGACTCTGCCTGTAACCAATTGCGATGGGGAGCGGTCATTCTCTGTGCTGTCCAGGATTAAAAACGAATTGCGGACTAAAATGACGCAACACCGTCTCAAGGCTCTTTCTCTCATGGCAATTGAGAGCGAACTGACCAAATCACTGGACTTTAAGGATATCGTGGATGATTTTGCACGAAGCAGAGCCAGGAAAAAATGCATTGCATAAGGTAAGACTATTTTATGATTAATTTAGTCTTATAAAGCCATCCTGTGGTTGCTATATATGATACCATAGTGTTGCCAATTGTTTTTGGTTGAAAGCGGTGTATTTTGTTACTGTACATGTACTGTTGTTGGCTTCAATTGAGTGTGGCATGCCTGTGTTGTAAATCCTGTGTCGTTGAAATACAGGTGAATTTTTTCTAGTTATTGTGCTGTTGGCTTTGAGTGTTCCTCCGCTGTAAAACCTGTTGAGATGCAGGTGAACGTAGGCTATGTCTTATATGCTGTTGGCATTGTGTTTACTTGCGCTGTAAAATAAATAAATGTTTGCGCTGGGGAGGGGGGGGCCTTTCTACACGTCCAGGCCCAGGGGCCCATTTTTCATGATCCGTCTATGCCCAGGAGGATCCCACTGCTGACACAGAGACATAAAAAAGCCAGACTGGAGTTTGGCAAAACTTTCTGGGAGAATGATCTGTGGACAGATGAGACCAAAATAGAGGTTTTTGGCACATCATTCTACTGTTTACAGAAAATGAAATTAGGCCTTCAAAGAAAAGAACACAGTCCCTACAGTCAAACATGGCGGAGGTTCACAGATGTTTTGGGGTTGCTTTGCTGCTTCTGCCACGGATGCCTTGACTGTGTTTTTTCTTTTTTCTGTGTGCATGGCATCATGAAATCTGAAGACTACCAAAGAATTTTGGGGCGCAATGTAGGGCCCTGTGTCAGAAAGCTGGGTCTCTGTCAGAGGTCATGGGTCTTCCAGCAGGACAATGACACAAAGCACACTTCAAAAAGCACTCAGAAATGGTTTAAGACAAAACGCTGGAGAGTTCTGAAGTGGCCAGCAATGAGATCTAAATCCCATAGAACACCTGTGACGCGATCTCAAAACAGCAGTTGGGAGAAAGCACCCTTCAGATGTGAGACCTGGAGCAGTTGGCAAAAGTCCAAAATTCCAGTAGAGAGATGTAAGAAGTGGCCTGGGGTGGTCCAGTGGTCTAGCACCATGGTCTACAGCGCACACATATGCCCATGTTGGCATGGGTTCAGATCCGGCCCATGCCCTGCTGAGATGCCCTCTCTCCCTTCTTCTTCTTACTTTCCTGTCTGTCTTCACTACATCTGTCTAATAAAATGAAAAATAAGAGTGGGACTGCCCCACTCAGAAAAAATAACTTTTTTCCAAAGGGTGTGTTACCAAATATTACGTTTTGTCATGTCCATTTTTGGGGTTCTGTGTGGAATCATATCAGATTCTGCCTTTTTTCTTTGCTTTTTTGGTGTTGTTCCAATGCAAATAAAAGAAATAAACATGTCAATACCAAAGCATTTGTAATTGCAACAATTTTCAGTAGTGGTGCATTATCTGACAGAAGTGCAGTATTTGTGCAGAAGTCCAATATTCTTGTCCATGACTGTATATAAGTTGTACAGTTAAGGTAGCTTATACAGTGAGATAGCGTATGTGCAGATGAATACCAAGAAGCTATATATATATATATATATATATATATATAAAGAGGCAGGTACAATGCGCAATATACAGTAGTGCAAAGGTAGTATTGTCAAAAATGTAATCTCAATCCCACAGACATCTCCATCAACATCTGGTATGGTCATGTCGTATGGTCATCACATTTACAGTGTTTTGTTTGTTTGATTGATCGATCCCTTGTCAACTGTTCATACAGTCATTCTCCCCTAGAATCTGCATCTGGCTAGCTGACAATAAACTATCAATACACCTAGGTAAAACTGAAACCATCCTATACGGATCCCCATCTAAACTCAGAAAGCCTGTAAATTACAATATAAAAGTGGGTAACATTACTATCACAAGAAAAGAGGATATTACCTGGGCTCCATCTTAGAGGCAAATCTTTCCGGAGATAAAATGGCAGCAAAAGTAATCAAAAAAGTTAACCATAGAACTAGATTCTTGTACAGGATATCCTCACTTGTCAGTAAAAACACACTGAGGACCCTATCAGGAGCTCTCATTCAATGTCACTTCGACTATGCCGTAACATCATGGTACTATAGAACCACAAAGGCCCTAAAAACAAGACTCCAGACAGCCCAAAATAAACTGGTTAGGCTTCTGCTAGGCCTCAACCCTAGGACACATCTAACCGCTGCTCATTTTTTGAGCCTTGATTGGCTACGAGTAGTTGACAGAGTGCAGCAGCTTGCACTGGGCCTGGTCTTCAAGATACGCTACACCACAAAGACACCCAAGTACCTGTCAACATACTTCCAAAAAGTGAACAACGTCCACACATACAATACCAGAGGAAGCTCCACGAACCACTTTCAACCGCGTTGCACCACAAACAAGGGGTTAAACTCGTTTGCAAACTATGCAGTAAAAATGTGGAACGCCCTTCCTATAATCTTAAAGGAGTGCAAAACACTGCCCACCTTCAAAACCACTCTCAAAAAACATTTACAGGAGGCTGCAATCCGTAACTGGACCCTCTAAATCAAAAATCAAATTAAAAGACTACACCCCCACCTGGACTACACTCTATATATTCTTGTTGTTTTGTTGTTATGTCTCCCACACACCCCCCCCCACCCGAAATACCCTCTGCACATACTAGTTGTTTTGTCCCACCCCCCTACCTGGTCTACATTCTGAGCAAACGCAATGTTATTATGTCGCCCCCCCCCCTCCCCCCCGCCTAAATCTACTGGTGTTTTTGTACCCCCCCCCCCCCCCCACCATGACCACACACTGTACATACTTGTTGTTTTGTCCCCCCGCCCGAACTACCCATTGTACATATTATATGTCTGTCCCCCTGCCCGAACTACCCACTGTACATACTTTGTGTTTTGTCCCCCGCCCCCACCTGTGGTGTATGTCCCCACCTGTCCTACCCGCTGTACATACCTTATGTTTTGTTGTATTGTTCTTCCCATGTTGGATGTATGTTTATCTTGTAGATAGTACTAGTTATTTGTCTGTATTATCTTGTAGATAGTACTAGTTTTTTGTCTGTCTTACATGTAACGATGAATTGAGAATCAAGGACCCCAATTGAAATAAGCCAGTGGCTTTCTTGGGTTTTTATCCTGTTAGTTGACCTTGTATGTAATATGTACTTTCATGTACCTACTTCTGCAAATCTTCTAATAAAGTTTTCAATCAATCAATCAATCCCAACTAAACACGGGGACAGACACGAGCGCGCGCATCGTGCCCTGTCTGGTTTGGAGCGAAGACGAAAAAAATAGCGACACGCCGCGCGCCCACCCAAACCAGACAGCGGCCAGAGCGCGGGACGGTGGTGCGCGCGAGACCTTGGCCCGGGCCACGTAGCGATGGTCCTACTGGCATGACTGAGTCTCCTGCAAACATTTGAAATCAGCTACGTATTACCCAAGAATTACAAATACACACACTGACAGTGTCAAACAAATACGCAGTCGCGCATGCAAGGATTATCAAACAAACACTGCTGAATAGAAACAGAAGCGTCTGCAGCAGTCCTGAATCCCTGCAACTCTGATTGCACGAAATGAGAAAGAGGGCGCTCTCTCCGTGGGTGAGTATGCAACACAAGATCTTGCTACAAGTTATTTTCCTTTTTGTATTTCTTTTAAAAGATGACAATCACTGACGAGGCAAGACAAAGCCGAAGGAATTGATAATTGCACAGATTCGATTATGTCTCGATTAGTATCAAGCAAGCGAACTGTCAGAGCGTTCGATGTGAGTGGATAGCAAGCAAAGCTAGTGGTAGGTTTTTGTTAGGGAAGAGGGGAATTTTATTAAACCATTTTTGCATGACTGCTAAAACCATTTTATAAACAAAGATTGGCATGGATTTACCATTGGTTGTTAACAATAATGCATCAAGATATGCTGCTGCAAACTACTGGAGTTGTGTAAAAGGTCAGATCAAACGATTAAAATCTGGGCGGTTTTGGGTTAAAAAAAAAAAAGAGTGAAAGTCGTTTGCAATTCGGATTAGCCAGCTAGCCGTGTGTCATGGTGGTCATTAACATTTGCAGGAGCTAGCTAGCTAGCATTCTTTTGTGGTTAAATGGACAGAGCGGTGGCGAGCTTGATAACACATGTCCAACATAAAACTAGATGTCTAGCTGGTGAATAGAATGGGCTTTGTTTGCTAGCTTGCTAGCGTGCCTTGAGCTATCAGCTTGAAATGAACGCATCTGTCCAGTCGTCACTGCGGCTCGCTAACTAGCTCGCTAATAAGAAGTTGGCTAGCCGCACGGCCTGCCGACCGTCTGGTCCAGCCAATGTTTCCTTTTTGTTTAACCCTTTCTTTGCGTCTATTTTTAAAAAGTTGCCTAACACAGACTGTGTGTCGTGTTGTCTTAACGACCTGATAGTATAACCTATAGAACAATCAACGTGTTGTCTATTGTCTTATTTGGAGAGAGAGAAATATATCTGCGCATTAGCTAGCGTGCACGAATATCATCTTGACTCCAAAACTAGCTAATCTAGCCAGTTCGCTCGCTAACACAGCTAGGCCAGAGTGATGGCAGGCAGTTCCATGATTCGTGCTAGTTTGCTGCTAGCTATCCAGTTTGAGAGGGAGGCAAAGGAATGCATCATAGTGTCAGCGGTGATTTAGGCCCACAGAGGCAACCTTGCCAGACAAAAAGTCTTGCTTTATTGAGGACAGTTTAGTGCCTCATATTTACTTAATGTTGTCCAAACGTTTTGATCACTATAATAAGACATTGCATTGGACAGGCATTTCATAATACTTGTTTGATCTTGCTTGCATTGGTCTTCTCTGACAGTCCAGCATAAGACTAGGCCTAGTAATTCACTCATCATTGCGAAATAGTGCTTTTAGTTTTGCGGCTTTCATTGTTGCTTTTTGTTTCATCTGATGTACCACATCAGACATTGCCTAGGATGCATTCATTCTACCTGAATACTCCCTCACTCTTCTCTTCAGTTCAGGGAGAAGGGTGAATGTGATGTAGGAAATACATGTAGGCTGCATGCTGTGAGGTAGTAATGGAAGAGAGCAGAGGCCCAGAGAGGTTTAAAGCATGTTCATTGGGTACTCCTGAGCTGCTCTACTATCTATACCTCTGGAAAGGCTTAAAGCCCAAATACCTGACAGGGGCATGAGTAGCCCTGCTGTGAGCCACTCAGTGAGCTGGTCATGCTCTTATGAGTTTGGAGTCAGGAATATGAACCCTCACACGTTTCTCTCAAAGCTGTGAAAGGAAAAGCTCATGTTAAAGTTCAGATAGAGGGGGAGGGTGGATTCAAATGCTGCAAATAAATGCATGGAAATGGTCCATGAAAGCCTCATTTTGAACGTTCGCCGTTGTTCACATTATCTGCATGCAACTTAGGAGTCAGCTGTAATTGTCTGCACAGGATTTGAACCTATCATGCACATCCCCTTAAGTCTCGCTCTCTCCTCCTTTCAGCTCTCTCATTCTCACTCAAGTCCAGAGCCTAAAGGCCACCTAGGCCCCTTGTGATGTCATACAATAAATTGGTGTGGTTTGGTTTGTCGTTAGCTCAGTTAAGCATGAATGGAGAGGGTCGGAAATTGAATTGAAGTCTGTTGCTGATCACTACTCGAAAAGATGACATTAAAATAAAATGAAATGGTGAAACACAGAGTCTGCCTACAGCGGAGATGATTTATGTACAGTCTACATAATGTATTGCTTTTTTTTTTGCTTTTTTAAAATTATGTAATTATTATTTATTTTTGCTTATATATTGTTGTTTTTATGTCCTATGCACCAACCGCACCAAGTCAATTTCCTGTGCAAATACACATGGCCAAATAAAATAATTCTGCTTCTGATGTCAGAATCGAACCAGGAACCTTGCGATGATAAGTGCATTATTAGTGTGCTACACCACTCAGCACCCCGGGGGGGCAAAGTTTATCTTCTGAAACTACCTAAAACTGAAAAACGCAGTCACAAACAATCAACGGTACACTGAATTTGACCTCAAGATCTGACACGGTAATGGTGTAATTACCACTGATATAGGCTAACACAGTAGTATCTTTTCCTGCTTCCCACATCAAAGGGTTGTGCTCTTTCAATGTGAGTGAAACTCAGAAGTGATTCATCTCTCAAGAAGAGCGGGTGTTAGGATTTAACTAAACAGGGGTCGCATAACCTCAGCTGTGTGTGTGTGTGTGTGTGTGTGTGTGTGTGTGTGTGTGTGTGTTTTGGGGTTATTGTGGAATGTTTGCTTGGCTCTCTGTCCTGCTTCACATTCTGTCAGATGGTACTAACGGTCAAAACAGCTATGATGTGTGAGCTAGATTTGATTTACTTTGTCTAGTAATTTCTTAGGTCGTCTGTCTCAACCATATCACATCCTATAGATATGAGCCTTCAAAAACCTGCCCGTATTAAAGGCAGGGTATGCATAGAAATATCTGGAGACATTCACATATTGCCCATCCTTCTCTGTACAATACACACACACACACACACACACACACACACACAACAGGAACGCTAATTCAACACACGCACACACACCCCCCCCCCCACAGAGGGCTCACCACTGTCTGTGTCTTGACCCTACGTTCCCTGTCATGTACATCATAACCAGCTGTTACATTAGAAACAACCAGGCCCATTATCTTTCATAGATATGGTCTCCAATCTGCACAGACGGTGAGCAGGAAGAAAGGTGGTGTCAGTCTGTGTAGATGCCTATACTGTATAATGCATGCATCTCTTGAGTCTCCTTGCACAATTGATTGATATGTGTGTGTAGTAGGTTTGCATGGATTGTGTGCAGCTGCATGCGTTTACATTTTTGCCATTTAGCAGACGCTTTTATCCAAAGCGACTTAGACAAATCTATTTGTTGTAAGCGAATCATCTATCCATCAGTCATCATAAGAAAATTAAATCTATGCTAGGACCAGGGGCCATTGGCTGTCACAATGCTAGTAGAAGGAAGTTAGATTTTCTGCCACAGGAGATGGGAAATGGTGCTGAAGGGGACAGACAAGGGAGGACTTGTATCGGCAGTTTGAGCAGAGGATGTTTATTGTTTACAAGAGAGGAAATATTTTTTGTGCCTCAAAGTCGTTGTGGAGTAAGGAAACCCACCCCAGTGCTGATGACTCACCATCCATGCACAGTGACTGAGGTTATCTGGGGTGTCAACTAGTGTCACCAAAGGGACAATGTCAAGGTGACAGTTGCATGCATATAGACAGTAGATCCTATATACATTTTCTAACTTTATGCCATAGACAAATCTCTAACCAATCCCCAAAGCAAATAAACTGTAAACAAGAATGGAGGAAGCTTAATCTGAAGCTCACTCGTATAGCCTCTTTGCTCACTTGTACACATGCACTGGGAGACACATCGGCTATTCGTACGGTATTCACACACACATAATCGTATATACAGTTTCCTGTGGTTGTGCTCAGAGTACAGCTCCTTGGCTGTGGTTGATTTGTGCTCTGTAACTGCCACATTAGGTGGGTGTGTGTGTATGTTTGTGTAGGCAAATGTTTGTAGGTGTGTGCAGGTAGCCTATATATAGTGAGCGCAAATCACACACACATTGAAATAATCCTGTTTGCACCCTGTAATCAGAGTACGAGGTGCATTTTTGACATTGGTGAAATCAGGTATGTTTTTATGTTACTGGAAAACTATTTCTTATCAGATGAATGAATCACAATAGTGTCATACTACCACTATGAATATGAATGAATTTGGTGCAGTTGTGGTGAATTGTTATTACATTGTGAAAGCGGTGATTCAGGTCTTGAGATTTGATGCTGTGGTTACTGAGATCTATTGAGTTGAATAGCTATGATATTGAGTTGCTAGATAAGGACCTTGAATGATGCGATCAATGAATGGTGCAATGAGATGGTTAAAAAAAGAAGAAAAATAAAAAGTAGTCAGTTTTGCAGATGGTTGTGTGTGATATTTGTGACTTTAGGAGATACAGATCTGTTGTGAAGAGAGGAGAAGGAGAGCATTTGGGGTTACGCTCGCTGACAGCTCTGAAGCCTGTGGTTTTGTTGTTCACACTGCACTGAAACTGTAGTGGTGAAGCGTGGCGTAGTCTCGGTTTATAACACCTTACTTAGGTTGTAGTTTCACTTTAGAGACACCTGCTCTGTTAGAGACTACACCACTCTTCCTCTCAATTTAATCGCTTTAATTCCTTTCTTTTTTCTCTTCCTCTCGCAGGTGGCGGATTGCAGATGGCTCCTGACCTGAGGCACAGAGGTTCTGACTGCAGCTCTGAGGCCGGCATAAACACTCGCTGTCAAACCTGAAGCGTAAAGCGTGAAGCCCTAACACGGCTTGATAGCCACTTCAAGTCTGAAGCCAAACCCCAAGAGTTTTGGAACTTGGGAAAAGTGAAACCTTGTCTGTGTGAGGTAGAGCCGTGACGGCCGCCGTAGCACCTGAACCCCCGAGAGATTAAAGCTTTGATATCAGTCGAACCTGATAGAAGCTTATGGAACAAAGCTGCAACAGAGTGTCACTCACTCTGGTTTCCTTGCCTACCGTGGAGAGCATGGATGCCCTCTTTGAGTCGGGGTGAAGGTTTCTCTCTTTTACCCCCGGCTTCCTTTCTCCTTAGTGGCGGGAGGGGTGGGGGATTGGTTTGGTTCCCCCTACCCCTCCTTAGGATACTAGGAGGGAAGGACAGTTTGTTTAGAAAAAAATCTATATTGCACATAACTTTGTGCTACCATCCCGTTTTAGTCTCATGAAATCCTGCCAGAGCCTCAAGGAAGACGTGTCCGTGTCCAGCGCAGAAGTGATGTCCCAGGAGGAAGGGCGCAGGACGCAGGTGTCCCAGTCCTACTACCACTCCTCCACCCCAGATCTCGACCTAGCTGGCAAAGTGTACAAGCGGGAGGGCGGGGGAAAGCCTTACTCTGTGCTAGTGGACAACAAAATGGCCGCCAAAACCCCCATGGGGGACCAGGCCCCTGGTCAGCAGCTCCCTCAGCATGTCACCTCCCAGCATCAGCAGTACTACAGAGAGGTGGGAGCAGGGCAAGAGGGGGATGCACAGGGGGCCCAGACAGGCAATGGAGGCACTTCTGAGGACTCAGAGGAATCGGAGGAGGAAGATGAGGAAGAGGAGGGTGAGGACGGCGAGGAGGAAGAGTCCTTCAAGCGGGCGCAGATCATCGTAGAGGTCAACCTGAACAATCAAACACTTAATGTATCAAAGGGGGACAACAAAACTGGCCCCCAAACTGATGTCTCAGAGGGACATGGTAGTGAGGAAGAGGACGACGATGACGAAGAGGAGGAGGAGGAGGAGGAAGAAGAAGAGAGTCCTGTGGAGGAGGAGGAGGAGGAAGAAGAAGAAGAGGATGAGGAGGATGAGGAGGAGGAGGAAGAAGAAGAGATAGAGAGCCGAAGAACGAGGGCCAAGAGAGCAAGGCGTGATATCACCACTCCACAGAGGAAGAGCCGGCGAACAACCTTGAGCACTGCTACCACTGGCATGACCACCAGGGGGCGACGGAAGAGCGCCGAGCCGCCCAAGAGGAAGCGCAAGTCTGCCAAGGAGGCGAAGGCAGCCGGCTCCTCTGGCAGCACTGCCTCGGCCACGGCGGCAGGGGGCAAAGGGGACGGGGAGGAGAGGGAGACGCTGGCCTGCGAGAAGTGCCCGCGTGTGTTCAACACACGCTGGTACCTGGAGAAGCACATGAATGTCACGCACAGGCGCATGCAGATCTGTGACAAGTGTGGCAAGAAGTTTGTCCTGGAGAGTGAGCTGGCCTTACACCAGCAGACCGACTGTGAGAAGAACATCCAGGTAGGTAGGGAGGAGAGGAAGAGAGTCTCACTGTTGTATTTCCAAACAATAACCTCATTATGCTCCAATTTGAGCCTTGACATAATCAACCAAAACTGTACGATTCCTTTTTAAGTTGTACTCGGTGAGCGATATGATTTCTGAATTGACTGAGTTAGTTGTTGTCATTGTGATCATAATCAAGACATTTGGAAAGAAATAACTAACATGCTGCTAGTAATGACTCAGAGGAAGTGAATTCATTGAGCAATTGCAACTCAATTGAGCCCGTCCACTGCAGACTGGGTTGAGTGAGATTTTATTTAGGATGTAGGGAAAGCCTGGGCCAGCAGGGGGAGTCAGAGCCTGAGAAACAAGACTAGACAAGTTATTTCTCTGAGGTCTGTGTCTGAATACCATCTGCACCTGCAGCTCCAGGCGCTGTGCAGTTTGACTGTATTTGCTCTGAAGAGAGTTTCTGGATATTGCATTTGAAAAGGATGCGAGCTCTTTGTGTCAGTGTGTCTGGTGATTAATATTACAGAACCACAATGACCTTTACCTGTTTCTTAGTGTATCTGTTTGTGTGTGTGTGTGTGTGTGTGTGTGTGTGTGTATATCTGTCTGTGTGTGTGTGTGTGTGTGTGTGTGTGTGTGTGTGTGTGTGTGTGTGTGTGTGTGTGTGTGTGTGTCCCACTGCTCAGTGTGTTTCCTGCAACAAGTCCTTCAAGAAGCTGTGGTCGCTGCACGAGCACATTAAGATTGTGCATGGCTACGCTGAGAAGAAGTTTGCCTGTGAAATCTGTGAGAAGAAGTTCTACACCATGGCGCATGTCCGCAAGCACATGGTTGGTAGGTGGAACTCAACTTTTCTGCTTCTGCTCTTCGTTACCACGTTATGTCCCGAAGGGTATATACACCATATCCCTCACAAGCTTCATATCCCTCCCTCATTACTGCCCTTTATTGTTATTCCTCTCTGTGATGGGCAGACCATGATTCCCTGTTTTGTTTGAACCCCACTGTTTGTAAGCACCTACTGTACACTATTAGCCCCTGTTCATGACCCCATTTGATCTCTCTTTGGGTCTTTCTCTCTCTCTCTCTCTCTCTCTCTCTCTCTCTCTCTCTCTCTCTCTCTCTCTCTCGGGGTCTCTCTCTAGCCCACACCAAGGACATGCCGTTCACCTGTGAGACGTGTGGAAAGTCATTTAAGCGCAGCATGTCTCTGAAGGTGCACTCGCTCCAGCACTCTGGAGAGAAGCCTTTCCGCTGTGAGGTGAGATACACAGTGCCACACACAGTCTGGGGAAATCCAGTCATGTCATGGAATTCGTAACAATATTAACCAGGGGAAAGTGCTTTGGATGATTTCCCTTTCCCCTCATCATCATCATCATCATCATCTTGTTTTAGTACCTCATCCTATTTACAAAGAGTACCTATTTTTGGCCTATTAAAACAGTGCTCCTCTTCCGTTTCCATGAACATACAGTACTTGGCTTTGTGTACACATTAAGATTGTGTAAATTACTCTATTCCATTTATAGAGTATGCTTTATATGATTTAATTGCAATATTTGTTCAATAAGGACAGTGTACATTTCAATCCTGTTGAAACAAAGTATTCTCTTTTCAAAATGTATTAATTTATTTGTATATTTGAATACTCTTCTTAAATATTGACTGACAACTGGTTGAGGTTTGCCTTACCCACACAAACTGAGAATTGACCCATTTTAGACATGGGCTGTTTGTTTTGTAATGCCCCAAAGTTCATTAGTATTCAACTGAGACACACTTGATTGCATACGGGTAAACTGTCACCCACATGATTATGATTCTTCTTGCGTAGTCAGAGAAAGTATGGGCTGTTCGAAGTAGTACGGTCTGTTCCATGTCAAACATTAGCAGACTGTAAATACACACGGTGTACCGAATAACTGGGGACTGAAAACAGTTTTGAATCCAACTTTATGGATTTAAACAATTTTTAATCCAACTATATGATGGATGTACTTGCACACTTGGTTTATAGTTCCGCATACTGCTTTAATCCAGAGATTTCCAGTCTTATTTTTGTCAAACATTAGCTGCTGGCACAGACACAGATCTCCAGAGGAAGCAGGTACTAGTTTGGAGCCTCTCCCAGGCCTCATTGTGGCCAACCACATGAAGGGGGAGTGGTCCGGGAGCATGGACCTGGGTGTATGGGTGGGGCTGCTCCATCGTTTCACTAACATGTGATTACATGGTTATTAAAGGGTACTAGATACCTAGCTACGACTCTCTGAGTGTTTTACTGCCGGTATAGTGGAGTCTACGGCCCAATCCCGATTCCCTTTTCTACGTCTATGGCTCGTTTTCGAGTGCCACTCGCTTTTGAGCCAAGGCCTCGGAACAGAACCGCAAGCCATAGTGGTTGAAATCGTTCCCTATGACATGGGACAACCCTTCAAGACCCTGATACGTCATCAGTAGTATCATAGAAAAGCATTGACGCTTGCGATTCATTCACAACTTAAGTTTTACGCTATCAATCGATCAAACAAGTCATCAAATAAAAAAGAACAATGCTTCATTATCAGACCATGACAGAATAACGGCGCTCTAACCTGTATGAAACCTGTGCTCCTACCCTGCCAGTCTGCACTGATATAGGACAACAGTGCAACAACTTCGCGGCTGAACTTTAGTGAAATTTCCGGCGTCATATGCCATCAAAGGGAAACATGGAAAAATGCATGAATTACAGTGAGCGCTGATTTATTTTTATGCCGTTCCGAAAAATCTGATGTGACAGGAACGCTGGAGAAACAGCCACTGTCGACTGCATTAGTCAACTACATGCTCCTTGATGAGTCTCCCGCTCTCTGTTCTCCATCAAAAATGGCACATCCATCAATAATATTACATAATAACAACTGCTCGGATGAGACTGCGGGTTGTTTTGGTTTAAGAAGTCCCGCTATACAACTATAGCGTCATATACCATTGAGGGGGGAAAATGCGATGGAACTAGGTCAAAATGCGCGCCTATCATGCACAAATCAGCCTAACGTTAGATAGATAACTTTACATTAAATATGTCTACCATCATCCGCTGTCAAACGCCACAGGTAATAATTTATTTCTAAATAAACATGATTGTACATCTCTGAAATGTGAATCGCGCACCGATGTATTTCTATGGGAAGGCTACGCTTGACGCTTCATTGGTGCAGATATGAGTGCTCCGGTGTCTTGCTTTTATAGTCTAATGTAAGTGCCCAGGTACCAGTCCTCTACTGCTAAACCCGAGCGCGCTGGACTGTGGGATGGTCTATGTTAAGCATAGGCACAGCACCTCGGCATAAGCACATTTTTTATGCTTGTTGTAAAGAAAGTCTATAATGCATTGAAATGACATTAGTAAGTGTCATATGCCATGGAAATATGTCAATATGCGCGACTGTCATGCACAAATCAGCCTGTAACATTAGACACAGCATGTTGGCATAACAGCGATTCTTTTGTTATGCTTGTTATAAAGAAAAGGTCTATAATGCATTGAAATGACATAAACCTAAGATAATAAGATGGTTATCATAATTGTTCAAATCTTTATTAATAAGTAATTACAGAAAAAGTAAATGACGACACTGGCTTCCGCATTACATAGAGCGAAACCAGATTTCTGTAGATTCTTAAATTCTCCAAACGAAGCCGTGGATAGCCCTCCCCCTACCCCTTGATGAAATATGAATTGGGACACCCTTACCCTAAACGTGAATGCGCAAAACGAAGCCATAGGGGTGAAAACGAAGCCGTAGGGGTGAATTGGGATTGGGCCGACATGTGGAACAGTGTTTTATCTGTAGTAGGGTAATTAATGGCAGTTCCGGTGTACTATGCAGTCTACATGTCTCTCCTGTCCCTACAGAACTGTGATGAGAGGTTCCAGTATAAGTATCAGCTGCGCTCTCACATGAGCATCCACATCGGACACAAGCAGTTCATGTGCCAGTGGTGCGGCAAGGACTTCAACATGAAACAGTACTTCGACGAGCACATGAAAACACACACGGGTGAGACACAGACCAGTCACATGCATTTTCAGACTGTCTCTTGCTTTTCTAATGCATGCACAGAGGAATCCACGGATAGACACAAACCAACAGTCGCAAATGTTCAAGGACTAGCTTTTTCATGAAAGCCATTGGATCCTGTTCTGTTACAGAAATGTTTTGAAACCTAACTGAGTACTCAAATGTTAGTTTGTTAGGAAGCCAGCCCTAGAAAGTCCAAAATACTTTCAGACATAAACAATACGGCCTTGACAGACTCTGGCCCTAGTCAGTCAGTCTCCATACAGTAGATACTCTAAAAAAGGAAAGAAACGGCCTAAAGACGGGTCGGGAGACCTCGCCCACTCTATGTAATTAGAGGGTGGCAAAACATAAAAGTTAAACCTCTCGTCCATTTTGACTTATAATGACTATGCAGACACATGTTACATTGCATTCCTTTAATTTTCTTCCCTACCACTTTTCTGCTCTCCAAAGCCGAACTTAGCGAAACATTCTGTCCATCTTCAGTCTACTGTGGGTGGATTCCCTGCTCTCTATTGGCCCCGATGGTTCTATTTGTAAAGTGTAATTATTTTATCCTCTCCCTCTCTTCTCCTAGCCGCCGCTGACCAATTTAGCCTTGTGTGGTGGGTGACACACCCAGTTATACCCTTTAATGGGCAGTGCGCACACTCCACACACACAACGTTTTCCATGTCCTTGGGAACTTTTACTTATAGAAGATGCAACATATTCACAAAAGGCTACTACATACAGCCTTTTTAATTTGTCTCACAAACAGTTGAGTGCAAAATAACAGCATCCGCACACTCAAACACTGTGCAAAAAATTACGTTTATTGCGAGCTTTTGGTCATAGACATTCTTCACACAAACAGTTAAACATTAAATTGTCATCATACCGTAAACTGATGGTTTCAAGGACCTTCACAAAGCATGGGGCGGGGGAATAAAAGCTGTAAAAAGCCCTTAAACATGCTGTGGATAGATGTGTGTGTGTGTGGGGGTGGTGGCAGGCCTGTTGAAAGGCTCCATCTGAGAGGGGTTAATGAGACATGCACTTCAACAGAGATCCGTTGTTCATTTCACATCTCATCTCCTTCTAAAGTGTGAACTGCCACCGCCTCCTGCTGAGTGGGTGGGTTGACAGCCAAGACCCTCACACAAGAGAAACCATTAGCATTTTCAACAGGAAAAACTGTCAGTCGCTGTTTTTTTTATGAGTGGGAAAGTTAACTTCCTCTTAGCTCCTACAGCTTTGCCAGATGGGACATTTTTTGCAACCAAGCAGATGCCCACTCTTAACAGACAGTTGATAGTGACGCACTAAAGAGTTCTGTCACTTCAATCATGGCTGTGATGTTCAATCACGCAGTCCTTGTCTTTGTTGCCCTACAGGAGAGAAGCCTTTCATCTGTGAGATCTGTGGGAAGAGCTTCACCAGCCGGCCCAACATGAAGCGCCACCGTCGCACCCACACGGGTGAGAAGCCCTACCCCTGCGACGTGTGTGGCCAACGCTTCCGCTTCTCCAACATGCTCAAGGCCCACAAGGAGAAGTGTTTCCGGGTCACCAGCCCTGTGAGCCTGCAGGCCAGCAGCCTCCCCATGCCTCTCCACCTCACTGCCAACGCCCCCTCCTCCTCCGGCCCTGGCCTCGCCCCCTCCGCCGCCACCACCTCCTCCCCCCTGGGCCTCAGCCCGTCAGGGGGTGCTCTTCTCCCACGGGGCGTGGCGGGACACACCTTCTCTCACCTGCACCTGCACTCGCCGCCCACCTCTCACCATCACCCCCACCACCACACGGCCCCACACCACCCCAGCAGCACGCCCCACCACGCCCCGCTTCACCCCCACCACCTGCCTGTGCCCCCTGTCTCCCACCTGCCCCCACCCCCAGCCCTCTTCAAGAGTGAGCCCCTCAACCACTGTGGGCATGAGGACAGCAGCTACCTGCGCCACATGGCCCCCCCAGACAAGGGCCCCGGACCCCCCCAGCACCACTGAACCTTCTGCAGACCCTGTGATCCAGGCCTGCCACACCACACCTCGCTTCCCCACCTCTCACATCCCCTCAAAGACTTATATGGACAATACGCACTCAGAGCACACATCTGTGTGTTATAAAGACACAGGCCGATACACCCTCAGTACACCCTTTTGGATAAGTGAGTGACCCATTTACGGACCCAAGTCAACGGACACACAGATTTTACATCCTCTTGCTGATATCTTTTCATGAGCTCATATTAGAAAACTGCAGAAAACTAGCAGAAACTCTTGTATTCCTAGAGGACATGTCACCATTGGTAGGATGTGAGTTTTCTTCTTGCGTGTTCATTTGTATTTGTGTACAGTATATCCTCTCCATGGAAGGCTGCTGGTGTTATTCTTCAACATGTGTATTATCCAGGTTAGTGGATTAGAACAGAGCCTTTTTTGGGGGTTATTTTAATAAACTTTGCTCTTCATATTTTACACAACGGTTGCACAGCGCAAGGTATTAGATTAAACGTAAGTCCTCTCCATGGTCTTCGCTCCTCTATACGCCTGGTGGTAACGTGGAACCCTGCGCCTTCAAGGTTGTTCTGATGAATGTTTACCGTCTCAGTTCAAACTGGGCCTCCCACTGTCCCCAGGGGCATTCTTCACAGGGTCATCCAGGGCAAGAGTCAGTGCCATAGCTCACAGTGAGGAGGGGGGGACGCTCTTTAAAGGACTTTTATCTGGATTCATTATAATATAGTAAGGTTCTGCTACAGAGATTCAAATGATGGTTTATTGGTGCTTTCCATTCCTGTACTACACATGATTCTTAATCTCTTCCGTTTTCTTCCGTGACATCACAGTGTGGGTCAGTGTTTTTCTGTGTGTTATGGTGCAGATGTGAAAAGTATACTCTGCTGCGTAACAGTTTTTTTTTGTGTGCAACAAACCTGGTGAACCTGAATGACAACTCATTCTTATATTTACACAAGGAAACACACAGATACAGATACACAAAAACCATTATGTTATCACTCTGACTAACCCTTTACTTTCATAAACTGTTAAAAGATGCTTATTTTTCAGCTTTAAGATTACTGCCACTGTGATGGGTCAGACACATGACCCAACCTGGATCTCTCTCTCTCTCTCTGTTTCTCTCGCTCACTCACTCACATGCTCTTTTCTCTCTCCTATGTCTTTTTTTCCCCTCATTCACCCTTTCTCCTACCGCTGCTGCTGAGATAATACGGGTCACTGTGTGAAAGGTCATTCGACAGTACTCATGTTCTGACCTGTTTTCACCACAATTGTTAACAGAAAACCATGTATTTTTCCCAACCAGCCTATATTCCACAGCTCTTTGTGGATCAGGACACTGTTAAGCAAAACCTTTTTTGTAATATAATGGTTTATTACCTTGGTTTCACTCATACTGTATGTGGTTCGACACACATTGGGGTTCTACACACATTGGGGTTCTCACTCACAAAGGCAAATAAGGATGAATCAGAATTTGTTGAATGTTGCCTCCATGGAATGATGGCATGGGCTAACTGTTTATCAATCAATATGTTTTCTTCTCATCTTCTTTTTTAAAATGTGCTTTTTTCCGTATTAAACTGAGGAATGGTTCTCATCTCACGCTAGAGTCTAGACATCCTGTTTAGTGCAAAGTCATAGGAACGTATAAAGCAATGGCTATGGTATTTCTATTTCTAACACATTTACATTTCTTGTATAGATATACATTTACTCAAGTTGTCGAAAGAAATCACATTTGTAAATGTAATGTTTTTGCTTGTGTGAATGTCACGCTGTCCCGTTGTATGGTGTTCTGACAGACAGGAGTGGAAAAGGCGGATTAGTAAATCTGAATGAATGTTCTCCCGTCGGATTATTGAGTGGGTTGAGCTGTCCCCTCCTTCACTCAAATCTGAGACTGTTATCAGATTGTCAATGTTGAGGAACAGCATGGAGGTGTGTGTGTGTGTGTGTGTGTAAAAAAAAAAAGTCTGGAAGCCCTTCTGTCTGTCAATAGCTGCTTTTACCTGGTCTGCACCTCATATCTGTATATTTTGGGGATACTTGAGATGAACAGTAGCAGTACCTTTAGCACGGCCCTCTACCACCACAAGTTGATGGTAATTAGTCCTTGAGTTGAGTGGTTTAACAGTGTAAAGAGGACGCCCATCTTCCCCCACTCAATTTTGAAAGCTACAGACATTTTGCCGTTGCCTTAGGGCCCCTGTATCAGAGTAACCATAATTCCCCTTCTAGTTCACTACTGTTGCTCAAAATGTTTAAGTATGTTTTAAGTCTGAGTCTTTTTGACATTTGTTTTTACTTTGGAAGCCTTTTCATTTGTGTGAATCCTCTGCACTTTACTGCTGCGTGAGTGAGGCGCAGTGAAGGGAGGGACTGACGATGGATTGTGGGAGAGAGTGAGTGATGTGTGGGGTGCAGGAGGAGGTGATTGATTTGGTGAGTGGCTGTTTTTTAAGGCAAGGAGAAGGAGGAGAATCAAGATTGTGGATAGTGTGGAAGGGACTGTGGCATAAGAAGGACATTTATTTTTGTTTGTTCATATATTTGTTTTTGTTGTCTTTTCCTGTCAAGAAATTCACTTTGGCTCTAATATGGACCCCAAAGAGCGATAGTGATGTTCCACTTTGGAGATTTTACACTAGCCCCTCCTTGCTTCATCTGAAATCCATTCTTTCTTTGGCTGAGGCGCTCATATCAAGCTCCCTCTTTGTCATGTACCATTTTCTCTTCCAATTTACTGTATGATTCTCCTCCTTTTTTCTTTGTTATATAGAATGCACTTTCTACTAAAATCCTGGCTAGTTAAAGAAAAATAACAATGTATATTCTTTAAAGATGTTTTAAACAAAAAAAAAATCAATATACTTTTTTCCCCTTTGTATTTTTAACCACTTAATGTAGCATTGCGTATTTTATTATTGTGAGTATCTGGTACAAAATTGCAGCTTTATCATGTCCTGGGTTGTCTTTTTTTTTTTTATGTTTGTTTTTGGAGGTTGGGGAGAAGTGGAAATGTTGGGCCTTTTTTGATAATGTACATTTAACAGACTCTCTGCTAACTTTCAGAAGTAAAAACGAGTAGCCATAATTATCACACATTTGTGTGGTGTCGTGTTTTCCTCTGTCAAATGCTGTGTTACTAGTAGCTTCATGTGCATTATGGTGAATATAAGCAATTCATCTGGGCAGTAATAGTATCTGTTCTGCTTATGGAAATAAAAGTCCACAGTTTCAGCCTAAGATTGCTCTTCACCTCACATTATGTGTTGCAATATTAGTTGTTGTTGTGTTTCTATAGGTTTACTATTTTACAGTGCATCATTGTTCTCGTAGCAACTACAACCAAATGATGCAGAGAAAAGGCATTATGGACATTCTCTATTTTGATCAGTAAGAAGTTTGTCCTGCCATTTTGTGCTGCATAATCAGTCCAAAGCTCATCAGGTAAAGTGACAATCACCAAGGCAGGTAAAGAAGTGGTTGAAATGGTACTCCATGTTGAGAATCAGAAGTGAATTTGTTGGATTGATTCAACTGATGTATTAGCAGCCACACAGTCACATGACACCCCCAGGGATTTGTGCCATTTTGATTACTTGGTAATGTTCTTTGATACAGCCTCCATCCGCTCAGACTTCTAATTCCTAACCCTAGAAACGCATAATACTTGTTACTCAATGTTCAGCTGCCTTGTGAACCCTTTGGCCTGCATGCTTGTTCTGTAAAAACATGTCTTCCTCTTTTCTTTGGTCTTCTTAGTTTTCCATCTCTGCGGTTGCCCCAGCCTTTCTGTTTGTCTGGTGATGCTTTAGGGTCATTTGAAAAGCTGAACTCTGTTAATCTTTGTGAGCTTTTGCAGTGGTGTGTGTGGTTGTATCAACAGTTACTGTGATACTGATCATAGCTGCATTATGAAACAGGATATCTCTCTCTCTCTCTCTCTATCTCCCTCCCGGTTACCCATTGAGCCATGAGGTAATTCCTCTATGTTCCAGGGGTGGAGGTGAATCTTTACCCTGACCTCTTGATGTGTTTCAAATAGTTCAAATACACCATGTGTAACTGGCACCAGAAACACATCAGCATAACATTTAGACCATGTGTATCTTGGTTTATTATTGGCGTTGGCTCTTGGCTTTATTATTCATTTATTTTACTGAGGAATTATTAGATATTGGCAAAAGCATGAAAGGGCTGCCCGAACACAGCTGATCTTCCGCCGGGAAAATGTGCTTTAATTACAATCGCTGCATGAACACATACTGGGGCAATCAAACTGTTTACAGGCAATTAAACACAACCACCGTACATGAATAGCTCTAGGTTTGCCCGGCGGGAAGGAAGCAGGAGTTTATATTGCCGAGACCAGAGAGCTATAGAAATGAAATGTGAACACAGACCATGCAGAGTTTGACCACGGCTGCAATCAAATCGATTTTAGACACCTCCATGTAGCTACTAGTGTGCTAAATGCTGTATATTGTCATATATTATACTGTATTGTAAAGCTAGACTGTCTCGTGTTTGCCTACATGAGATATGGGTGTTAGTGTTCATGAGAGATTAAAATAGCTTTGTAGTACTAAAAAAGGGAAGTGAAGATCAGTAGAATACAAGGGGCAGAGAAGGGGGGGGGGGGGGTGGGGTCGAGAACAACCTGGTAGAAAGGACACCCCACCCATTACTCCGTGTGTGTCTGCCTTTCTGCCTTTCTGTTTCTATGTGTTAGTAGATTTAGTAAGAATCTAATCTACTAATAGTAATAGTTATTATTCCTGAGTGCATATCAGAGCAGATCGATTCAAAGTCTTTTCCCCCATCATATTGTCAGTGCTTGATATCACTGGGTTAGTAAAAGTTCAATTAGAGAGGAGGTGAGTCACAGCATGCTATGCAGATTCACGACCTGAGAAGAGAGTGTGACTCACCACCACTGACGGTGGCAGCAGCGAGTGGGTGGTCAGGTTCGTACACTTGCACCGCAAGTGGGAGGGGGCGATAATAACACACCAGATATGTCTACACTCCCATCTGTGTTCGAAAATAGTTGGCCTCCCAAGTACTGCTAGTCATTCTGGAGCCCCTCTGGTAGAGAGACAGAAGGGAGGCTGTATCTCTGTGAGCAGGCAGATTAAGAGCGAGGGCGAGGAAGAGGCTGATAGGGCCGGCTGCTGCAGGGTCAATGTCGCTGACTTTTCACTCGCTCAGCAAGGCACCCTCCACCCCCACCAGCCACATTTTCATTCTGTAGCTGTCAGGTGTGATACAGTATATCAAAAGTGAGTACACCCTTTAGATTTTTGCAAATATTCTGTTATATCCTTTCAGGGGATAACACTATCCTACTGAAACTTTTATATAACTTAAAGTAGTCAGTGTGCTGCTTGAATAACAGTATAGATGTATTGTCCTTTGAAAATGACTCAGTACACAGCTGTTAATGTCTAAACAGCTGGCAACAAAAGTGAGTACACCCCATAGTGAACATGTCCTAATTGTGCCCAATGATGTTGTTTTCCCGCCCTGGTGTCATGTGACTCGTTCGTGTTACAAGGATTCAGGTGTAAATGATAAGCAGGGCTGTTAAATTTGGTGTTTTGGGCACAATTCTCTCTGAATGCTGGACAACATGGCACCTCATGGCAAGGAACTCTCTGAGCGGCTGAAAATGATTATTGCGCTTCACAAAGATGGCCTTGGCTATAAGAAGATTGCCAACACCCTGAAAATGAGTTGCAGCACAGTGGCTAAGATCATACAGCGGTTTTCCAGGACAGGTTCCACTCGGAACAGGCCTCGCCAGGGTTGACCAAAGAAGTTGAGTCCACATGCTCAGCGTCATATCCAGAGGTTGGTTTCCAAAAATAGACGTGCGAGTGCTTCCAGCATTGCTGCAGAGGTTGCAGAAGTGACGATGTCAGCCTGTCAGTGCCCAGACCATACGCCGCACACTGCATCAAATCGGTTTGTATGGCCGTCGCCCCAGACAGAAGCCTCTTCTGAAACCGATGCATAAGAAAGCCCGCAAACAGTTTGCTGAAGACAATGAATCCAAGAACATGAGTTACTGGAACCATGTCCTGTGGTCTGATGAGACCAAAATAAACCTATTTGGGTCAGATGGTGTCCGGCGTGTGTGGCGGCACCCTGGTGAGGAGTACCAAGACAAATGTGTTTTGCCTACAGTCAAGCATGGTGGTGGCAGCATCATGGTCTGGGGCTGCATGAGTGCTGCCGGCACTCTGGAGAGCTGCATTTCATTGAGGGACACATGAATTCCAATATATACTGTGACATCCTGCAGCAGAGCATGATCCCCTCTCTTCGGAAACTGGGCCGTAGGGCAGTTTTCCAACATGATAATGACCCTAAACACACCTCCAAGATAACAACAGCCTTGCTGAAGAAGCTGAAGGTTAAGGTGATGGACTGGCCAAGTATGTCTCCAGACCTAAACCCAATTGAGCACATGTGGGGCATCCTCAAGAGGAAGGTGGAGGAGTGCAAGGTGTCCAACATCCGTGGGCTCCGTGATGTCGTCATGGAGGAGTGGAAGAAGATTCCAGAAGCAACCTGTACAGCTCTGGTGAATTCCATGCCCAGGAGGGTTAAAGCAGTGCTAGATAACAATGGTGGTCACACAAAATATTGACACTTTGGGCACAATTTAGACATGTTCACTATGGGGTGTACTCACTTTTGTTGCCAACTGTTTAGACATTAACAGCTGTGTACTGAGTAGTTTTCAATGGACAATAAATCTATACTGTTATTCAAGCAGCACACTGACTACTTTAAGTTATATCAAAGTTTCATTAAGATAGTGTTATCCCCTGAAAGGATATGACAGAATATGTGCAAAAATCTAAAGGGTGTACTCACTTTTGAGATATACTGTATATATATATATATATATATATATCTTACTTACTTACTATATAGTTAGTTATACATACCATTTAGCTGACGCTTTTATCCAAAGGGACACATTGCAGTGTATACATTTTCCAGTATGGTCCCAGCAGGACCAGCATGTTCATAAAGGAATGTGTATTAAATACCCTCACAATTATAATTTGTAGAAAGACTGGATAGAGCAATAGACCAACATGACAGTAGACCAAAGCAGCTATCCATCTATCTTCAGTCCAGACCTACTGTGGGATCTCCGTTAGGGGCGGGCGCCAGTGCGCGAGATGTACCGGCGATGCTGACGTCACAGAATGCTCAGTGAGCTTTTTTTTTTTTTACAGCCCATAAAGAGACCCGAAAGTGTCCCGTTCCCCGAGGATCGGACCCAGACGGAACCAGCGAACGGTCAAGTTCACGGAAAAAAATCAAGGCTGAACAAAGTGCAATATGCCGGTGACCAGCTAAAGAAAATAGCCAATTCAGGACATATAGCGCGCGGGATACCAGTGCTGTGGATATTTTTCTTCTTATTGGTGATTTTATTTTTATTTTTTGTTTTTTTGTTATGTTTACGCTGCAGATAAGTGAAAGACATTTGTCATGCACATTATTGTTCATTCACGTTATTGCCATTCTGTACAGTAGTAGTAGCCTAACAGGGTTGACGCCAAGGGGACCCTGTTTGTTGTTGTGAATTATTGATTAGGGGTTTCCTGTGCATATCTGAATCCTCCTCTTCACCTTACAGATTCCACGCACTGGTTGGTATTGGTCAAAACTCTTTGCTGACACCACGGAATATTGAAGGTCAGTAGGCTACAGCACTGAATGTACAGAAATGTTCTATCCACACTTGCATTCTTCAGTGTATTTAATATCAAATCATTTTGGAGTGGACTCATTTTCACTTGTCTTACTTGGTTTCTCCCCCCCGCAAATTCTAGCAGGTTTAAGGCATCACAGGAATCTATTCATTTAACAGTGTTGGTGGTGGTGATGTGTCTCAATTCCATGTAACAGTTGCCTAATAAACTGTATGATGTAACTTTTCTCCCCAGAAGCCCTTTATATTCCCTCACATTATCCTTCTTTTGGTTTCTTGGGTAGTAGTGTGGTGGTTTTGGCTTCAAGTGACCTTAGGTTCGCTGGGCAGACCACATATATGCTATGCCACCTACTAAAGGATTGTGACAATGAATCATATACTTTTTCTTAATCCACTCTCTCATTGTAACACACGTTTTTTAATCTCCCTCCTGCTTTTGCCTAGTTTTTGTTAAAAGTACAAAACAGTACTCGTTGGCATATGACTTATGCAGTGCTTTTGTTCTTTTGTGGTTCTATTTTATACCAGCATCTTCATAATCCAGATGATCTAAACAGTGATCTTCTGTTTGTTTTACCCTCTTTTTTTGTATTAGTAGTCAGAGACAGTATATATTATGACAGGAAGGATGGGTGAGAGAGAGAAGGGATGACAAGCAGGACATGTCGCAGACAGAATCGAACTGGGAAGCCTGCGGTTACATGGTCAACGCTTAACCCACTAAGCCCCATGTTTTACCCTCTTATCTGTAATTTTTATTCAGCTTCCATCACTGTTCTCCTCCCTGTTCTTTCATACACTAAAACTTCCCAGAAACAGAACAAGAGAAGAATTTCTGTTGCCCCCCCCCCCCCCCCCCAGCGACAGTAAGAGCTGTACTCTGTTCAACTGCTGTTTTATCCTGCCCCTTTCTCAGGCGAGGAGGAACCACCACGGTCCAGACACTCAGCTAACATGGCTTCCCACTCAGGACACTTCCCCAATGACAAGCGCTTCCTCATCTTCTTTGACTTTGACGAGACCATCGTGGACGAGAGCAGTGACGATGTGGTGGTGCAGGCGGCCCCAGGGCAGCACCTCCCTGGTTGGCTGAAGGACACCTACCGGCCCGGCCACTACAACGAGTACATGCAGCGTGTGCTAGCCTACCTTGCAGAGCAGGGTGTCAATGAGAGCGCCATCCGCTCCGTCATTGAGAAGATCCCTGCCTCCCCTGGCATGCTGACCCTCTTCCAGTTCCTGCGTACCCGCCCCCAGCAGGACTTTGAGATGGTGCTGGTGTCTGATGCCAACACGTTCTTCATCGAGTCCTGGCTCCGTCGCGTGGGAGCCCGCCAGCTCTTCGTCAAGATCTTCGCCAACCCTGCCACCTTCAACAAGGATGGGCGACTACTGCTGCGCCCCTTCCACTCCCATGGGTGCGGGCGCTGCCCAGAGAACATGTGTAAGCAGGTGGTAGTCAGGGACTATGTTTTGCGCAGGACGAAGGAGCGGGGTCGGCCATTCCAGAGGGTGTTCTACGTGGGTGATGGTGCCAACGACTTCTGCCCGGCACTGATCCTTGGCCCCAGGGATGTGGCGTTCCCCCGTCGGGACTACCCCATGCACAAGTTGGTCACTGAGATCCATGAGGCCAAGCCAGGGGAGTTCAAGGCTGTCACTGTGCCATGGGCCAGTGGGGAGGATGTGGTGGAGCGACTCAGGAAGCTGGCAGAGGAAAAATGAAGCTAGGGGGATGGGGACTATCACCTGATAACATAGACCCACTGACACTCACATACACACTCAAACATCCATAGACACACACTGAGTCACAACTCAAATACAATAACTGATAGACATACACTTGAAAGCAGGTAATAAACAGACCACAAAACAAAAAACAACCTCAGCTCAAACAGGCCTTTGTTTTGATACAACAGTGAACGTTATCCACTCTGTCCTCAAACTCTGGTCTAAAGTTCAGTCAAAGACAAAAGCTCAACAAAGACACAAAATATGTCAATGATTATAGACCTATTCTGACCTATTTTGATATCCATCTACTCAAGGCAGTTTTGACACAAACAGACATAGATCATTGAAGGAATAGGTCATTCTTGAGGTGTCTCAAGGCTTAATTGAGTGCTGATGTACTTATTACTCAACTCTATTGTTGACACTGAGCTTTTGTTCTTTATTAACAGCCAAACTAGGTCTGTAGTCCAGTCCTTGTTCATTATTGCCTTGATCTCTGGGTATTAAAGCCCCCTTGTCCTAATAATATGGCCAGTTTACAGGGTGGCTATTTCAGCATTATTTGTAATAATAATCTTAGTATTCAACATTATTCCTTAGTAATTGTATTTACTTAAGTGCTCTTAGTAAAATGAAATGAGAAGATATGGGGAAGATGGCATATGTATGGTAACAGTGCCATCTGCTGACAGATTTATAGATTGCACCTGATAGTTTGGAGGATGGTTGAATACAGTTTCAGGGTTTTAATAAATACAGTAAGATATGAAAATATGAAATTGTTTTGATAATAGAGATGCTATAGTGTCAATGTGTTATTAGAGTAGTACATGCATGTCTTATTATTATTATGTTTTTGTTTGTCTTTTGTATATTTTAATGGATATACAGTGTATTATGTACTTGAAAATGATTCTTGACACCAGCAGGAATAAAGCCATCAATTAAAAACAAAATGTATGTTGTATATTTTGTATATTAAGCGTGGTCTCAACCCATGTGTGCAGCATGACTGATACAAAAACTAGATCTGAGAACAGTTTTATTTGAATAAAGCAGCCAACATTTCAACACAAAGCTTAGCGGCAATCTGTGATATACAACAGCAAATCTGTCACCCCACCACTTCTTTTGGTAAACATAATGAGGGATGGGGCTGGAGAAATGTATCCCCTCTCAAATTCATAGACTGAGCTATGGAGGTAAGGACTTATGATGAGAAGACCACTGAAATAAGCTCATGAGGCATTTATAAGTTATATTCTTCAAGAATCATTGGCTATATACCATTACTTTAGACGTAAAGAATGTATGTATTGATCCCAGATCAGTGCCATACACTCTATATCCGTCCACCACCCCAATGCCAACATTCCCCTCCTGAACCCTGACACATTTACATCAGTAAGGAATATTACCTGCATCAGGTGTAGTGCTGAGGCACAAATATGTACATTTCAAGCCTGCAAACTGCGACACTTTAAATGAATGTGCAATAACACTATGTGCAATATGACAACCCTAGTCGTCTATCTGTACAGTATAGTATAGTGGATAGTGTACATAGCCTTTATTTATGTAAACCAGCTCCTTCCCTTCTTGTGTTTTTTTTAGTTTTTTTTCTTTCCTAACACCAGGGGAGCCACCCCTCCTAAATTTCGTTGTTTGGTACCTGTACTATAGCAATGACAATAAAGACCATTCATTCATTCATTCATTCATTCATTCATTCATTCATTCATTCATTCATATGAAGGTGAGGTCCAAATGGAAATTAAAATGCAAGCCAATGTCTGCTGGGTTTAAATCTACAGTAGGCGACAAGCATGCACCATTATCTGGAACCCGAGTGAGAATGTTTTCATGCCAGCCTTTGACCTTCCAGTTTTATCTATGGGTTATTATTATATTATCAATGGTATATGGATTAAGAAAACGCTACATGGTAAAACAAGAAAGACAGTAGCAGATTTCGTACCCAGAGCTACTGGTAATGGTCCAGTCCTCAGCATAGCTAAACTCTATGCTTGTGCCAACACAGTTTGGATCACTGGGGGAAGCAAAATAAACATTTTAAAGTATTTTATAACTTTGACTTTGATTTAAAGTTATAATAATACTCATTCGATATCACGAACAGCTAGAAAGAAAATCAACTACTGTACTGGTATTATATCCTATATGTTTTATTGTTTTCTCATTTTAATTAATGACATTGTCATTAATGAATGCCATTCATTCTTTGAAGACAATAACAAGCTTAGTTCAACTGCCTTACCACATCAAACCCAAAATACAAGCTTGCTTTACTCCATTGTTTGTAAACCATACAATTGTAAACAAACACTAGAAACATACATAGAAAATAGAATCGAAAATAATAAATACAAATATCTATATAGTGTGCGCATGCGTAGAAATGAGTTGTTCATTGAGTTCCTAGACATCTGCCTGAATATCTTCTGTCCCATGTTAGCAAAGAACATGTTCATTAGCAGTACCTGTTTTTTTTGTTTTACAATTTTAAAAATCTACTTTTAATCAATCATGCAAAGATTCGTATTCTTCTTTAATGTTTAATGTTACAAAATACCAAATAGGATGCATTCTGTAAGGCAATATGGAGGTAGACTAAAACCACTCTCCGACTACGTACGTCGTATGCGCGGAAGGGGTCCTACATGTGCATGGTTAGGAAAGAAGGGCTAATATCACTGTGAACAATCCTAGAAAATACCGACAATTCTAAAACTACCGCTATTTGTACTCGCACAGGTACGTGTGTTTCTGTTGCTCACTTCTCGAAAGCATCTCGAAAATATATTGGAAAAAATCAATAGCAACGTAGCTCAGACGTTTTGCTTGTGGGATGTCATTCATCTGAGCCTCGCTACTGCTAGCTACGTTCTAGCCTGCTAGCAGTCAGCTAAGAACTACAACTTAAGATTGCTCCTTTGATCGCGAAATGCTCAAACCCTGAGGTCTTTTCAATGTGTTCTGCGTTGTTTTTCAAGTGCATGTTTGATATCTAAACCTATATTTACCAAATGCCCGCCTTGTGCACCACCGTTCAACCGGAAAGCTCCGGTACATGGGCAACATGCATGAGTGCGCGCGCGTTATTACTGTATTACAGAAAGCTGATGGTCATACATCATATTTACCCTCACTTACTTTTCACAGAATCATGGAGACGGATCTCTATGACGAGTTCGGGAACTATATTGGTCCTGAACTAGACTCTGATGAGGACGATGAACAGGAGGCAGATGACAGAGATGTGGATGAGGTATGTTATTCTGGCATATTACATCAATGTCGGCAAGTTAACTGAGTACTGTAGTTACAGTACAGTGCCAAATCAGATATATATATTAGATGACAATTGAGATTGCGTCTGTGATGTCTGACATGACATGTTTGTCTTCCCCCCCCTCTCTCTCTCTCTCTCTGAAGGCTGATGAGGAAGAGGATGAGGAGCCTGCTGATGATGATGAAGTTGTGCCAGGGATGGAGGTGGTCCTGCACGAGGATAAAAAGTACTATCCAACAGCAGAGGAAGTGTATGGGCCAGAGGTAGAAACTTTGGTCCAAGAAGAAGATGCCCAGCCACTCACAGGTCAGAGACAGTACTACACACACCTTTTATCTTACCGCACACTGATAAATTCACCCACGCTGCCATGCACATGTTTTAGTGCCGATAGATAAGATGTCAAATACAATTAACACCAGATTATTTCCTCTCTATCCTCATCAGAGCCCATCATCAAACCTGTGAAGAATAAGCAGTTCACCCTGATGGAGCAAGAGCTGCCTGCAACTGTGTATGACATGGAGTGAGTAACCAACCTCTCGACTCCCCAGGAAGACTTAAGCATAGATACTATGTACTTGAATTGCATCATACTATAGAGGTGTGTGTGTGTGTGTGTGTGTGTGTGTGTGTGTGTGTGTGTGTGTGTTTGAGAGAGAGAGAGAGTGTATTCGAGCACACAAACGCACTGTTCTAACTTCTCTACCCCTCCTCCTCTATGCAGGTTCCTGGCTGATCTGATGGACAGTCCTGAGCTGATCCGTAACATCACCCTGTGTGGCCACCTGCATCATGGCAAGGTTAGACACTTGAGCATTGGAGCTGCACCTGGGCCAGACCTGACCAACCCACCAGGTGTCCACTAGTCTTATGGTGATTTTAATGAATTTGTTTGTCTTCTACAGACGTGTTTTGTGGACTGCCTGATTGAACAGACACACCCAGAGATCCGGAAGAGAGACGACAGCGACGTGAGTGCTTGCTGTCGCTTGACTGCCCTTCCATCAGTTTTCCTGTTGATTTCATCTTAGCCCAAATGAGCCCTTGACTCACTGGATATTCTTTACTTTCTTGTTTGGATGGCATCGCTATACAGCCCGTCGACCACTACAAATACTTAGGCATTTGGCTTGACTCTCACCTCAACTTCAAACATCATGTTGATCTTCTCGCCATAAAGCTTAAGCGTACAGTGGGCTTCCTGTATAGATTTAAATCTTGCTTTTCCTTGGCTTCCAGAAAACGTCTTGTCTCCGCCCTTTTCCTTTCACAATTGGATTATGGTGATACAGTATATAGGTTTGCTTCTCTGTCCACTTTATCCAAGCTAGACCCCCTGTATCATTCGGTTCTAAGATACATCACCAATAGTGCCTTCAGGACCCATCACTGTACACTGTATAGTCTGGTTGGATGGCCATCTCTTTTTGTCAGAAGGCTCCAACACTGGTACACTCTTGTGTTTAAAATCATCTCTGGCTTCTTACCGAATTATCTGGGCCTGAAGTTCATCCCTATACCGAGTGGCTCGGGTCTCAGGTCTCGTAGATGGCTACAATACAAGGTGCCACTTATCATGAACAATGTTGGAAGGGCAAGCTTGTCTTATTATGGCCCTTGGTCTTGGAATGACCTACAGACTACTTTTAAATTAGAGGCCCTTATTTCCATAAGTATCTTCAAGCGTAGATTAAAGGATGTGGTCACCGCTCGCTGTACCTGCTTTGGTTAGACTTCTCAATGTTTTAATCACCTTGTAAATACCCCTACCATTGTTTGTCTATTGTATTGTTGCCACTGTCTTATGTCCTGTCTTGTTATCTGAACTGTTTTTTAAGCTACTATTTTGACCCTGTCTTGGCCAGGTCTCTCTTGTAAAAGAGGTTTTAATCTCAATGTGACTTCCTGGTAAAATAATGGTAAAATATATGTTTCAGCTCCGTTACACAGATATTCTCTTCACCGAACAGGAGGTGAGTGTACTTTTTGTTTTCTCTTTTTGTTTATGATCGATGGTGTTGATTTGGTGCCGCATGCTGACTGATAGTCTTGTATGGTCATATGGTAGTACATCTGGTTATGCTGATGATGTGCCTTTCCACAGAGAGGGGTCGGTATTAAGAGCACTCCTGTCACTATGGTGCTTCCAGACTCCAGAGGGAAATCCTACCTTTTCAATATCATGGACACACCAGGTATATACGGGAGACCAAGAGGAGTTGGTGGATACTATTGACTGACAGCAACACTGCATGTTGTGTCGGGTTGACTGTTGTAGAATGGTGGATAGTAAATGTCATTCCTCTGTCGTTTTTGCAGGCCACGTCAACTTCTCTGATGAGGTCACGTCAGGGATCCGAATATCAGACGGCATTGTGCTCTTCATTGATGCAGCTGAAGGAGTGAGTCCCCTTCCTTTTAGGTTGTTCTCTATCAGTCCCAGTCTTAAATTCCCTCTTTCTTTCACCTTCACGCAGGAAGAACAACGGACGGCGCAGGCGCCAGACCAGACTAGATGATCGTGGAGTGAAGATATTATTACAGCGTACACGATGCGACGGATGATCGACAGGCGTGTTCGCTTTAATAATATCTTCACTCCACGATCATCTAGTCTGGTCTGGCGCCTGCGCCGTCTGTTGTTCTTCCTGCACACCGGTAAACATATCCAGGATCCAGCAGCGTCGTCGGGCTCACGCAAACAAACCCGGCAAATGTTTTACTTGCTCCGGGCAAGCGGGCAAGCGTTATTGTCGAACCCTGCCCATGTCTTGATTCACCCTTCCTCCCCTAACCCCGGCATCTGTTTGTGTCTGTGTAGGTGATGTTGAACACTGAGCGTCTGATCAAGCATGCGGTCCAGGAGCGCCTGGCAATCACCATCTGCATCAACAAGGTGGACCGTCTCATAGTAGAGCTCAAGCTGCCCCCTACAGATGCCTACTACAAACTGCGCCACATCGTGGACGAGGTCAACGCCATGCTCAGGTAATAATTAGGGATGCTCCGATCTGGATTTTTGGGGCCGATACCGATCACCGATTTTTTTTCCTCAAGATCAACCGATACCGATTTTTTTTTAAATACATAACTGTAGGCCTACTGACTGGATAGCCTACATATTTTTTGCTTTTTAGACAAAAGTTTTGATCCATTAGGCACCAAGCAAACGCAGACCCATTTTTATGGCATAGTAAAGGTCTGGCCTATCACCCAGTTAGGGCCTGAAGCCCAAGTCAGTCGATATGGCTGTATAAAAGACATCATAAACGTGGCCTTCATGGTTTACATACTGTTACGTCCTCCTATGTTTTCTGTTCAGTTATCTGTCTTCCCCAGAAAAAAAAAAAAAAAAAAGATCGGTTTTTGCGATCGGCCATTTTTGCCGATCACCGATCGAGTCATTTGGAGTGAAATCGGCCGATTTAAATCGGTGGCCGATAAATCGGAGCATCCCTAATAATGGGGAGGCACAGCGGGAGGCTGCAGGAGGTAGAAGCCGGTTTGATGCCATCCCTCATTCCATTCCTTGCACTACAACGAGCCTGTCCTGTAATGATGTCAGATGACTAACTATGGTTATCCGTATCGGGCAGACATTTGCAAAGAGTAGCAAGCAGATTGCATGTGCTCCGTCACAGAAGTCATTTGACTCTTATCCAAAACCAACCACTGGTATTGAGAATAGACCCGCTTGAAGTCGGATGCTGTGTGGCCTTGTCGTGGTAACATTACGGCCTCTCTCCCCCTCAGCACCTACTCTACAGATGAGAACCTGGTGGTGTCTCCCCTCCTGGGGAACGTGTGTTTCGCCAGCTCCATGTTCAGCATCTGCTTCACCCTGGGCTCCTTTGCCAAGATCTACTCTGATACCCATGGTGAGAGTGCCACCGACACATGTACACACACACCGTCCTCCACACCTAGCATGAGCAGTATGTGTAAACGCATAGCTGACAGGACTTGGGATGGGAATCGAGAACTGGAAGAATCAAACGGATAAACAGAATCGATAATGGAATCGGTATCAATAACATCTTATCAATTCCCATCCCTAGACAGGACCAGGGCCTTTGTGTTTCTGGCCAAACATGTTTGTTTGTTTCAACCCCAGACTTAACCATTCCCCCCTCTGTGTTTCAGGTGACATCAACTACAATGAGTTCGCCAAGAGGCTCTGGGGAGACATTTACTTCAACCCCAAAACGTGCGGCACTTATTGTTGTATTCATGTCATTTAGACTCATATTTAACTCTATGACTTGGTGATAACCCCAATGTTGTTTTTTCCCCACATCTTGCTGTCCCTCCACAGGCGTAAGTTCACAAAGAAAGCCCCCACCAGTAACTCTCAGCGCAGCTTTGTGGAGTTTGTGCTGGAGCCCCTCTACAAGATCCTCTCCCAGGTGAGACCTCCTAAAGGTTAACTCTGCCATCTCAAACATTCTATACACACAGTCACACACACACACACACACACACACACACACACAGAGTTAACACACGTATCTAGACACATACCCCCTTTAAAACACACACTGTGATAATGACTAACCTCTGTACTATGTCTGGTCCCTCCCCCCTTTTCTCTCCTAGGTGGTGGGAGATTGTGACACCTCTCTCCCTCGGGTGCTGGATGAGTTGGGGATCCACCTGACCAAAGAGGAGCTCAAGCTCAACATCAGACCCCTGCTGCGGTTGGTCTGTAACCGCTTCTTTGGAGAGTTCACCGGTACGCCCTGGCCTCCCTCCACCACAGCTTTCTGACACGTCTCTAACGACCACTGTTCATGATGCTTTCCTACCAGAGGCCATCACAGCACCAACTTCTGTTGTGGCCCACGGTTCTCATTATAGCTGTTACTGCGCATGTTGTATGCTGAGCACGATTATTATGCTCTGTCGCTACTTAGTTCTGCTATTACTGAGAGTGCCGTGGGCATCGTGTCCACTTATTGCTTAGGATTATCTGTGTATAATTAAGGGCAAATGTCATGTGTCTGGTCAATGTGACGAGCATAGTAATCTGAAGCTGCGCATGAACTTCGCCTTGCAGGCTTTGTGGACATGTGCGTGCACCACATCCCTTCGCCACAAGGGGGTGCCAAGAACAAGATAGAACACAGTTACACAGGAGGGCTGGACTCTGACCTGGGGGAGGCCATGGCGGAATGCGACCCTGACGTGAGTACGACGGAACGGGACAGACTGACTCTGGCTGATGGGCCGGAGGGTGACGGACACGGTGGTTGGCTCCTAATTGGTGGAATGTGTTTCTCAAGTCTTAATCAATACCGTCATTGTAACTGGAACGGCAATTAAGCAAGCAGGCGATTGGAATTGACTGGAGGTGAAGTGAAATGCTGAAAGTCCCAATAGGTTGCAGCCAGGAAAATGAACAGCATTGATCAACATTTTCCAAGTGCCCTTTTAAATCTTGTGGCTATAACGTTTTTTTTCTCCCCCCCCCCCCCCCCCCCCCACTTCCTTCTCTGTCCCCCCAGGGCCCTCTGATGTGCCACACCACTAAGATGTACAGCACAGAGGACGGGGTCCAGTTCCACGCGTTCGGCCGGGTGCTGAGTGGGACCATCCAGGCGGGCCAGCCCGTCAAGGTGCTGGGGGAGAACTACACCCTGGAGGACGAGGAGGACTCCCAGGTCTGCACTGTGGGACGCCTCTGGATCAACGTGGCCAGGTAAGAGGACCGGCTGCCGTGATGTCACCCTGAGGACTCTGGCCTTTTTAGACTTGATTTGATTTATTAGGATCCCCATTCGCTGATACAAAGCGTCAGCTACTCTTCCTGGGGTCCACACAAAACATATACAAGAAACCATCATAAAAACATATAACAAGAAGAATGAAATCACAGAACATATAACAAAGGCAAAAAATAATTCAACATACATAACAACAGATACGGTAATCTTTTTAAATATATAAATACGAACAAAATATATAATAATACTTTTTTTTTAATTAAAGAAGTGATGCTTTCACCCTCTCATCAACTTTAAGCCAGGTCGGTCATGCATGACGTTTATGTTTCTTCGCATTGTACACTGCAGGGCAAGCCGACAGACCACCGGGCAGTAATCTAATTGCGATAATACTAGGGTCTGTAGGACATGTTTGGTTAGATGTGGTGTTAAAAAAGAAGAGCATCTCTTGACTATACATATGTTGCTTCCCATCTTTTGCACAATTGAGTCTATATGTCTTGACCATGTTAGTTTACAGTCCAAAGTTACACCAAGAAACTTTGTTTCCTGTACTGCATTGTTCATTGCCAAATTCAGCTGTGGTTTATTTCTTAAGGAATATTTTGATCCAAATACAATGCTCTTAGTCTTAGATATGTTCATGACAAGTTTGAATAGGGTGGACCGAGTTGAGTTGTCTTGTTATCTATCTATCTCTCCATTCATTGACCAAACCACCTTCTCTGAACCACAGGTACCAGATTGAGGTGAACCGGGTGCCTGCTGGTAACTGGGTTCTCATTGAGGGCTGTGACCAGCACATAGTCAAGACAGCCACCATCACAGAGCCCAGGGGGAATGAGGAGGTATGTGTGCATGCGTGTGCGTCTCGTGTGTGTGTGGAAAAAAAAAAAACTTCCCCCAGTGGTCATCTAGTCTGACCGTGTCAATACATTTACTAGAATGAAGAGTGGTTTGTAATTGTTCTAAACTCTTGTCCCAGGCCCAGATTTTCAGACCGCTCAAGTTCAACACGGCGTCTGTCATCAAGATCGCCGTGGAGCCCGTGAACCCCTCCGAGCTGCCCAAGATGTTGGACGGACTGAGGAAGGTCAACAAGAGCTACCCCTCCCTCACCACCAAGGTACCCACATCCACTCCTGCAACACCGCTGCGGAGGGACTAAGATACCCACAGCACTGCCACTGATGATGGTGGGAGAATATTGACCCTGTGTGTGTGTGTGTGTGTGTGTGTGTGTGTGTGTGTGTGTGTGTGTGTGTGTGTGTGTGTCTCTCTCTCTTTCTCAGGTGGAAGAGTCTGGAGAACACGTCATCCTGGGCACTGGAGAGCTCTACCTGGACTGTGTTATGCACGACCTGCGCAAGATGTACTCTGAGATCGACATCAAGGTCAGCTTCGCATTCCCTGCTCTTCCTTCTATCAGCACATTGTAACAATATATCCTATGTCTTGACTGACCTGTTAACATGTCCCTTTCTGCATTGTCTTCCCTGTTTTGACATGGGAGCTGTATTCAAACTTTTCTCTCTTTCCCCTTCTTCCCCTGAACCCCCCCACCACCTCTATCTCAGGTGGCTGACCCCGTTGTGACCTTCTGCGAAACAGTCGTAGAGACGTCATCACTCAAGTGCTTCGCAGAGACGCCAAACAAAAAGTGAGCGGTAACCATGGCCTCAAGCCCCTGCCTCTACTCATCCTAACCAGCTAGCATTAACCGTTAAGGAGTATGTGGGTCTGTGTCTCATGGTGAGACGTGATATTAGTGTGCTGTGCCTAAGACCGTATGATCTGTGAGATGATTGCTCTGGCTTTTTGATGATTTTGACATTTGTGTGGTTTGACTGACAGGAATAAGATCACAATGATTGCAGAGCCTCTGGAGAAGGGTCTGGCTGAGGACATTGAGAACGAGGTGGTCCAGATCTCGTGGAACAGGTACACAGCCCCACCACACACACACACACACACACACACACACACACACACACACACACATTATGACTCATACCCACCATGAACATGCGCCACTGTTCGACACCCCTGTTTCCAACACATCACGGTTAGTGACACCCCCGTCACTAACTGTATCATACCTGTTATTCACTCACTCTAACACACCTGCTGACCACTTATTCATGTAAACAGGTCATTGGCTACAGGCCGTCTTTTTACCTGTCGTCAACAAATCACCTGCCATTTGCAGGACACCTGCCACGACCATACCTGGAGGCCCACCTTCCTAGCCACAGCTGGGGCTCTGCGTGTGTGTGTGTGTGTGTGCATGTGAGAGAGAGAGAGAGAGAGAGAGAGAGAGAGAGAGAGAGAGAGGGAGGGAGAGAGGGAGGGAGAGAGCGTGTGGCCGAAAGAGAGCGTGTGTGAGACAATGTCATGCCTGCTGTGTTTTTCTCATCTGTGCCCCCCCCCCCCATCTGGGCCTGGCATGGCCAACATGTGCAGCGATGTTAGAGCAGTTGACATACTTAACACACCATTAACCAAACCCTTGCCCTCTGTTGTTTCTCTTCCTGTTTCGGCCCCCCTGCCCCTCCCCCATCCATTACCCACCACCACCCTGTTCCCCCTCATTACAGGAAGAAGCTGGGAGAGTTCTTCCAGACCAAGTATGACTGGGATCTGCTGGCTGCCAGGTCTATCTGGGCCTTTGGGCCTGACACTACGGGGCCCAACATCCTGGTAGATGACACACTGCCTTCTGAGGTGAGCTAATTGCTCCTTGGCTGGGCCTGTCTGGAGTGTGTGTGTCTGTCTGTCTCTCTCTCTCTCTCTCTCTCTCTCTCTCTCTCTCTCTCTCTCTCTCTCAGTGTTTGAATAAGACCACTATACTTTCTTTTATTTATTTTTTGTTTCTTTTTATTATTACTACTCGATCTTTTCAGTTTGTAAAGCGTCTTTGAGTGTCTAGAAAAGCGCTATATAAGTCTAATGTATTATTAGTAGTAGTAGTATGATCTGGGAGAGGTGTGAAGAGGTGTTGATAGAGGTCTGACCCCTTTGGCCTGCGGTTGGCTCTGACGGGAGTGTGACACGTGGTGGTACTAGGAGAAGTGTTGTACTACATGTGTGTGTGTGTGTGTGTGTGTAGGTGGACAAAGCTCTCCTGGGTTCAGTGAAGGACAGCATCGTTCAAGGCTTCCAGTGGGGCACCAGAGAGGGGCCTCTGTGTGATGAGCGTGAGTGTCCATTTCTTCACCTCTCATGTATACACACTTCTCACAGTTATTAAACAACCGCTACTCCCTCCACCCTGCTCTCATTTCCACGCAAATGCACACTCTTTCACACACACACATGCACACTCTCTCACAACACCCACGCACTCACTCTCTCTCTCAGACACACTCAAACACTCACTTGCACATTTACACACACACACACACACACGCTCTCACCAAGAGTTATTAAATAACCCTTGCTCCCTCCTCAGCTATCCGAAACGTCAAGTTTAAGATCCTGGATGCGGTCATTGCTCAGGAGCCGCTGCACCGAGGAGGAGGCCAAGTCATCCCCACCGCCAGAAGAGTAGTGTACTCCGCCTTCCTCATGGTGAGTCCACCCCCCCCTCTTTCTTTCTTTCTATTCCCACCATCCCTTTAATGACCTCACTCCGTTTCTTTTCCTCCTCACCGTCTCTCGTATTCCATTACCTTGATTACAATGGAGGGTTCTGCTGACGTGCCTCTCTCTTTTAATTGTGGTGATCACGTTTTCCCATTCTCCTCATTTCTCTTTGCGTTCCGTCTCGTTCTCTCTCCCCCCCCCCCCCCCACACATTTTTTATTGTCCACGACCTTTCCCCCCCCTCCCCCCGATTTACCCGTCTGGCTCTCTCTTCCCGACTTTAATCTTTCATTTGCTGACTACCTCTTCTACAAACCCCCCCCCTACCCCCCTGCCTCTCTCTCTGTCCCTCTCTCCTGGTTCTGTGAACATATTCCCCTCCCCCCAGGCTACCCCGAGGCTGATGGAGCCGTATTACTTTGTGGAGGTGCAGGCCCCGGCTGACTGTGTGTCTGCTGTGTACACAGTACTGGCTCGTCGCAGGTCAGTCTAACATAACACCCCCCCACCCCCCCCCAGAAGTTGACCCGAACATATCTGTTTGATGAATGAGGTAGTGGAAATGTGTTTTCAATTGGATATTCTGTGTTGTGAAACAGAGGCCATGTGACTCAGGACGCCCCCATCCCCGGATCACCTCTCTACACCATCAAGGCCTTCATCCCAGCCATCGACTCGTTTGGCTTTGAGACAGATCTGCGCACGCACACACAGGGACAGGCTTTCTCCCTGTCTGTGTTCCATCACTGGCAGGTAAGATTATAGACACACACACACACACACACACACACACACACACACACAGGCATGTGTGCCCTCTTTATGTCCATCACCCGCACATTTACGCACACACACACACACACACACACACAATCATGCCAGCTGACATGGCACGAGTCACGAACCTCGTGCTCATGCCTTCCACTCTGACTTAATTGCTTTTGATGCTGAGAAGCAGGGTATTGAGTCAGCAACTTTTATGTACAGTAGGGTAGTCTCTCTGTCTATTTCCCCTTTGATTGACGTGTGTGTGTCTGTGTGTCTGTGTGTCTGTGTGACTGCGCGTGTGTGCGTCTCACTCTTTAGCGATGTCAGGCTAAATTAGTTAGCTCTCCTCACTCACTCATTTGCCCCAACCTGCCGCTCTTCAGTACTGAGTGGCAGGGTTCTGGTATTAGTATTGGTGTGTAAAATGTCTGATGTACAATCACTGTGGCGTGAGAGCCGGTTAGTGGCCAGTCTCCATCTGCTGTTGATTGGGCTTCAGTCGCTCCATTGATTTTTCTCCTTTTTTAATCCCCACCTGAGGCCATGGGGTTTGGTACCACAATCCCGGGGGGGCTGTGCAGGGTTGGCCACTTAAAAGATCATGGCTGAGCCCACCCTCTTTCTGACCTAAGAGATCCCAGCACTCTTTAAGTAACTCTCCTTCCTTTCCCCTCCCTTTATCACACCCGTGTCATGCACCCATGGTTTAGAGTGAGGTCGTTTTGGAGATAATGGTTTTAAGTAATAATTGTAATTGCCCATTCTACTCAAAACTAGATGTGCTAATCTTGCCATGACGAAGAGAGGGAGTAACAGACACAGAGGAGGAGGGTGTGTGCTAATATTCCTTTTTCCCCTCCCCTTCCATCTGCTCTCTTCACTTCTTTTCCTCCTGCCTCCTCCTCCAGATTGTGCCCGGCGACCCCCTAGACAAGAGCATAGTGATCAGACCTCTGGAGCCCCAGCCCGCCCCTCACCTGGCCAGAGAGTTCATGATCAAGACCCGCAGGCGCAAGGTGAGATGATGTGATGTATCTTGTGTTTAGCATGTTTAGCATTGTGTTTTGAAGAGATGTGACAAACCCCCCCCCCCACCCACCCGTCATTGAACAAACATATGTTTGGTCCCTATTTCCATGATTCACTGTGTGTTCCCCTGCAGGGCCTGAGTGAGGATGTGAGCATCAGCAAGTTCTTCGACGACCCTATGTTGTTGGAGCTGGCCAAGCAGGACGTGGTGCTCAACTACCCCATGTGAGGAGCATGCCGCACGGACACAGAAACGGACAGAGACCCCTCAGCACAGCTTCCACCCTCAGCTGTCACATACACAATATCTACACATTACACCATGCTGTATGGGACTAGCATGCCCACTGATGTTGGCAAAGCAGGTCACAGACTTCAGATTCAGATAACGTTTATTGCCATTATGCTTGACACATATAGGAATTTGCTTTGGCCTTACAGAAGGTGCATTTATGCTTTTTTCACATATATATGAACAAAACAAGTACAATACAAATGCAAAAACAGGACCACACAGGACAGACAGTGCATGGATAGTGCTGTATATAAAGTGGATAAAGCCCTTGCAGTACAGGGTCTGAGTTTTTTGTGTTTTTTTACACCTCATTTCAGCTATTTATTTGGGGGTAATTGGGTATCTACTGTACCCTCAAATGAGTTACTTATTATTCAACTAAGTGCTGATATGAAAATACGAGGACCCTGTTACCTCCCTCCATGTGTCTACAGTTAAAGGGTGTGATACAGCAACGTCAGTCTCTCCTCAGTCATTTGAAAATACTGCTGAGTTGCATCCTGTCTCGTACGTGTCTTGTATGTTTTGTTTTTTACATGTGTAAATCCTCAAATGTTTTGTAGAAAAAGATGATGTGAAAAACAAGCTTGACTGTTTTTTTTAAGAAAATGTGATGTTTTTAACCTTGTCTCTGACTGTTTGAATAAAAAGATCCCTGTTTCATCAAGTTGTGGATGTTTGGGTTTTATCCATTATTCTCTATTCTCCACTTCCTTCTAGATCAGGGGTGGGCAATTGATTTTCACAATGGGCCACATGAGAAACCGGGACTTGTGGAGGGCCGGACCAGTAGGCTGAACTTAAATCTGCTCAATATTACTTTTATCGCTTTATAAAAAGCAGTAAATGATATGGTTTTGACTAGCTGCTATAAGGCTATGAAAATGTGGAGTAGGTCAAATATAGAAGAGCAAGAGGACTCATTTAAACACAGGGAAGTATGCAGCTATAGTTTTGACCGTTTTGCAACATCAGTTTGTGCCTATTATTTATTAACATTACTTACATACCACATTACGAGTCACAGTGTAGTATTTCTACCTTCTGAAATGATGGCTAGGACTGGTGATATCAAGCGAAAGGTTCTTTATATACAAATCTGATGACATTCACATTTCTCAAAAACAACAAACTGTCAACTTATATGACGTCTTTTTACAAGACATTCTGAAACCTGCAGTTCTTAGCTAATACAACAGAAATGTACTTCTGTCAATCAATCATGTAACATATTTATCATTCTCTTAACTGTGAATCAATCATGTAACATATTAATCAATCTATTTTAACTGTGAATCAATCATGTAACACATGAATCAATCTATTTTAACTGTGAATCAATCATGTAACAAATGAATCAATCTATTTTAACTGTGAATCAATCATGTAACAAATTAAGCAATCTATTTTAACTGTCTAACTAACTATAAAGTTACAACCCACAGAGCTAAGCATCTGAGTAGAAAAAGCAACAAGTGCTTTTGATATTTTTCAGTTATTTTTTGTGTTCAGTGAGAAAAGTCCAGTCTGCTTTGGGCTTGAACAAGTGCACTGAAGTCTGGTTCAATGTCTGAGGTGGAGATGCGAAGGACAGCTGACAGGTGATCATCAGTGAGAGAGGATCTGTATCTGGATTTGTTGAACTTCATCACTGAGAATGTTTGTTCACATGTGTAGGTTGATCCAAAGAGAACTAGCATCATCTGAGCATGCCTCCTTATGTGTGGAAAGTTCCCCTCTTTGAGAAACTTTTTTTCAGACTTTTATTCTGAAACTTTTTTCCCCCGGACTTTTATTCTGAAACTTTTTTTTCCCGGACTTTTATTCAGAGACTTTTTTTTCAGACTTTTATTCTGAAAACTTTTTTTTAGGACTTTTTTTTGGGGGTCAAAAATGTAATGTCAACGTTGTTGAAAATCAATGACACACTCGCTAGTCAAGTCAAAATATTGCAATGCAATGGAAGAGTGAGTGAGTAATCCCCACTACTACCTAGTTAACTATAGTCATGCACGCACATACGTAAATTGAAAATAAAATGGTTGCCTTCAAAATAAAAGCAATGCAATTGTACTGGACTACTTGTCTACACTTATTTACATGTTATTTCTATTATTATGCAAAAAAATAAATTTTGACCTCACACAGGGCCGGCCAGGGACAGCCATAGGGCCGCATGCGGCCCGGGGGCCGTACAATGCCCAGGTCTGTTCTAGATGCTTAGATTTGGATTAGCAATGAGCCTCCTCTTCTGAAGTTTCACACATGGCCTCATGTACATGATCTAGGTGTGTTATCTTCATTATCTCGGCGGGTTATGTACATGATGGAGGTGTTTGGTTACGCACACAGGAGGAGGACTTGTAAGTGGGCGTAGTCTGTCCAGAGTGGAGTACACTGCCAGGTCGGAGTACAGCCGTCAGTCTGAGTGAATGGCGTGTCTGTTTGTGGTGCTGTGTGGGCAGAGACTGATAGACAGGCTGCTGGATGAGCAGAGGCAGGCACAGCGGAGACGGAGGCGGGGGTCACATGGACCACAAGCGTGCGAGAGATGGGTAGTGTGGTGGGTGGGTCGTGCATGATTGGGAAATTAATTGATTACAGCGAAAGGATAGCTTCCAAAAATGGACAGATGTTCCTAACGCCATCTCTTCTAGTGATAGTGAAGTAGAAATTAGAATTAGCTGCAACTTTCCATTGCCACACTGTATTATGAATATGAGGCATGAGGTAACATAAAAGCTTGAATAGAAGTTGTGGTGAACAGGGCTGGATACTGTAGGCCTACACACATGACTACACTGATAATGGGATAAGACTTTTTGCTTTGATGACCTAATGTGTGAGTAAGACAGCATTTGTCACACTTACGAGGGCAGGTTTGGCTGCAAATGCCATCTCCTCTCTAGTGATACTGAAGTAGAAATTAGCTGCAACCATCCATTACCCTGTATTATGCATATTAGGCATTATGAATATGACATAAAAGCTTAAATATAAGTTGTGGTGAACAGGGCTTGACACTGTAGACCTACACGAATGACTACACTGCTAATGCATTAGACTCTTGTTTTGATGACCTAATGTGTGGGTAACACTGCGGCTGTCACACTTGGCGAGGGGTTTGACATCTGAACTGAGCAGTCTCCCGTCATCCGCTGCTATCATGATGACTTGAACAGACACAGAAGAGGAGAGGCAGGGTGTGGGGTGGAGTGGGAGAGGTCAACACTGGCTGGAGCCACTTTGACATTTTGACTGAATGTCAATTCTGTCTCGGCGTGATATCTCAGTGTACGTGTGTGATTTTGATTTGTGCAGACACGGATAGCCTACAGTACATGTGGATAAGGGATATTCTGTCCTTTTCTAAACCGAAAAAGTACAGTACAAAAACACAGGTTCCATAATTGAGGCCCGGTGTTGTCAATACAGCACTCACAAGGACGCCTTCGTAGATAAACTCCATGACCATGCATGTCCTCCCTGCTCTTTTGATGACATCTGATGTAACAGAATGTGATCAACTCCCTCCTCCTCTGTACTGATCTGCATGTAGTATGAATATGTACTCTGACTGTATGTATGTGGTCCCTGCCCCCCCCACGACCCTCCCCCGTGCTGGCGTGAGTCGTGAGCGTGCGTGGCCCTGGGCGGTGGGACGGATGGCAGCGGTTCTTGCCGGTCTGACCACGAGGCCCCGGAGCACTCGCTGCAATCTGTGTACTAAATATAGACCAGAGTGAGACTCTGCTCTGCCAGGGCCTGGCTACGGGCACCCCGCCTTTTCTTCCCTTTCTCCCTCTCTCTCTCCCTCTCTCATCCACTGTCATCCACCTCTTTTCATCCTCCTTTTCATCTGCTGTACCCCCCTCCCCCCCTCACCTCTACCTTTTGAATGTCTTCTCCCTCTATCTGCAGCTTACAGCTCTCTGGTTCTGTCATGTCCCTCTGCCTCTCTCCCACTCTCCCACTATTCCTTTACATCACAAGCTGACACATTCCTCTCACATCTACCCCACACTGTGGTTGCTAGCAGGGGTTTGCTTACCCAGGCATAAACAGGTAGAATCATCATAGTAATAATACTAAATCTAGATGATCTTATTTCAAAAGTTTTGTTGAATGGTCTGGTTTTGTGCCATTATGTTGCCCACAGACTTAGTTGACTAAAGGTGGCGGAATTTGAGACACACTGTGCCTTCTATTGGAAGATGCATAAGTGATGGCAGGAGCCTTGAGGTTAGAGCTGAATGTTAAGGTCATCATTTTGTTTGTTACTGTAATAGGGAGCATGTGTATCTAACCTGACCTCCCCTCCGTCCATCCTTCCTGAATAGTCAGACGTGTCCTACAGACACACGAGGGCGCCATTGCTGCCCGGCAGGTCAGAGACATGTGGAGGTCCGGCAAGGTCGGTGTATACCGAACAAACAAGAAAGAAAAAAACACCCCATGACTGTGTGACTCTCACACCCTCGGGCACCTGATGGACCCACAACACTGAATCATCCTCCAATCAGAGAGATCAGAGGATGCAGAGGTCAAGCCATCCTGGAGAATGCAGGCAGTTGGACTGAGGCTGTATGCGCACAGACACAGACTCATGAGTGCCTGAAAAGGAGACCCAGAGGGGGGCTAGGGAATGTTAGGGTCACCCTTGCATAGAACAATAAGCCTTAATGCAATGTTCGCCCTATTTCAATTGGCCAAATGAGACATGTGTTCCCTTGCTTGGGGCTTTGCACAAAAGAACTTCCAGACCAGCCCCATCACAACACAGAACCTTTTGCAAATGCTGTAGCATCTGGAGTGAGGGTGATGTTCCTTTCCAGTGGTTAAAGGATGGAAGATTTGACTTTATTGAAATGGTATGGAAGGGACTTTTTGGAACATATTTGTCCCTTTTGACTTTTGGACATAGTTGTTAGGGGCTTGATGATTTACGCCATAGACTGTTCCTTATAGGTCATCAAACTGTGTCACTCGACATCCAACAGATTGCACTCATCAACATTTTATTAGTATCCAAGCTTTACCTCTTGGGCCCTTGGCATTCAGCAACAACTGAAAACCAATGTGATCCTGGCATCGGCTCATCTTCAGTTCTCAGGCTAGACCAGACCCAACCAATCCTGTCAAGCCTGTTCTGATTTGACAGGCGCTATCACCACGAAGAGGGATCAGAGAATGCCACTGGTCACAGCAGAACCTCGGTTCCGTTGTCACTCTCAATTTCATTGCCCCGCGGTGATGTCAAAAAGGACCAGGATTTTGTTTTTTACCGTTGGAACTTTCCGTGTCTGTACGCGCGCTTCTCACGATGGAAGAGATAGAAAACGGGGTGTCCGCGAGACAGATCCCCTCATAAAAAACTCAAAGCTTATACCAGACATTATCAGGGTAAGTACTTCTGCTTATGAATGGGCAATTTAGGCAAAGTGAATTCTTTGAAGGCTTGTGTAAAGCTAATGTTTTGTAATTACACAAAGGTGCCTATCTAATAGGCCTATGCACCTAACAGTTCTTAAAACAACAACAACGATATTATTGCATAGCCTATAGCTACACGTATAGGCTATACTGAAGAACAAGATGTTTCAATGTCATGAAAAGTTTACAACTCTCCTGCACAATTACAGTAGGATTCTAACTGTTTCATGTATTTTGTTGAAATTGTAGGCTATGTTTTTCCAAGTTTATATCATTTGATGCGCCAAAAGTGTGCGAAGTAACACTGTCCGCCGACGTGCGGCGATGTAGTTTGAGTTGTGTCACCAAAATTCAAGATGTGTCGCCTAACCTATCGGGCACGCGCACTGTCAAAGATGCTTGCGCGCAACATCACCCTTCCTTCGCTTCGCGTAGACCTCAGTGTATGCTTCTCTCAGAAGATCAAGCTGTCAGTCTCCGTTGTTCGTCTCTTTATCTTCAACAGAAACGTGTTGTAGTCTACCCAGAGACCAAACGACATCGTAAAAAACGCACGCCTGCCAAAATAAATAGCCTATAAAAGGAGAACTCACCGTCGGATTGAGGTGGATGGCACATTGCAATGACAGAGCTGCAACTCTCCGGTTTTCTGAAGATGTCATGGGATGAAGTAACCCCAAAGATAATAATCAAGAGATTCAGGATGTGAGCGATTCATGTGTTTATCAAAAAACGGAGAACTGTTGCAATCCGGCTCGTCGACAGACATGAAAACAAAAGCGAATGCACTCAACAGTAGGTCTGAGGAGCGGGTGCTGCTGTTTTCGGTAGTAAAGTAGCCCTCACACGGTCATTAATGCCAAAATGACAACAAGACTGTTATCGGGCATTATATTCTGGAATGCGCTCATGGAGATTTTGGCACATATTTTACGCTGCAAAGAGCATCTTTTTTATCAACGTCATCGTATCATGAGAGAATAGTCGTTGTCCTCAAGAAACATGGACAAAGAACGCTCAAGCTTTCAATGATGCGATGCTAACTACAGTAATACTATTCAAGTTCTCCTGAGAACTGGAGCAAGCAATACACTCAACGGCGAAATACGTTGGACTTTTCCTAAAGCCCAGAATCGACTATCAATTTCGCGGAACACCTTATCTGTATAAAGCATCTTCACAGACTCGCATAGCGGTAAGATTTATCCTAATAATTCGACATGTGATATTATAAACTACTCGTGTTTAATAGTCTATTCATTTTCAGCACAAATCAGTGTTTGTCATCGTGCGTCTTGAAGATCGGGAATCAAATGTGCCGCTGGCATCATGCATAACGCACAGATATCTAGATCGCACAGGTGAAGGTTGTATAGCCTACTCGTGGTCAATTCTTTATGTTGTGACAAAGATAGCCTACAAAATTGCATTGAATTCTCTGAATTGGTCTAGCCCAGCGAGAGAGCAACATCGGGAGGGCAAGACCACGCCGGTATAGGCTAGTTGTGTGTGTGGAGAGGTAGTTTTGTGATTGGAGAGGCGAGATGAACGAGTGGAACGGGTGAATTGGCATTTGCCGCGCAACCTTCAGCTAATTTCTGCGTGCAATTGATCTACTCCTACCTCTTATCTAGCAAATAGTTAATATATCACCGGTTAAAAGGCTACAGTACACGAGGTGCCTTCTTTTTCCCCAATAAGCTACAATGATGACGAGGATGATGATCTGTGATGATATTCGCTATTCCCTTTCTTTCATTGCAAACATTCTATTACATGGATGTTTGAAACTCATGATATGCACATCTACCCAAGATCTACCCATGTAGTAGCCCAGATTCCGTTTGATCACCTGCTTTCCGCTGTCACTGTAGGATTCGCAAACTGTCAGTGATGCACCTCGTGGCCGTTGTAGTCAATGAGCCGGGAAGCGGAGATTCTGGCTATGCAATAGACTACATAATGTGGGTATTGCACATAAACCACTACATAAGGATTTCTTGTAGTCAAGCGCAACGATTTTCTAAAATGTTCATACGATTATTTCTTTATTAGCCCATTAATATAGCATAATGTTAATTTATATTATGAATATATTATACTATTAGCCATGTTATTAAGCCTCTTATTATTATTATTATTATTATTATATTTGTTTAATTAATCCATTTGGGATTATATTTGTAACTAAACAGACTAGGAAAGCCTGTATTTCAAGCCATTGCCTTGGTTTTCAGATATCAGTAATTAAACAAAGAAAGATGAGTAAGTAATCAACTTAATAACACGTGAAATAAACATGTCACACTGGAATATATCAAATGCACCCCCAGCCCTATGTCCTCAGTTTTGTCCTCTCTGTCCTGGGGATGTTTTTACCTGGCAATTTGGCTGAACAACAGGTAATTATAAAGCAGCCCACAGCTTGATTATAATTATAATGGTGATGAGTGATAAACTAATTAAACCATTAAGCCACTTAATTACCTAACCCATGTATTTATCTCAAGCAGCTCTTCTCTATCTGGCAGCCAATGTATCAGTAATATAGTCATGTACAGTAAAGCTCTCTCACCATTTAACCTTGGAAATAGCTTGGCTCTTGAGCATTCCATTCTTTGTTCCCAGCCTAGAATGCCTATGGTTCCTGTGTTAAACATCATTCTGTCAATGACAGACTGGGATTGACTCAAACATTTGTTAGAAGAACAATGGGTTTTGCACCAAGCTGCAGTAGTACTGTACAATAAAGATGAATTTGTACGTGGCATCACGCCAATCAAGAGTCACTGTCATTAATCACACTTATTGGTTTTCATTAAATATGGATGGTGTGCATTTATTCCGTTTGGTGAGCTGACAGTTGAACCATCCCCAGTGTTCGCCCACGTTTTTCCAATACCTTCCCATGTCTGCTTTTTCATTTCTCAGCCTTGCATAGTTGAGGTTGTCTTCAACATGGGATGGTGTTTCCTAGCCAGCAGTCCATCACTGTCACCTAACCCCCCTCCTGTTCCAACCCCCTTGTCCCGGCTCCTCGTTTCCTTCCCTGGGGAAGATGAGGGGAGACTTGTCCACTGGGGGAGGAGAGGATCAGGGAGGGGAAGCAGCTTCCCTCAGCCCCGGAGAGAGGGATGAGGAGCACATTCTGTATAGGGCAGCATAGAAATGCACATCTCCCATCACTTTAGTTATTATCATGACTGATGTGCTCCTCTCCTTTTTCTATTAAAAACACACAATATGCTCTGTGTTGGCAATCTGTTGGAGAAAGCACACTGGGACAGAGATGTGATGGATGTTAGAGGCTGGTTGCTAAGACATTGTGAATAATACAGTTGATTGGCTGTTTTACATTTCTGTATGTGTAATGTATGTGTTATGCTTTTTGGATTGAAGGGTTGAGAAAACGCTGTCTGGACAAGAACATGTGTTTTATCTTGACTTGCTAATGTAGTGTAGACTTTCAAGACAGGGATTGAAATTCAAGTTATGCATAATATCTACGATAGGAATGCTGATTTAGCCCTCACTGTCTGTGCCTACATTTTCATAGCAGGTGCCATATAAAATGAAATTTCTAGGCATACTGTCTTATCCAGTTGAACAGACATAAGCACACATCAGCGTTAATCCTGAAAGCTCAGCACACAGACAGAGGAGACAGTGCCTTTGTGTCTGAACTCCAAATGCTTTTTGGATTCTCTTGGCGAGACAGGTTATTTTTACATGTATTTGTAGTTGAGAAACCTCTTGAGTGAGGCTCAAATGAAGGGGTCTGTTTTGTGTGTCTTGCCTTTGATTTAATTAATGGTTGTTGCAAATTGGCTTTGTCGTGTGGGAACTGTTCTGTTCAGGTATGCAGTCATGGCAACTTGTGATTAACTGTTTGGTTCTGGTTTGTGTAATGTATGTGTGAGGCTGTATTTCACTGGGTTTTGGACTTGGTTATTGCTTGGATCAGTTTGGTTCAGGTATGGTAATCGGGCTGGTATTGCAGAACAGCTTGTTCATTGGATTGCAGATCTGGCTACTCTTGGAGAACAGCTTCGGTTGCTGATTGGGCGGATTTCATTGAACACCAATATTTGATAACATATATCAGTCTTCCATCCGCTGAATACAGGTCATACTGTACTTGGATTTAGGGAGGTATAGGATTGGGTGATATCAAAAATGTCATGCCTAACCCTAACCCTATTACTTTAGAAAATATAACAATATATGATCATATCAATTATAGTTGAAGAATCATGAGGACATGCCAGTGTGAGCAAAAGTGACTGGTGTTGTAAATTGTCTGTTTAAACCGCCTTGAAAAAACTGCAGGACACTGCAATTCTGCACATATCTGGACTTGTAAGCATTTTTACAGACTATTGCCTTTATAATATCACAATATGCTACACATATCCTGATATTCAATAATTGAATATTGGATCCATAGGATTTTTAAAACATTTGTGTGGAGTGATGGATTTTTGTTTGGATATATGAGGCTTGTTAGGCAAAATAAGAGTAAAGGTATAGTTAAAGCGTTTTGGGCGATTTTGAGCTTGACGTTTGTTGTCTTTTTTTTCTAGATTTGGATTTTCTAATTGATTACTTAAAGTCCCAGTATGTAACAGTAAAGATTTCTCAAATCTTCCCAATTGTTTAATTGGTAGCAATCAGGGAATGAGATCCCTTGAAAGAAACATTTACAACAATGTTTTCGAAAACCGCTTTCTAAAATTGAGTATAAACATACAGTATTGTTACTGCATGTTGTCACCTTTCTGTCTATGGTGGCTACATCTTCGAATTGTGCGCGCATGCAGAACCCCAATAGATAATGTCCAACACCGCAAATCCATTTTGGGCGTTTATAGGATTTTGTTGTTTGGAACAGAATTTTGTCGCGATGGCCAGAGTTGCCAGATTTCCA